>NC_088684.1:44943998-45258998 GCF_028017835.1 Emys orbicularis | reverse complement strand
CAAATCAGAGCAAATATGACACATGCTACTCAGAATGAGAAAAAAGATTACTTACAATCCATGATTGAGTTCAGACATTTGGTGGTGATTAGGGAAGGTGGTATTTTTATGTAAAATTCAGATACAGATGTTAGGTAAAAAGCAAGTCCTTACTCACCTCTCCAGCACCCGAGTTCGTGCGGAGTTGGTATGGGGCTCACAATCTGTCAGAGACCAGACACCAATTCGTTGATCAACGGGCTCACACTATCCTTAGCTTAAAAGGCTTCGGAGTAAGTGTGGCAAGTTTATTAGGGGTGAGCATCAATATTTATACACAGAAGTAAACAAAGTGATTAACAGATCATAATGGTCATGCATAATCAATCAAGATTCTACAGGATAAAACAGGTTAAAATGTAGATTCAAAAAGACAAAAGGGGAGATTGCTACTTAAGGGGAAGGGGGTGTCATGAGTAGTTCGCAGGTCAGAGCTTTGATTAAAAGTTCAGACAGAGACATCAAGTCTGGGTTAAGTTTAAGCTCATCAAAAGTTCAGACTCAACATTCCTCCATTTGTAGCTTTGGGATAACTATTTACCAAAAGCTACACCCCATTTTAAGGAGCCAAGGGCCGCTTGGCAATTTCAGCCTGGGCCAACTCGAAGAGAGTAAGGCCCTTGGCTGAAGTAGGAAAAGAATAAACTGACCCACATGAGTCTATGAGGGAGGGGACACACTGAATACAGCAACACAGTATTATAAGGATTACTATGGCCCCAACAATACCCACCAAGAGTTTTTTAACCCACCCAAATCCAGGCAGCCAATTCCATAAGGCTCCCCACCAATCATAAGGTGGCTGGCCAGAGGAGTAGTTCTTAGCCATTTCCCTTAGATGTTTGGTACGTTGAAAAGTGTCAGGGTAGGTGTCATTTACAAAAACACAGCATTCTTCATTTATGAGGGCGCAAGTTCCTCCCTGGGCTGCTAACATTATGTCTAAAGCCATTCGGTTTTGCAAAGCTAACTGGCGCAGCTGGGACATTTCCCCGGCCTGATTCTCAAATAGGGTCGCAGTTTCATTGGTTAAAGACTCTAGTAGTCCCTGTAGACGGATGACACCACCCCTCAAGCTAATGAGACCAGCCCACCGCTGCCACGACAAACCATCACGGATATTAATATCTCTGAAGGTTTCACGGATGTTACGAACGTGGGGAAAATGAGGGGGAGTGAGGGAGATGCGAGAAGGCGGTGTTAGCCACGCTAAATAACATGACCCTGCCCAATCAGGGGAGAGAAAGTAATAAGCTTTGGGCCCGCACACCCAGTATGTTCCATACAATGCGTTTCGGGTATTCCATTGCTCAAAGTAGGAGGTAACCCACCACCCGTTGGACCACTGTTCCCCTGGTAATGCAGAGGGGTCGTTGTGCGAACTGCAGAGGCACAATTTGGTAGTGGTGTTTTCAAAGTGCAGTGTAGTACTGCTTGAGCAGTTGTAGAAGGCAATCGTATATCCCTTAACAATTAGTTGGACACCCTCGTGATCTGAGCAGGGCTTCTTAAAAGCTGACTCTGAAGGCTTGCCCACCCATGAAAAAGTTGGATCGGGGTGAGGGATCCACATATGGGATAAGTGGGATGCGCAAGGCTTGAAGCCAAGATTTTTACTAAAGGCGGTGCCATTAAAATACATGTTGCATTTACTTGTTCCCACAAAAGTTGACCCCTTTTCTTTAACAAAACACAGTGATCCTGTCTGATTGGTTACCCTGAGATATCTGTTAATTGGCACTCCTGTTTTGTCCCATGTAAGATTGTGTTTGACTGGATTTTTTTCTCTAGCCGGTGGCATCCAAGTCATATTAGCAGTGGTCAGGGGAATGGGTGTGAAGGGGAGTCCCTGTTCTGCATTTACTGGAAATTGAGTACATACCCAGCAATTACTTCTATTTCCTAAAATACGAGTTTTTAACCTCGTGGGAATATCTAATAAAAGCATTATCTTCATAAGCAGAAAATAAACTAAAAAGGCATAATAAAAAACATACAGTTGTCAGAATAAAAGGTCCTCTCATTTTTGCCGAGTCAATTTAAGTCTGATGTCTGAAAGAGGTAAGCTGGTCCACTGGTCGGAGGCAGTGTCCTCAGTGGTGGCAAGAGCTGCTGGTCCGTCACTGTGGTCCACTACGGCTTGCTTGACGTGGGAGTGGTGGATCCAGGATTTGCGTCCTTCCAGGAACACTGCAGTCTGGGTTGTTAAAAGAACCTGGTGGGGTCCAGTAAACCTCGGCTGGAGGGTGTCGCCACGAACGAACTTTTTGGCCCAGACGAAGTCCCCTGGTTGGAACGGGTGGATCTGTTCTTCCAGCGGCACGGTCTGGGAAAACTGCGAGGCTTTCCAAAGGGTACGGAGGCGAGCCTGTAGGGAGAGAAACTGGCACGCGGTCATATGATCCCCTCCCAATAGTGAAACATCAGCACGTGGTAGCGCCCCGCCTTTGAAAGGGGGGTGTCCATAGAGCAGTTCAAAGGGGGATAATCCCAATACACGGGTTGGGCGAGTACGAAGGTGAAACAGGACCAAGGGAAGTACCTGAGGCCACTTTAACCCTGTTTCCTGACAGTATTTAGCCAATGTAAGCTTAAGCTCCCTATTCATACGCTCAACTTTCCCGCTAGACTGGGGGTGGTAAGGTGTATGAAAGGAGTGTGAAATGCCCAGTCCTTGTTCTAAACGGCCAAGGACATGACCAGTAAAGTGGGGTCCGTGATCTGAGTCAAGCACGAGAGGGATGCCAAAACGGGGTACAATGTCTCTAAGGAGAATCTTCGCCACTGTGGCAGCAGTACAATTAGCAGTAGGAAAAGCTTCGACCCATGAAGTCAGAGGGCAAACCAAAACAAGGAGGTGCTTTTTCCCAAAAGCCTTTGGCATATCTGCAAAGTCAATTTGAAGATGTTGAAATGGAGCAGCAGGCGGAGGTCTTCCACCCTTAATTTTGTTAAGAGGCGGAGCAGGTCCATTACGCTGACATGTGCTGCATGCTTTCACTATTGACAGGCAGTAGGGTTGAATGCCTGGAGCATACCAAAAGCGAGCGATGGTGTCCACAAGGGCGTGCGTGCCGTAGTGACCCCCCTTATCATGGTGCCAGCGAACTGCCACGGGGTATGTGGAGCGAGGGAGGCAGGCTCGGCCATCCGGCATAAGCCAGGTCCCTTTGACCAGAGTGGCTCCGAGGCTCTCCCACGACTGTAGTTCAGCAGCGGGTACTGGTATGGGGTGCGGTGGAGTAAAGGAGGAGGTTACAATAGCCAAAGTGGGCATGGCTAAGGGTAAGACGGCAGCCGTCTTGGCGGAGGCGTCAGCCAGGGCATTCCCACGGGTGACGGGGCTATCATCTTTAGTATGGGCCCGGCAGTGAACTACAGCCAGGACCGAGGGTTCTTGGAGGGCGTCCAAAAGCTTGTGGATGAGGGGGAGGTGCTGAATGGGTTTACCGGCAGCTGTCTGGAAACCTCAAAACTTCCAGAGGTGGATGTGACAATGCACAACTCCAAAAGCATACTTGCTATCAGTAAAAATGGTAACGGTCTTACCAGCGGCCAACTGGCAAGCTCGGGCCAGGGCATAGAGTTCGGCGGGTTGGGCTCCCCAGTTGCCTGGCAGTGAGGCGGCCTCTTGAATGTCCCATTCAGAGGTGACTGCATAACCGGTGAAACGCTTGCCATCAACATAGAAGGAGCTTCCGTCCGAGAAGAGGATGCAATCAGGGTTGTCCAGTGGCACGTCAAACAGGTTGTTCCTTATCTGTAAGATGCTATAAACTACTTCCACACAGTCGTGCTGATCCTGGAGGACTGGCAGGTCAGGAAGCAAGGTAGCTGGATTAAGGGGCCCACACCTTTCAAAAATTAGGTTAGTGTCTTCTAAGAGTTCGGCCTCTAGCTGTTGCTGACGATGGGCCGAAAAGACTTGGGTTGTGCCCCTACGCAGAAGGGCTGACAAGGCATGAGAGGTCCAAACCATGGTAAAATGACCCAGGGTCAGGCTCTTTGCCTTTGTGATCAGCAGGGCAGCTGCTGCCAGAGTCCGGGTGCAGGATTGGGTTCCCTGAGCGACAGGGTCGATCTGCTGAGAGTAAAAAGCAAGCGGGAAATGGTGGGGCCCGCTCAGCTGGGTAAGGACGCCACTAGCAATTCCGCCCCTCTCGTGGACAAAAAGGTGAAAGGGTTTGCTGTAATGGGGGGGGCGGAGAGACATGGAGGAGGCCACACTGTCCTTGAGTAACTGAAAGGCTTGGATCGTGTCTGGGGACCACTGCAAAGGGTCAGGAGCAAGGTTAGCAGTGAGTCGGTGGAGCAGTTTGCTTAACTCCCCGCAGGACGGCAACCAGGGGCGACAGAAGCCAATTAATCCTAAGAAACCTCAAAGTTGTTTCTTGGTGTTTGGCAGAGGGCAGTTTTGGATAGTCTTTATGCGGACTGGGTCCATTTGTCTCCCCTCTGGGGTTAACAGGAAGCCCAGATATCGGACCTTCTGTGAGACCCACTGAATCTTGTTAGGGTCTACCCTGTGGCCTCTGGTGTGTAGGTATAATAAAAGTGCCTTACCATCGATGCGGAGGGCAGCTTCTTCGCGGTTACCTAATAGGATGTCATCTACGTATAGGACTAACGTGGATCCCTGCGGACTGGTGAAGCCTTCCAAGTTGTGGTGGAGGCATTGGCTGAAAATCGTGGGGCTGTCTCTATATCCTTGAGGAAGTCGTTGCCAGACATAACTTTGTCCCTCCCAGGTGAAACCAAAGAGATACTGAGAGTCTGGGTGCACAGGAATGCTGAAAAAGGCTGATTTTAAGTCAATAACAGTGAACCACTCAGCATCCCAGGGGATTTGGCTGATGATAGTAGCTGGATCAGGAACTACTGCATGAAGAGGGACCACATACTGATTAACAACCCGTAGATCCTGTACAAAGCGCCAACGAATAGGGTCTCCGTCCTTTTTAGGAGGCTTTTTGACAGGCAGTATAGGGGTGTTACAGGGAGTGCGCTGAGGGCGGACTAGCTTTTGTGCAATGAATCCCTTGATAATGGGGCGGATGCCCTCCTGGGCTTCCAGCGACAGGGGGTATTGAGGGACTGACCGGGGGGTTAAGGAGGGCTTCACTTGAATCCTTACTGGCTCTGCCGAAAGGAGCAGGCCAACATCAGTGTCAGAAATTCCCCAGAGGGTTAAAGGCAAGTCAGTGAGGTCAGGGGAGAGAGAGGGGGGGGGTTCCCAATTACCCTGAGTTGGGGCAGAATCTCCTAACACTGTCATCAATAATCCTACCCCTTCAGGAGTGCAGGTTAAAGTAGCCTCAAGCTTACAGAGTAAATCCCGGCCCATCAAAGGGATCGGACAAGCTGGGGGAAAAAGAAAACGGTGAGAAAAACATTTATCAGCATAAATAACATTTAGAGGCAAAGTGAGTCCCAGAGACTGTGGGTTGCCCTCCACCCCAGTTGCAGTTTTAACCTCAGAGGATAGCCAGGGAGAGGGGGCATGATTTAAAAGAGAGAAAGTAGCTCCAGTATCAGTGAGGAAAGAGACAGGCAGTCCTTGGACTGAAAGGGTTAGACGAGGCTCTTTGCTGGGAGGGGAGAAAGTGAGGAAGGAGCCTGCTAAAGACATTAAGGAAATAAGACCATCACATTGTTTGTCTTCGCCCCCGGGGTACCGTCATTGAGGAGGCTGAGTTTGCTGCAGCTGCTGCTGTTGCCCGTAGTTGATCCAGGCCTGAGGAACGGGCTGGGCTGGTGGTGCAGGGATGTATTCGTCCCTGGTGTAAGTATCTGCGGATGCGACCGGACCCTCTGGGCGTCCCCAGGGGAGGGATATGCATCCTGCTGCATTTGCTTGATCTTTTGCCTAGTAATTACTCCTCCCGAGGTGTGCCCTTCCATTTCCCCCTTATCCCTCTGCAGAGATTCCGATCTGGAGTCCTGCAGATTCCCCTCTGCGCCCTGGAGAGAGTCCCCCTGCGGAGGAATAGGGGCAGGTGCAGTGGGGACCAACTGACGAGTCAAAACACGCCGTGGTTTACACCCTTCATTGAAATAACATGGAGGGGATTCACTCTCGGGAGAATACCTGACTGCCATAATTTTTAAAGATTTCCACAGCTCTGCTGCTGTGTCCCAACAAAACCAGTAACATAACTGTCCCGGATGGTCTTTTTCGATCTGGCTCCTTACTCCTCTTAAGGCAGCCTGTTCGAAAGAGCCATACGAAGGCCACCTCATCTCCGGGTCGGCCAATACCGCGGTATACCCAGTCCAATTCCTTACACACAGTGTGTACAACTTCCTCCTAGACATTTCTGTCTGTACTGGGAGTTTCCCTTCGTTCCATAACTTATTTACAATCCCCAACGGACTCTCAAGAGGCACGCTAGTCCCTTGACCCATGGTGTCTGACAGGAGCCCTCCAACTGGCGTTTATCCTGCTGTCCAGTACACGACCCCTCAATATTGAATTGGCTGGGAGAAATCTCCCGTGGCGCCTGCCAATTCGTATATGAGTGGTCTGACCACTGGACAGAGGCACCGCACCAGAAGGAAATCCCGGACGAGCCCCCAAATTGTTAGGTAAAAAGCAAGTCCTTACTCACCTCTCCAGCACCCGAGTTCGTGCGGAGTTGGTATGGGGCTCACAATCTGTCAGAGACCAGACACCAATTCGTTGATCAACGGGCTCACACTATCCTTAGCTTAAAAGGCTTCGGAGTAAGTGTGGCAAGTTTATTAGGGGTGAGCATCAATATTTATACACAGAAGTAAACAAAGTGATTAACAGATCATAATGGTCATGCATAATCAATCAAGATTCTACAGGATAAAACAGGTTAAAATGTAGATTCAAAAAGACAAAAGGGGAGATTGCTACTTAAGGGGAAGGGGGTGTCATGAGTAGTTCGCAGGTCAGAGCTTTGATTAAAAGTTCAGACAGAGACATCAAGTCTGGGTTAAGTTTAAGCTCATCAAAAGTTCAGACTCAACACAGACATGGGAACTCATCCATTTTACACCACACCAGGTGGCTATGTCATTTCCATCAGGTGAATCAGAGCTGCTGCAGTTAATGACGAAGTATAGTCCTGTTACCAATAAGAGAAAAATGATCCAGAAAGTTCTGAATGCACATTGTAGATCCATCGATGTCAGTGAGTTGCACCTATCTCCAGTGGGAATTAATTTGGCTGATTAGGTTTGGAATTTTTCAGTGAAATGAGACCATTCTCCGGTGTGTGTTCCATTATAAATGCTCTATTTGGCTTGGCAAAAGGAAGTGGAAATGATGATCATACAGTTTCTTTCCCCATTTCTTCCTAAGCAGAAGTGCTGATGGGTTGTGTCAAGTGGTATATTGTGGTGAAATATATTGTCAAGAGGTATGCTGTGGCTACAGCATAGTAATACAGATAGTAATACGGCAGGCCAGTGGCAAAACTGTAAAGAAATGGAGAGCTATAGGAAGCACAGAAAAGGGAGAGAAAGAGACAGAAAAGGAGAGGCTCAGAGAAATGCAGGCTTGAGTGCAGAAAGAAACAGAGAGGACATTGAAAGAAGAGAGTTGAGCCCGTGTAAAAGAGCATCATTAAAATATCCAAACGCACAGTGGTCTGTCAAGTCACACTTTAGTTTTTCTCCCCTTCCCTCTTTGTTTAAAACAGTGGTTCTCAACTTGTGGGCTGCTTGTGGCCCAATCAGCACACAGCTGCGGCTCATGTGACATCCTCAAGGCCATACAGGTAGTATATATATTGTGTGAATGTGGCCCACATAACATAGAGAGCTGCATATGCAGCCCACAATGGTAAATAGATTGAGAACCACTGAGAGTAACAATCTGTTGAGCACTGTGTAAGAATTAACCGTGACAAACTTTTCTTTCTGTCTTTAATCTTTTCAAAAACATTGAGAATGAAATTTTAAGGCCCCCAGAGGGAATTGAATATCCAATTCCTATTAAAGTTAATGACCAAGTCCAGTGGGTGGCTTTGAAAACCCTTCTTTCAGAGGCAACCCGTCCATTGACTTTGGTGGGAGTAGGATTGCCCAACCCATAGACTAATGTTTAAACATACATTTAAAAAGCTCTAAAATCATTTTCAGTTGCAAAATTCTTCAGATTCTATCATCCTTCAAGTGTGGTTCTTCTCGACACCAGAACTACTGACACTCGAGCTCTCTGCCCTCTCTTGCTTCTTTCAGGACTCCTCTTGTAACATCCCCAGAGCAACAGCCACCAACCCTGCCTCCAGGCACTGTTCTTTTTTAAGGTGTTTCCAAAAAAGCTTGTCTGTCTTCCATGGGTGATGCATGAACCCTCTTCGGGGAGGCTAGCCCCCGGCCCCATCCCTTCCGCCAGAGGTCCCGCCTACCTTGCCGCCTCCCTCACCCACCAGAGCCCCGAGTCCTGTGCTGCCAGCAGGCCTGACCCCTGGGCCGGCCTGAGCTGCCCCTGGCCACTGGATGGCCCAAGCCACCCCTGGCTGCCAGCTGGTCCGAGCTGACCCTGGCCGCCGGCTGGCCTGAGCAGCCAGCTGGCTGAGCCCTAGCTCCAGACTGCTGGCCCAAACTGAGCCCCCGCTGGCTTCAGGGGAGAGGGGGAGAGAGAGCGGGGCCTCAGGGTGGAGCATGGACTGGGCCATGGTCTGGGTTAGGGGAGGCTTACACTCCCCATGGCCTATGATACCCGCTGCCCATGCTGTCTGCTCAGCCTTAACTCCAATTTAGTGAAGCCATTTTCTTGGGAATTAATACTTTATCACCACACAGGGATAAAAATCTTTCACAGCCACTCCTAAGAGAGACAGTATCTTACACCAGAAGCATATGGGCAAACCTGCAGACTTTTAGGAAATGCTTTGCATTTGCAATTAATACGGTAAAATTGTAAGTAAATCATCAGAGAACAGGTTTACATTGTCTGGCCTTCATTCACTGCATGACCAGCTTCTGTGTTTTTGACTATTACTTTTGCTAATTATTTTGTTGTTGTTGCTTTTTTCAGCAAGGCCTACCCTATTAGACCCAATTTTGCTTTTATTCCTTTTGTAATAAATACCCTCGCGGGAGTAGAAGAAGGTGGCTATTTTAGGGCAAAGGAGAGTGGTATAAAGATATGCAAAACTCATATTTGGAAATAGGTATTGAAACAGAATGAAAAACCTCATGTACTGTACAAAACAAAAAAGGTCCAAATGCAGAGAGATGATAAGATATCTTACAAATATATGCAGAGCTTCCTCTTTCCTTCAGAAGCAAATCCTGAGAATCAATTACTAGCTAAAATAAAAAAAGTAGCTCATTAACAAAAATGGCACACAGTATTTTAGAATTGGTGCACCAGACTTTATATTGTTGCTATACCTTTAAGTGTGCTTCACTCTGCATCTGCTTCTATCTATCTAAAGAATAATAATTAGCACCTTCGAACAGTAACCTTGATTGCCTCATGAGGTAAGGAGGAAAGTATTATTTATCCCCACCTTGCAAGTAGGGAAACTGAGACAGAAAGGTTTTGTCTACACTAATGCCTGGATTAGATCTCAACAGTTCCCCACTTTAAGCACTTTTAAAAGATTTGTTATAGTTTCCAGTAAGAAAGGTTTAAAAAACATTGTACTGCAGCTAAATAATACCCACTGATGACTTAGGCCTGGTCTACACTAGGAGCTTATATCGAATTTAGCGCCGTTACATCGAATTAACCCTGCACCCGTCCACACCAGGAAGCTACTTAGTTCGAAATAGAGCTCTTTTAAATTCGACTTCTGTAATCCTCGAAAACGAGAGGAGTAGCGCTAAATTCGAAATGGCAATATCGAATTAGGCTAGGTGTGGATGGAAATCGACGGTAATAGCTCCGGGAGCTATCCCACAGTGCACCACTCTGTTGACGCTCTGGACAGCACTTCGAGCTCGGATGCTCTGACCAGCCACACAGGAAAAGCCCCGGGAAAATTTGAATTCCTTTTCCTGTCTGGCCAGTTTGAATCTCATTTTCTGTTTGGACAGCGTGGAGAGCTCAGCAGCACTAGCAACGATGCAGAGCTCTCCAGCAGAGTTGGCCGTGCAATCTAATAGAAAGAGGGCCCCAGCATGGACTGATCGGGAGGTGTTGGATCTCATCGCTGTCTGGGGCGATGAGTCCGTGCTTTCAGAGCTGCGCTCCAAAAGAAGGAATGCAAAGATCTATGAGAAGATCTCTAAAGCCATGGCAGAGAGAGGATACAGCCGGGATGCAACGCAGTGCCGCGTGAAAATCAAGGAGCTGAGACAAGGCTACCAAAAAACCAAAGAGGCAAACCGACGCTCCGGATCCCAGCCCCACACATCACGTTTCTACGAGGCACTGCATTCCATCCTAGGTGCGGCCGCCACCACTACCCCACCAGTGACCGTGGACTCCGAGGATGGGATATTGTCCACGACCGGTTCCTCCTCGGAAATGTTAGGTGACGGGGAAGATGAGGAAGGAGATGAGGAGGACGAGGCAGTCGACAGCGCTTGCACCGCTGATTTCAACGACAGCCAGGAGCTCTTCATCACCCTTACCGAGATCCCCTACCAACCGTCCACAGCCCTTACCCCGGACACCGAATCAGGGGAAGGATCAAGCAGTGAGTGCTTTAAACATCTAAACATTTCATTTTAACATAAGTGGAATATTTATATTGTTAAGAATGGGCTTTTCAGTCACTCAGTTAAACATAGAAACTTTTATTTATAACAAAACAGGAATAATAACTATTTCAGTAATTTGTTGTTCATGATTTATTTGGCTTAGTAAACTTTTTACTGCTAACTATGTATAGAAAATCAAGTACTGTCCGGATATTCATGATTAGTCCACAACACGGCCCCTCCACTCTGTAGTCCGTTATGCTCAACTTAAAGGAAAAGGCGGTCAATGTGCCCGGGAATGGACAGACAGTCCTCCTGGGATAGCTCCGCATAGCTCTCCTGGAGGTACCGCTCCAGCATGCGCACGAGGTTCAACGGCAGGGCAATCTTGTTTGGTCCCCCGTGGTAGCACACGTTCCCACGCCATGAGTCCATGAGGTAGTCGGGGATCAGTGCGCGGCACAGCATGGCGGCATATGGCCCAGGCCTCTGCATGCATTCACGCAGCATCCTTCCCCTCTCGGTCTCCGAGATCCTCATGAGGGTTATGTCACACATGACGCCCTGCTTTAAATTAGGGAGGGGAATGTTAGTATTTGGACTGCTTTACAGCCACGCGGTGGAGGCGGCAGAGGGGCAGCATACAGGGATCTTTCCCGGGGACAGCCGCGAGGTGGTGGGACAGGGGCAGAGCTCATGCTTCCCTGATTGCTGCCAGCAGAGAGTGGCCTTGCATTCAGTGCGAAAGGAGCCCAGTGCTACTATTACATGTTTAAGCTGCCACAAGTCTACGGCTTACCATGTTTGCCCGCAGCAGAAGTAGAGGTGTCCTGCAACGCTTCTCTGATCGCAACTGCAGGACCCCAGACACATAAGGCGAGGGCCGAAAATTCGACCTTGTCCTGAGTGCGCATGTGAAAGGTGCAGTGCATGGTGTTGTTCACAGAGAAAGACTATGCTCTTTGTTAGCAACTTCATTTATCTGTCTCAGGAATTTACTCCCTTTTTCCCATTCCCACAGACACATCTGCGACTGTCTCCCAACCCAGCCTGGCATCACACTCCCAGAGGCTAGCGCAGATTAGAAGAAGGAAGAGAAAAACTCGTGAAGACATGTTTTATGAACTTATGGAGTGCTCACGAGAGCAGGCAGCCCAGACGACACAGTGGAGGGAGAACTTGTCACAAATGCACAGAGCAGTCATGGAACGGGAGGAGAGGTGGCGCCAGGAGGACCAGCAGGCTACTCAAACCCTGCTTGGACTAATGAGGGAGCAAACGGAGACGCTCCGGCGCCTAGTGGATGTTCTGCAAGACCGGAGGCAGGAGGACAGAGCACTGCTGCTGTCTATCTCTAACCGCCCTCCCCCGCCACCAAGTCCCACACCCCCCTCACCAAAAGTACAAAGAAGGAGGGGCGGCAAGGGCCGTTAAAACTGTCAGTCGGCCACTGCACACTGCTGCAGCAATGGAAGGCTCTCGTTCCAAACTTTGAAAAGTCCTTTCCTACCCATCTCACACTAGCCCATGTCCAAGTTTCCTTCCCCCCCCCCCCCCTTTTCATGTGCGGTTCGTAATAAAACATCTGTTTCTGTTAAGTACTGTTTCCGAGACTGTCTTTTGGAGGGGATTCTGTCTGAAGGGGGGGAAGGGGTTTGTTACTTGGACAGGACAGTCACCTGTAGCAGGCTACAGAGGCGGGGGCAGGTCCAGCATCAGGACACATACACAGCACAGTCACCAGTTACCCTGGTCAGTCTGGGAGGCGGTTTTCTTGTTCTGGGGTGCGAGGGGGTTGATCTGTGACTTTGTGTCGGGGGAGGGCAGTTAGAGATCCTATGCCGCGGTCCTTATCCTGGATCACAGAGCCACGCAGCAGGGGATCTGTTACCCTCCGCCCCCTGCCAGAAAGTCACTTGGCCGACACATACATCCAGTCCCGCCCAGGACTGCTGGCAGGCTGCGTTGAAACAACCAATGCAGCACTGCGGAGCCTGTCATTCCCGGACTTTAGAAGCATCATTTGCATCAAAACAGTAAGCCCGCCCCCCGCCACAGTCTGCGTCCCCGGTTTAAAACATTCCCGCGAAAACAGTAAAAAAGAGAACCTTGTTCATTAACAGAACAGAACAGATTTTATTTGTTGGGAAGGTGGGGAAGGGGGTATGTAACTTGGAAGGATAGTCAACAGTAACTGGGTAAAGAAACGGGGGCAGGTTCAGCATCTGTGTCCACAAAGTAAAAAGTCACTGGAGACCCTGTTCAGTCAGGAACCTGGCTTTCAAAGCCTCCCTGATGCACAGTGCGTCCCGCTGTGATCTTCTAATCGCCCTGCTGTCTGGCTGGACGTAATCAGAAGCCAGGCTATTTGCCTCAACCTCCCACCCCGACATATAGGTCTCCCCCTTGCTCTCACACAAATTGTGGAGCACACAGCAAGCAGCTATCACAATGGGGATATTGGTCTCGCTGAGATCACAGCGAGTGAGTAGGCTTCTCCATCTGCCCTTGAGACGGCCAAAAGCACACTCCACCACCATTCTGCACTTGCTGAGCCGGTAGTTGAATAGTTCTTTCCCTGAGTCCAGTGCGCCAGTGTAGGGCTTCATGAGCCAGGGCATTAGCGGGTATGCAGGGTCCCCGAGGATGACTGTAGGCATCTCCACATCCCCAACAGTTACTTTGTGGTCCGGGAAGTAAATACCTTCCTGCAGCCGTCTACACAGACCAGAGTTCCTGAACACCCTAGCGTCATGAACCTTGCCAGGCCATCCAACGTAGATATTGGTAAAACGTCCCCGATGGTCCACCAGTGCTTGCAGCACCATGGAAAAGTAGCCCTTCCGGTTGATGTACTGGCTGGCCTGGTGGTCCGGTCCCAGGATAGGGATGTGAGTCCCATCTATAGCCCCACCGCAGTTTGGGAATCCCATCTCGGCAAAGCCATCTCTGATGAGCTCCACGTTTCCCAGGGTCACTACCTTAGATAGCAGTAGCTTGACGATTGCCCTGGCTACTTGCATAACAGCAACCCCCACGGTAGACTTGCCCACGCCAAACTGGTTAGCGACGGACCGGTAGCTGTCTGGCGTTGCGAGCTTCCAGAGGGCTATGGCCACTCGCTTCTGGACAGTCAGGGCTGCCCGCATCCGGGTGTCCTTTCGCTTCAGGGCAGGGGACAGCAACTCACACAGTTCGAGGAAAGTCCCCTTCCGCATGCGAAAGTTGCGCAGCCACTGGGATTCATCCCAGACCTGCAGCACTATGCGGTCCCACCATTCCGTGCTGGTTTCACGGGCCCAGAATCGCCGTTCAACAGTATCAACAAGACCCAGTGACAGCGAGATGTCCTGGGCGCTGGGTCTCATGTTCTCAGAGAGGTCGGAGCTAGTGTCCGACTTCATGCCGTCACGGTAGTGCCGTAGCCTCCTCTCATGATTGATCTGCAGCTGCCTCTGGTACAGGTGGAGGAGAAGCTGCGAGGCGTTGAGAACTGCCACAACTGCAGCGATGGTCGCAGCGGGATCCATGCTCGCACTGCTGTGGCGTCCGCGCTGTCAGTAATCAGAAAAGCGCGCGAAATTATTTCCTGCCGGCGCTTTCAGGGAGGGAGGGAGGGAGGGAGGGCTTGAGTGACGGACGGATGACGACA
The DNA here is from genome assembly GCF_028017835.1 of Emys orbicularis. Lineage (NCBI taxonomy): Eukaryota > Metazoa > Chordata > Testudines > Emydidae > Emys > Emys orbicularis. The sequence goes on along the minus strand of NC_088684.1, from coordinate 45,244,678 downwards.
GGCGCCCAAAAGCACCCTCGACACATTTTTTTACCCAGAAGGCATTTGGGGCTCGACCCAGAATTCCAAAGGGCAGGGGGGACTGCGGGAACTGTGGGATAGCTGCCCACAGTGCACCGCTTCCAATGTCGACGCTTGCCCCGTTAGTGTGGACTCACAAAGTCTCACAAAGTCGAATTACTGTCCTTAGTGTGGACACACACGTTCGACTTAGTAATATCGATTCCACATAGTCGAATTAACTAAAATCGAAGTACTCTCGTAGTGTAGACAAGGCCTTACTCACAGAGACTGGCAGAGAAAACTCCTGATAATAGCAATAACATATTGTTTTAGAAAATGTCAGGTTGTATATAGATGCAAAGAAGAAAAATAAGATGGAGATGAAAAATGACAACACATTAGCTGGTGTAGGCTGGTCACTTTCTGTTTAAGAGAGAGAGTGTGTGTGTGAGTGAGTGAGAGAGAGAGAGAGATTGATTTTTAGGTTTTGAATTGACCTGTATATATTTGTATGTATTTATTACACAAGAACAAGGTAATATTTGTTTGGAAAAATTTTGCCTGTATTATTTTCATTCTATAAAGTATGCCATTTTAATTCTGATCCTTATAAACTGTAAACCACAAGAAATAACATTTTAAAAAACACAAAACCACTACCGTGGCTAATGTCATTCTAGGTGATAACACCCACATTTTTAGAGGTAGACCAGTTAGTCAAAATAACCAACTTTACAGCCATGAGCCTCCAAACACAGGACATCCAATGTTTTCATATCATTCTGACTTGTCTTTTGGTGTTTGATCCAGTTCCCACTGAAATCATTGGGAGCCTTTGCACTGATTTAATGAAAACTGGATTGGGCACTTTCTGTACAATACCTTGCCACACAATGATAACACTATGGTGGGTGCACTAGGAAAGTGTAGATAGATGCTAAAAATACAACAACTAAATATTTACATGTCCTTTCTATATCAGTAGCACGGAAACAAAATTAATGTCCTATCAATTGATGCCAAATTGACTCCCATTATCTCTTTATTCTTCTCTCTTTTGCAGATGCAAAAACAACCCTACAATCCTCATATGCAAATTCCATAAGCTTTTCTGTTCTCCTCAGGTGTGCATGCCAAGTTTTCATTATGAAGGCTTCCTGCTGTGAAAAAAAAAGGTACATTTTCACTTTCATGTGTCTTTTTCTTTGTGGTAGAAAGGATTGAAGCATTAATGAGTAAACTAAACTAAAACTGTACAGGCATTCCTGTAGGAAATTGGGTAAATTTCAAATACAGAGGGGAAGAAAATCAATTAGGTCAATAAAAATTGTGTAATTTTGACACAATGAAGTCAGTTGTCACTAAGGAGTTACATGCACAATTTCTATTCATGTTAATGCCATTTTTATGCCTTACACCCTGGGGCGTTGATGTGAACATTTATCTCAATGCACCACAAGAACCATGCAAAAACAAATGGGGAAAAAAAGAACAACTTTCTTTATAGGTTCAAACCATCTACCGTTGAAGAAAGTTATCCAAAAGAGAGCTAAAATTAAAAAAAAAAGAAAGAAAAAGAAAAAATTCCAACCAGCATTTAGATTTTCTATTGGAAGAAGCTGGCAAACCTTCAGAGAAAACCATACTAACATTGAACTAGGAACTTCTCATGGACCACATAGTCACTCCAAAGCATTTCATATTACCCCACAGTATTATGCATTTGTTCCCAAAACAAACCATTTGGGGCCCAATTTCTTCACTTAGAACCACAGAAGGCTTCTGCCTAGAATTAACACACTTGCATATGAAGGCTGAACTTGTCCCTTAAAGTTTAACAAAAATGTACTTCAAATGCTGTCTTCAGTCAACAGGTGGAATGAAATGGCGGTGACGCATTTCTCCATCACCCTTTAGAGCCTGTATTGAGGCACGGTAAGAATATTCAGTAAAGGGGAGGATAGACAACCTTTCAAGCAAGTGCAAAGCCTTCCTACTCTGAGCAAGTCCTTTCCTCCTTTCCAATGGCTAGTGCCTCATACTGGAGGATTTTTCAGAATGGGAGCAACCTGAGTAAGGACAAGAATTTTAATGCTAAGACTGTATTTTATGGTTCTGTAGTATTATATGATAGCATATGTTACATGATGTAGGGGACATCAAAGTGCTTTACAAATGTTTATGAATTAAGCTTCGCTTGACCACTGTGAGGTGGGTAAGTTTTATTTTCCACATTTTACAGATGAAGAAAGTGTGGCCCAGAGGTGTTAAGTGACTTCTTTAGAAAACAAGTATGTCACAGAGCTGGGAGTAGAGGCTATCACCCAGCAAAAGCCCTTGTGATAAATGAAGGAAGAGGCGGGTAGCTCCCTTTTATGGACACCCAGCCAGCCAGTTAGCTGTAAAATCCCTCTTGGTAGCTGTTCTCTGCTTGCTTTACCTGTAAAGGGTTAAAAGTCCCCCAGGTAAAGAAAAGGAAGTGAGCACCTGACCAAAATATCCAATTGAAAGGCTAGAACTTTTTAAAATTGGGAAAGAAATTTCCCTTTGTCTGTTGTTCTCTCTGGGCTGCAGGGACACGGAGCAGCAATGCTATAAGCAGGAATTCTGTGTAAGGTTTGAACCAGATATGAAAAATTATCTTCCATACCTAGAAGGAATCATTGGGACAGGGAATGTTTAGATAGATGTGATCAGGTTTATTTATTTTGGCTTGTGGATCTCTGTGCTAACCCCAGATGCTTTTGTTTGCTTGTAACCTTTAAGCTGAACCCCCAAGAAAGCTATTTTGGTTGCTTAATTTTTGGAATTGCTCCTTTAAAATCTAGCAAAAGCCTAAGTTCCAGATGTATTTTCTTCCTTTTTGTTTTTAATAAAATGTACCTTTTTTAAGAACAGGATTGGATTTTTGGTGTCCTAAGAGGTTTGTGCATGTTGTTTAATTAGCTGGTGACAACAGCTAATTTCCTTTGTTTTCTTCTCAGCTCTTTCCCGGAGGGGGATGAAAGGGCTTGAGGGTACCCCACAGGAAGGAAATCCCAAGTGCTCCTTCCTGTGTTCAAAGGGGTTTTTTTTGCATTTGGGTGGTGGCAGCATTTACCAAGCCAAGGGCAGAGAAAAGCTGTAACCTTGGGAGTGTAATACAAGCCTTGAGTGGCAAATATTAATTTTTAAAATCCTTCCGGCCCCCACCTTCTGCACTTGAAGTGCCAGAGTGGGGATTCAGCCTTGACAGCACTTATGCACATGGTTAACTTTAAGTATTCCCAGTGAAGTAAAACATTATGACTGAACTGCAAAATACAGTATAGAAAATTTGAAAGCCAGCCTTTTGGCTAGTGACCCCACAGTAGAATACCAGCTTCAAAAACAAGCACTATCAGTATGGAAATCATAGAATCATAGAATATCAGGGTTGGAAGGGACCTCAGGAGATCATCTAGTCCAACCCCCTGCTCAAAGCAGGACCAATCCCCAACTAAATCATCCCAGCCAGGGCTTTGTCAAGCCTGACCTCAAAAACCTCTAAGGAAGGAGATTCCACCACCTCCCTAGGTAACCCATTCCAGTGCTTCACCACCCTCCTAGTGAAAAAGTTTTTCCTAATATCCAACCTAAACCTCCCCCACTGCAACTTGAGACCATTGCTCCTTGTTCTGTCATCTGCCACCACTGAGAACAGTCTAGATCCATCGTCTTTGGAACCCCCTTTCAGGTAGTTGAAAGCAGCTATCAAATCCCCCCTCATTCTTCTCTTCTGCAGACCAAATAATCCCAGTTCCTTCAGCCTCTCCTCATAAATCATGTGCTCCAGCCCCAAACTGGACACAGTACTCCAGATGAGGCCTCACCAATGCCAAATAGAGGGGAATGATCACGTCCCTCGATCTGCTGGCAATGCTCCTACTTATACAGCCCAAAATGCCGTTAGCCTTCTTGGCAACAAGGGCACACTGTTGACTCATATCCAGCTTCTCGTCCATTGTAAGCCCTAGTTCATTTTCTGCAGAATTTCTGCCTAGCCACTCGGACCCTAGTCTGTAGCAGTGAATGGGAGTCTTCCGTCCTAAGTGCAGGACTCTACACTTGTCCTTGTTGAACCTCATCAGATTTATTTTGGCCCAATCCTCTAATTTGTCTAGGTCCCTCTGTATCCTATCCCTACCCTCCAGCATGGCTACCACTCCTCCCAGTTTAGTGTCATCTGCAAAATTGCTGAGGGTGCAATCCACGCCATCCTCCAGATCATTAATGAAGATATTGAACAAAATCGGCCCCAGGACGAAACCTTGGGGCACTTCGCTTGATACCATAGACTCATAGACTCATAGACTTTAAGGTCAGAAGGGACCATTATGATCATCTAGTCTGACCTCCCGCATGATGCAGGCCACAAAATCTGACCCACCCACTCCTCGAATAATTCTCTCCCATGACTCAGCTGTTGAAGTCCCCAAATCATGATTTAAAGACTTTAAGTCGCAGAGAATCCTCCAGCAAGCGACCCCTGCCCCATGCTGCGGAGGAAGGCGAAAAACCTCCAGGGCCTCTGCCAATCTACCCTGGAGGAAAATTCCTTCCCGAGCCCAAATATAGCGATCAGCAGAACCCCGAGCATGCGGGCAAGATTCTCCAGCCAGACCCACATTGACCATTGATACTAATTACCAGCGATGGCACGTTATTGACTTATTGACTAAAATCACATTATCCCATCAAACCATCCCCTCCATAAACTTATCAAGCTTAATCTTAAAGCCAGAGAGGTCTTTCGCCCCCACCGTTTCCCTCGGAAGGCTATTCCAGAACTTCACCCCTCTGACGGTTAGAAACCGTCGTCTAATTTCAAGCCTAAACTTCCCCACGGCCAGTTTATATCCATTTGTTCTCGTGTCCACATTAGTACTAAGCTGAAATAATTCCTCTCCCTCCCTGGTATTTATCCCTCTGATATATTTAAAGAGAGCAATCATATCCCCCCTCAGCCTCCTTTTGGTTAGGGTAAACAAACCGAGCTCCTCGAGTCTCCTTTCATACAACAGGTTTTCCATTCCTCGGATCATCCTAGTGGCCCTTCTCTGTACCCGTTCCAGTTTGAGTTCATCCTTCTTAAACATGGGAGACCAGAACTGCACACAGTATTCTAAATGAGGTCTCACCAGCGCCTTGTATAACGGAAGCAGCACCTCCTTATCCCTACTAGAAATACCTCGCCTAATGCATCCCAAGACCGCATTAGCTTTTTTCACGGCCATGTCGCATTGCCGACTCATAGTCATCCTGCGATCAACCAGGACTCCGAGGTCCTTCTCCTCCTCCGTTACTTCCAACCGATGCGTCCCTAGCTTATAACTAAAATTCTTGTTAGTCATCCCTAAATGCATCACCTTACACTTCTCACTATTAAATTTCATCCTATTACTATTACTCCAGTTTACCAGGTCATCCAAGTCTCCCTGCAGGATATCCCGATCCTTCTCCGAATTGGCAATACCTCCCAACTTTGTGTCATCCGCAAACTTTATCAGCCCACTTCTACATTCGGTTCCGAGGTCAGTAATAAATAGATTAAATAAAATCGGACCCCAAACCGAACCTTGAGGAACTCCACTGGTCACCTCCCTCCAACCTGACAGTTCACCTTTCAGTACGACCCGCTGCAGTCTCCCCTTTAACCAGTTCTTTATCCACCCCTGGATTTTCATATCGATCCCCATCTTTTCCAATTTAACCAATAATTCCTCATGCGGTACCGTATCAAACGCTTTACTGAAATCGAGGTATATTAGATCCACCGCATTTCCTTTATCTAAAAAATCTGTTACTTTCTCAAAGAAGGAGATCAGGTTGGTTTGGCACGATCTGCCTTTCGTAAAACCATGTTGTAATTTGTCCCAATTGCCATTGACCTCAAGGTCCTTAACCACTTTCTCCTTCAAATTTTTTTCCAAGACCTTGCCTATTACAGATGTTAAACTAACAGGCCTGTAGTTACCCGGGTCACTTTTTTCCCCCTTCTTGAAAATAGGAACCACATTAGCTATTCTCCAGTCCAACGGTACCACCCCCGAGTTTACAGATTCATTAAAAATTATCGCTAACGGGCTTGCAATTTCTCTCGCCAGTTCCTTTAATATTCTCGGATGAAGATCATCCGGTCCGCCCGATTTAGTCCCGTTAAGCTGTTCGAATTTGGCTTCTACCTCGGGTACTGTAATGTCAACCCCCCCTCCTTTATTCCCCTCTGTCACGCTGTCTCTATTCCTAAACCCTTCATTAGCCTCATTAAAGACCGATGCAAAATATTCGTTTAAACATTGTGCCATGCCTAGATTATCCTTAATCTCCACTCCATCTACAGTCTTCAGCGGTCCCACTTCTTCTTTCTTTGTTTTCTTCCTATTTATATGGCTATAAAACCTCTTACTATTGGTTTTAATTCCCCTCGCAAGGTCCAACTCTACACGGCTTTTGGCCTTTCTCACTCCATCTCTACATGCTCTGACCTCAATAAGGTAGGTTTCTTTGCTGATCCCTCCCCTCTTCCACTCTTTGTACGCTTTCTGCTTTTTCTTAATCACCCCTCTGAGACGCTCGTTCATCCAGCTCGGTCTAAATCTCCTGCCTATGATCCGTTTTCCCTTTCTCGGGATACAGGCCTCCGACAGCTCCTGCAACTTCAACTTGAAATAATCCCAGGCGCCAGCTGACAACTAGACATGGAGCCATTGATCACTACCCGTTGAGCCCGATGATCTAGCCAGCTTTCTATCCACCTTATAGTCCATTCATCCAGCCCATACTTCTTTAACTTGCAAGAATACTGTGGGAGACCGTATCAAAAGCTTTGCTAACGTCAAGGAATAACACATCCACTGCTTTCCCCTCATCCACAGAGCCAGTTATCTCATCATAGAAACATAGAATCATAGGACTGGAAGGGACCCCGAGAGGTCATCTAGTCCAGTCCCCTGCACTCATGGCAGGACTAAGTATTATCTAGACCATCCCTGACAGGTGTTTGTCTAACCTGCTCTTAAAAATCTCCAATGATGGAGATTCTGCAGCCTCCCAGGGCAATTTATTTCAGTGCTTAACCACCCTGACAGTTAGGAAGTTTTTCCTAACGTCCAACTTAAACCGCCCTTGCTGCAATTTAAGCCCATTGCTTCTTGCCCTATCCTCAGAAGTTAAGGAGAAGAATTTTTCTCCCTCCTCCTTGTAACAACCTTTTATGTACTTGAAACTGTTATCCTGTCCCCTCTAAGTCTTCTCTTCTCCACATTAAACAAACCCATTTTTTCCAGTCTTCCGTCATAGGTCATGTTTTCTAGACCTTTAATCATTTTTGTTGCTCCTCTCTCAGTGCCTCTCAATCAACAGGACAGCAGTGATGTACTCTCTACTTTCTATTCAATATTCCAAAAATAGCATTGAGTCAAGCTCTGGGGCAATTATTGGGCCCAACGAAGTAAGGTAAAGGGAAAACAATGCGACCCATAGCATGGAGGTGTGTTGATTTCTCAAGATTCCATCTGGACCAACTTTTAATCAAGGGAGAAACTCACTCATAGGTACGTGCACTGGGAGCACTTCACAATGAGAAATTCCCTTTTCAAAGTTATGCTTATGCATAAATCTCATTAGTGTTAATGGGAGCTCTGTACAGGGAAGTGGGATGAAAGAATTTACTTGTGTCTGGGAAGTTCTGTGTTTGATGGACACATTTGGCCATTCCCTATCAATACATCGCCAGAAGTTACCTCTGTATTTTACTTTATGTATTTACTTCTGGTTTACAATTGCACACTCTGGTATGGCTTTGTGAGGCGGGGAACATCATTTATCTAATATCACTCCAGCATATTTAGGTTCAATACATACAATATGACACATGATAATTAATCAATTATCATTTTCTGTATTATGGTAACCCCCAATTCAGAATCAGGTTCTATGGTGCTAGGTGCTATGCAAACACATAGGAAGACACAGTCCATACCCTAAGAGCTTAAAATCTACTTTAAGACAATGTCAACAAGTGAGTGTGACAAACAATAGAAGGAAGGATGGCTGTAACAGTGGTAAATATTACTACTCGATGGTTCTGAATCTAGGAAAAGTGTTTGAAAATTAAAACAAAAAACAACCCTGACCTCCACCATCACTGAATGTTCCAAAAATCTACCATAGAAAACAACAGCAAGTAGTCAAAATGTCAGTGAACTTTACACTGACAAGTCTTAAAAAAATAAAGGATTAACATTTTCTTAAAACCAAATAAATGTGGGTTTGGAGCTACAGTCCAAAAATCTTGCCTCCCAGTCAGTTTTAGCTCTAGGCACTTTAAAATTAATAGGCTAGCCTGCACCAAGAGCATATTAGCGCTTTTGAGTTCCGCTCTTCAAGTAACACATGTATTTTTTTCCTAAAACCTTAATATATAAGAAATGACAAATGCCAGATTTTTTTTGATGATATAATCTTAGGAACTAACCAGAATTAACACAGAAAATAACATATTCCAACTTTACATCAATTAATGCATGTGATAGTTTGTCATAACATCATAAAATTAATACTTAGTACAGTTGAGGTCTTTGTTTGTTGGGAGGAAACCCGTACAGAACAAATGAATAGTAATCTTTCTTGCCTTTGAGATTTGAAAGGTATTACGGAAAAGCATTACAGCTCTTTGTTCCACTTTTATAATAATGTTCCTCTATTACAAAGGAAATCCCATCCCAGATACTTAAAGTCACTGCCTTGATTCCCCTCAAATGATGTACTCATGAGTTTGAGTGAAAGAGCATATAGAAGTTCACGCTTTATTCATTCAGCCTACTTAGCCGTATTCCTCTCTCTTGTGCTGGTAGCTGAAAAGTGAGTCTAATTTGCTGATGAATACATTTAAGAGCGAGTGATCCATTACATTAACTTTAATGAGCTGCAGCAGGTCACTTGGTTATGGATGGCACCCTGCAAAGGCTACAGTTCAGGGTGATACTAAATCTCTTGACAGTCAGCTTCAGAGCTTTTATGCAGTACTTATAACAAAGACATGGTCACCAACTCCCAGTCACAGGAATGACTAGATTTCATAGCTCCTTGCTATCTGCTGTAGGTTTAGTCCTACAGTTTAAGAGCATAAGTAATTCATAATTAGATTGTATATAACTGGCAGCCACAAGAAAGAACATTAATTTAGAGGTCTTGTAGTTGTAGGGAGGGTGGATTTTTTTATGTCTACCATATTTCCTCTGATTTGGTTCAAAGGGCATATTCAAACTTTTGAATTTACCACCTGAAGTCCTAAAAAAACAATTAATGAGTAACAAAGCCTATAGTTGAGTGTAGTATAGCTTATCTTCACTGTAAAAAGGAGAAGATTCACAGAGGGAAATCTCCATAGCAGAATACTCATGTTTTTAACGATAAAAGGTGACTAAACTTGCCGGAACCATATGACAGTTGCTTGTACACGTTTGTGTGATTAAAATCTCAAAGCTCTAGACATGTGGCTGTGTTTATACTGAAAGATGGAATAAGCACCACATTAATATTTCGATATCTCGATATTTATATGACCTTTATAATTTTAAAACTGCATTACCATAAACATATATTGTTACTATGCTTATGTTGCCTCTGTTGTCCATAGAAGAGATGCATAAAGAGAGCAAAAATGGAGGACAGCTGTCACTTCCCTACCTCTCAGATCTACTCATCATCTTCAGAAAAATGTGCTCAAGACTTCATTTCAGTAACTCCTAACCTATCCTAACGTGATATCTCATCACATCAGTGAGATTACTCATGAGAGCGGACGCTGCAGATCATACCCTTACATAGAGAAGACAGACATCTAGAACAGTATTCTCATCCAGGGGTATGCATATCCCTGGGGGTACACAGAGGTCTTCCAGGGGATATATCAACTCATCTAGATATTTGCCTAGTTTTACAACAGGCTACATAAAAAACACTAGCCAAGTCAGTACAAACGAACATTTCATACAGACAATGACTGGTTTATGCTGCTCTATATACCATACACTGAAATGTAAGTACAATATTTATATTCCAATTGATTTATTTTATAATTATATGGTAAAAATAAGAAAGTAAGCAAATTTTCAGTAATAGTGTGCGGTGACACTTCGTATTTTAATGTCTGATTTTGTGAGCAAGCAGTTTTTAAGTGAGGTGAAACTTGGGGTCTGCAAGACAAATCAGACTCCTGAAAGGGGTACAGTCGTCTGGAGAGGTTGAGAGCCAGTGTTTGAGGAGACATATCCTTCCCCTGTGATTTACTCTGTATGTTATAAGAGCACTGTAGAATGCAGTAATGATTTTTTGTGATGCTATCAAAAACATTTTGCATTCTTTACATTCTATTTGTTATAAAACCACATTAAAGCAATCGGAAGAAAAGCAGACTTTAGTAATTAACTAGACAATTGAACTGTCTAATATTAACTATCTCTGAACATGAAACCAGAACAAAAATCTTTCATACTGGCAACTAGAGCCAAGATTTTCAAGAGTAACTGCTGTCCCTTGGGTATGGCGAATCGGAGCGAACGCCCCAGGGGGTCTGGGGGGATAAAATCGTGAGGAGGCGGGTGGGGAGGTGAGGTGGGAGGCAGGCAGGTGAGCGGGGTGAGGAGGCGAATGGGGAGGTGAGCAGCAGGTCGGTGGGCAAGGAGGAGCCCCCCTACCAGAACCTCCCCCGCCCCCTAGTGCCTCCTGCCCGCCGGTGGGCTCCGCCGATCAGTATCTCCCCCTCCCTCTCAGTGCCTACTGCCTGCCATGGATCAGATGTTTCACGGCATCAGGAAGTGCTGGAGGGGGAGGGGAGAGGAGCGAGGGCGCAGCGTGCTCGGGGGAGGGGTGAAACTGGGCGGGGAAGAGGCAGGATGGAGGCGGGAAGAGGCAGGGTGGGAGGGTGGTGGGGGAGGGAAGAGGTGTGGCGGGGTGGGAAGAAGCAGGATGGGGTGGGGCTTTGGGGGAAGGGGTGGAGTGGGGGCAGGGCCTGGGCAGAGCCGGGGGGGAGCACCCCCCAGCAGATCAGAAACTCAGCACCTATGTCCCAGCCCCCCCCCCCCCACGGATGGCTCTGCTAAGTGATTTTGGGTGTCCAACTTGGTACACCATTGGGGGGTCTGGTTTTCAGAGGGTGAATGTTCAGCACTTTTTGAACATCAAACCTTTTTAAAGGAGTTTCAAATTGGGCACTCAAAATCATTCAGTTGACTCTGAAAACCTATCCTACTATTGGAACCTCTAACATGGGTTTTAGATTAGCTAGTTATTATTAATGCGCATAGATATTTAACAAACAGTTGAATTATTATCTTTGGGTAACATTTGTTTGAATTTTGTCCTTTTCTTTGTGAATTGTCCAGACTTGACCTTATTTTGGCAAAGGTGTACATGTAACTATCCTATGGACTGATGATAAACCATTTGAAGTCTATGGCTCACTGATGAACTGTTTACTCTGACTATTGGCTAAATATTTTTGGTTTGTATTTGGTCACCTAAGTCATTTGTTTCTGCATCCTGACTGGATGACAAACATTTTTAAACAGGATAATAATGAAGAAAGAAATGCAAATAATCAATGGCGAATACGAATACTCTTGTTCACATACAAATACCCTTGTTTGCACATGAATATAGGTTTAATATAAAAAAGAACCATTCTCTAAACTTTCATGTGAATAGAAACTCATTCATGTGCATGTTTGTGAACAGCGAATAGCAAAAATAGTGAACAAGGCTGAATAAAATAGCAGTTCAGACTTTGAACGAATGTTCGCAAACACTGTTTTGCATCATTCACCCAGTCCTGTAAGCAGCCATCTGTTCAATAACTGATAACAAACGTGGAGTTGTTTGGTCGATCAAAGAGACACTAGCTATCTATTTATAGAATTTATATTAAGTTCATGGTGGGTGTAGAGAGTATGCCTATGAACCTTTGGGTTTTTTTAAATTTTACACACCAAAGATGACGTTTTGTTTAATAAATTATTTAAATACATCGTTGGTTGATATAACTTCTGTAACCATGTGTATGCTATGCACACATGCTTAAAATTAAGATGAGTAGTACCCCCAAGTACATAAAGTTAAAAACATGCTTCAGTGCCTTGCTGTATTAGGCCAGAATGCTCAGCACTTTGCAGGTTTGAGTCCCATCTGCTTATGCAAAAAAATTAGCTGTACAAAACAATTAGTAACTAAATATTTTCTAAGCATCTTTTGAAAATTTCTTAAGGTTTTTGATGAAAAATTGAAAAAAAAATTGGTGTTCAGTTGTTGAACAGTGAAAAATGTTCAGTTTTCAGTTGCTGAAAACTAAAAACACTTTGGCTTTTGTTTTCTCAACAAAAAAAAATGTTGACAAAACCAGGCCTTTTCTTGTGAAAATTTCCATTTAATCCAAAAGCCTTTTTTTTTTTTTTTTGAAAAATAGGTTCAACCAAAAAAATATTCCATCTAGCTCTACCTTTAACCAATGTTCTAGCTTCCTTCATTTGTGCTCAGCGCTTTCAGTGGAAGAAGCAGTAGTCTATGTATGTTGCTTTGCAAGCTACAGAGATATCAAGTAGTATGAGCAAGGGGATGTGGTCTTCATCTATTGCCATGAAGATTGCCTTTTAGTGCTACTAAGGCCTTGCTGTGTGTTGTGCCTTGGTCTTAAACCCGGTTGCGAAACATCTAGGATGTTGTTTGCAGTGTTGTGGCTGTGTTGGTCCGAGGATATTAGAGAGACAAGGTGGGTGAGGTAATATTTTTTACTGGACCAACTTCTGTAGGATGCAGATGTCACGTCTTTTAAACTTAGTTGTCACTACTGTTTCAATGACTTTTCTTAGATGTGGGAGGTGAGAGATGGGCCAACAGTGGAAAGGGATTTTTGGATCCAGTGTAGGCTTTTTGAAGATGGTGACTATTGTATGTTTCAGGGAAGCAGGCAGGTTCACTTCTCTGAAGGAAGCACTGATACTTTCCATTAGTAGTGGACACAGTTCTTTCCTGTGTTTCACCAGCCAGGAGAAGCATAGCTCTGTTTTGCAAGTTGGTGGCTTGAATATTCCTAAAGGCTTAGCAATATTTATGCTACTAAAAGGTGAATCAACTTTGCAAAAGCATTTTCATCCAAGGTTAAAAAAAAAACCAAACAAAACCAAACAAACACCTAAAGAAAGGCTTTGTGCAGTTAAAATTCAAACAAATTCTTTAAAATAAAATAAAAGGAAGGGGCTTTGTTTCCTTTTCTCCATAGGGTGGGTCTGGCTCCTAGGATTAGGTCATACAGCCAGATCACAGTCCTCTTATAGCCTTTTGAGCTCAGTACCTCACCCCAATCGAGCACAGCTACATTTCACTACTGGCTCGGTGGCCTGGCAATCTCGGTTTAGCTAAGTGGCTGTTGTGGAGTTTCCTTTGCCCAGGGACACAGTGTTAACTCTCTCCACCAACCACAGGATTAGGTTCTAAACACCCTGCTAAAGGATTTGTATTGTTCTCTCAGCTGTGAATTCAGTTTAGCTCTACCATCAATTAATTGTTTCACCAACTTTTTGAAGTCTGTCTGTGTTTTTGTTCAGTGTCCCTGGCTCCTTTCTGTAATATTTCTCTGGCCTTTTTAAGACCTGATGCTGGGCTAATAATATTGCCTTTGATTATAGCCTTGGGTGTATTCCAGATCATACCTTTGAGTACATTATAGGGGTGTCTGAACCCTGTAGAGTTCGGTTCACAAAGGGGCTTGTGAATTGAACCATACCGCTTAGTCTGTAGGGACTGTTAGTGAACCTGCAAGAACAAGCCTCCCTTTTCTATATATCCAGTCCCTCTCTACACCTGCCAATCATGCCCTCCCTCCTCACAACTCTCACAGCTTCCTTCTAACTTTAGATGTCTTAATGGGGATCCTTGGGCTGTTATGGGGTAGGGAATGAATGCCAGTTGTGTGGGGACAGGAATTCCCATTTATGTGTGGACAAGCTCAAGCCATGTTCACTGAACTTTCAGGAGGATGAGGTATGGGCTGAGACTTACAAAGGTATCAAAAGCTTTGTGCTCCACAGCTGTTTCCAATTTAATGTCAATATTTCACATGGCTTAATACATTTTATTATTGGTATTTATTAAAGAAATTGCTTCGAATTAACTTGTATATTTAGGCTAAGAGGATGTGAATATTTAACAACAGATTGTTTCAAGTGCAAACTGTATGGTCATATTGTTGCAGACCAATTGTTTACCACTAATTTTACTGGGAACACACACACACACACACACACACACACACACACACACACTCTCTCTCTCTCTCTCTCTCTCTCTCTCTCTCTCTCTCTCTCTCTCTCTCTCTCTCTCTCTGCTTTTCCCTGATGAGGAGAATAGATTATGCCAATTGTCAAATCTTGTCACTTATGGATTCTATTAGTTAACAAATGTCTGCCACCTATGTCTTTTATTTAGGTTTTAAAAGAAAATGCATTTTAAAGAAAGTCCCCGTAGATGTGAAGTAAACTTGATAAATGCTTGCTCGCTTTAATGTAGCTTAGGGCTTATCCAAAATCCACTGAAGTCAATGGAAGTCTTTTCACTGACTTTCATAGGTGCTGGATCAAGCCCTTAATGTCCTGTCCACAGACGGTTTGTTTGAGGAGACACTAAGCCAAAATCTGTTCATGAAGATGCATGGGTGTAACTGAAGCTAGAATCTCAGCCAGCATGTTGGACTGGAATTACCCAACTCTGCAAGGAAATAAGACATCTCTTTTTTTCAGTGGACTTTTTTCATTAAGTATCAATAAGACACTTTGACTTGAAGCAAGAACATCCACAAAATGACTGCATCAAAGCAGATATTTTATGTGACTGAGCTTTATATTATATTAATTACATTTAGAAGTTTGTAGAAGACATAGACTGTAGAGGACACCTGTGAAATCTTGAATCAGATTTCAATTTCAAGATTCAAATGTCAGGGGTTGGATCTGAATTAACTCCTTTGCTTTTTGCTCCTGGGTCAGACCCAAAACTGGAAGGGACCTAGCTTTCTAGGTCTGATTTGATGCAGCCAAAATTTTGAGAGATTTTGGCATAATCTAATCTAAATGCAGTCCTTTGTCAAGTCTTGAATCTGCCTCAAACTCTGTCATGAAACTAATCTGGATCTGCTGACTCAGTCTACTGCCGATTTTTAGGAAATTTAAAAAAAGCTGCCGGAGGAATGTGATTTAATTTTAACACATAGGCTGGGTTAGGTGCCATCTAGATGACTGGATGTCTGGATACAGATATCTTCCTGTGCTGGTCTGACTAGATGAAGGCAAATGCATTCTGTAGAACTCTAGTATCATTCTATAAAGTTCCAACAGTATTTCCCTGATGTACTATGATTACCAACTGCAGGTGACTAGACCCTGAGCAACCCTATCCTTTTAACATATTAGTAAATGAATGACAATTTCTACTTCATAACCCCTTACTCACTTTTCCTTTCTTATGGTCTTTCAAATATAAAACGTGTTTTACTAAAATATTGGTAAAACTACCTGAAACAAAATACCTGTATGTACAACAGATGCAGAAAGGC
The DNA here is from genome assembly GCF_028017835.1 of Emys orbicularis. Classification (NCBI taxonomy): domain Eukaryota; kingdom Metazoa; phylum Chordata; order Testudines; family Emydidae; genus Emys; species Emys orbicularis. The sequence goes on along the minus strand of NC_088684.1, from coordinate 45,229,050 downwards.
ATCTTGAAATAAATGTATCTTGTAGAAAGGACAGTTTCCATACCTCTAACATTTATATTTTCCCCTGCTTAAGGTCTCTTGACAACATATTTGGCTGTAGGGAGGCACACTATCCATTGCAGAATTAGTCTGGTAAAATCTGTTTCATCCATTTAGACAAATGTATTCTATTAAACAGTGAGATAAATATAAAGTAGTACAGACCATGCAATAAAATTCAGATTGACAGACTTTGTAATGAAAACCTTTAGTAGATCCTGACTACGTGCATTAGACTGTACTCCTGTGCACTTACAATATGCTATAAATGCAGCGTAGGATTGACTGTGAGAACCAGCAACCACTGAGTTGGTCCAAAAACAGTTTACCTTAATAGGAGCGACTTCTTTTTTAAGCAACAGTCTTGCTATCATTGAGTTCAGAAGCATCAGTTTTAGTTAATAAATTAAACATTTTTCAAAATACAGTTCACCATTAATTCCCTTCAGTAAATGCTTCTAAGCTTTCAAAACTTTCAGACTAATGGGCTCAGTGAAAATGTGTGCTCCATTAAGAGGAAACAGCACCAACAGCTGACTTGCTTGTGTAGCTTTCAGTTTTATGGCAGACATTCACGAATTTTGGATATTTGTGGGATGTAAGTATTGATGCTTCACCAGCAGTCAGAACAAAGTGACGCACCTGACCTTTTAGGGAGAAGGTGTCTTGGGCTCGCCTTTCAGCACTGGAATCCTACATAAAATAGTTTTGTACACAAAGGAGCCAATCAGCAGCACTGATTGAAGAGTAACATAACCCCTTACTCAGCATCGACCAGTGTCCAAGGAATGTAGGGTAAAAAATTTCAAAACCACCTAGGTGATTTAGGAGCCTAAATGCCATTTTCAAGAGTGATTTAGCCTCCCAAGTCTATTAGACATTGCACATTTCTCCCCATGGTCTCTTACTGGTAGGTATATAATTGTCTTACAGGTTAGTTATGATTACTGTATGATGAAAATAAAGCAAACAACATAACAACAGAAAACTAGTTTACAATGTGAGTGTATTAATATTTAGGGCCTAATCCAAAGCTGACTGAAGTCAATGGAAATGCTCCCATTCATTAACTGGGCTTTGAATCAGTCCTATGGGTGGCAGGGTGTGGCAGGCATGCCTAATGGCTTAAGTCAGGAGCCTGGAACTGGAGCCAGGGTCAGAGTCAGGTGCCAAGCCAAGCGTCACAGCCAGAGTCAGAGCCAAAGGAAGGATGAAGGAACAGGAGTGAGGTAGGAAAGCAGGAACCAGGAACAGATGGAGATCTGGGATAAGGACAGGAACAGGCTGGAAGGCAGGAACCAGGAGTAGGCAGGAAGGCAGGGATCAGCAGTCAGGCAAGTAGGCCGGGTGCTAGTAATAACCAGCCAAGAATTTCTCTAGTTGCTCAGACAACTTCCTTTGCCTTCTTCCCAGCCAATCAGTGGAGCTGGATGTCTCCCCACAATCAGGAGCTTCAGAGTGGGGCCCTTTGCATAGTAGAGCGTCACTGGCCCCCTTCTGCACTCATTCAGATCAGTTGGTGGTTGTGGTCTGAGTATTGCCTGGGGACCTGTGGGCCCAGGTTTAAAACCTGCAATCCCTCATAACTGGGACTTTAAAACCCAGTCCTGGCCCAGCTGTCAATGACCAACTTGCTAGAATTTTTTGAGGGGGTCAAAAAAGCATCTGGAACAAGGGTGATCCAGTGGATATAGTGTACTTAGATTTTGCCTTTGACAAGGTTCCTCACCGAAGGCTCGTAAGCAAAGTAAGTTGTCATGAGATAAGAGGGAAGGTCCTCTCATGGATTAGTAACTGGTTAAAAGATAGGAAACAAAGGAATTGGAAAATTTTCAGAAAAGGGCAACAAAAATTATTAGAGGCATGGAACAGCTTCCATATGAGGAGTGATTAGTAAAACTGGGACTTTTCAACTTGGAAAAGAGTCGACTAATGGGGGATATGATTGAGGTCTATAAAATCATGACTGGTGTGGAGAAAGTAAATAAGGAAGTGATATTTACTCGTTCTCATAACACAAGAACTAGGGGTCACCAAATGAAATGAAGAGGCAGCAGGTTTAAAACAAAAAAAGGGAGTATTTCTTCACACAACACATCATCAACCTATGGAACTCTTTGCCAGAGGATGTTGTGAAGGTCAAGATAATAACAAGGTTCAAAAAAGAACTAGATAAGTTCCTGGAGGATAGGTTCATCAGAGGCTATTAGCCAGGATGGGCAGGGATGGTGTCCCTAGCCTCTGTTTGCCAGAAGCTGGGAATGGGCGACACTTGACAGCAGATGGATCACTTGATGATTCCTGTTTTGTTCATTCCCTCTGAAGCACCTGGCATTGGCCACTGTTGGAAGTTAGGATCCTGGGCTAGATGGACCTCCCACTAAGCTGGGGGGAGAGGTAGATATGCTGGAGGTTAGGGATAGGGTCCAGAATGACCTAGACAAATTGGAAGATTGGGCCAAAAGAAATCGGATGAGGTTCAACAAGTACAAGTGCAGAGTCCTGCACTTAGGATGGAAGAATCCCATGCATCGCTACAGCCTGGGGACCAACTGGCTAAGCAGCAGTTCTGCAGAAAAGGACCTGGGGATTACAGTGGACGAGAAACTGGATATGAGTCAGCACTGTGCCCTTGTTGCCAAGAAGGCCAACAGCATATTGGGCTGTATTAGTAGGAGCATTGCCAGCAGATCAGTGATTATTCCCCTCTATTCGACACTGGTGAGGCCACACCTGGAGTATTGACTCCAGTTTTGGGGCCCCCACTACAGAAGGGATGTGGACAAATTGGAGAGAGTCCAGTGGAGGGCAACAAAAATGATTAGGGGGCTGGGGCACATGACTTATGAGGAGAGGCTGAGGGAACTGGGGTTATTTAGTCTGCAGAAGAGAAAAGTGAGGGGGGATTTGATAGCAGCCTTCAACTACCTGAAGGGGGGTTCCAAAGAGGATGGAGCTCAGCTGTTCTCAGTTGTGGCAGATGATAGAACAAGAAGCAATGGTCTCAAGTTGCAGTGGGGGAGGTCTAGGTTGGATATTAGAAAACACTCTTTCACTAGGAGGGTGGTGAAGCACTGGAATGGGTTACCTAGGGAGGTGGTGGAATCTCCATCCTTAGAGGTTTTTAAGGCCCGGCTTGACAAAGCCTAGCTGGGATGATTTAGTTGGTGTTGGTCCTGCTTTGAGCAGGGGGTTGGACTAGATGACCTCCTGGGGTCTCTTCCAACCCTAATATTCTATGATTCTATGACCTTTGGTCTGACCTGGTATGGCCATTCTATGTTTTTTGTAATGACAAAATTACTCAGACGTTAAGGTCAGAAGGGATGATCGTGATCATCTAATCTGACCTCCTGCACATTGCAGGCCACAGAACCTCACCCATTTACTCCTGTAATAGACCCCTAACCTCTGGCTGAGTTACTAAAGTCCTCAAATCATGGTTTAAAGACTTCAGGTTACAGAGAATCCACCATTTACAATAGTTTAAACCTGCAAGTGACCCAAATCCAGTGCAGAGGAAGGTGAAAACTCCCAGGGTCTCTGCCAATCTGACCCCGAGGGAAATTCCTTCCCAACCTCAAATATGGTGATCAGTTAAACCCTGAGTATGTGGGCAAGACCCACCAGGCAGATACGTGGGAAAGAATTCTCTGTAGTAACTCAGAGCCCTCCCCATCTAGTGTCCCATCTCTAGCCATTTGGGATTTTTTGCTACTGGCAGTCACGAATGGGCCTCATGCCATTGTAGGCAGTCCCATCATACCATCCCCTCCATAACTTATCAAGCTCAGTCTTGAGGCCAGTTAGGTTTTTTACTCCCACTGCTCCCCTTGGAAGGCTGTTTCAGAACTTCACTCTTCTGATGGTTAGAAACCATCATCAAATTTCAAGCCTAAACTTGTTGATGGCCAGTTTATCTCCATTTATTCTTGTTTCCACAACGGTGCTTAACTTAAATAACTCCTCTCCCTCCCTGGTATTTATCCCTCTTCCGTATTTATAGAGAGCAATCATATATCCCCTCAGCCTTCTTTTGGTTAGGCTAAACAAGCCAAGCAATTTGAGTCTCCTCTCATACTTAAGTGGGAACTGAATAAATGAAAAAAAATGCTACTTTTTGATTTTCTTATTTTGTCAAAAAATATTTATGAAAACTTTCAAGTCTGGAAAAAGGCCATTTTTCTATTAAAAGCCATTACATAGTTTTGATGAGCAGTAGTAACATTTTTATCATATTTCATATCACCTGCAGATCTGACACTGACTGTAACAGAACTACAAGAACTTGTTTGCCATATATAATAGGAACAAGAGCCCTTTTAGTGGATTTTTATTATATTACAAAAAATTATGGATAACAGTCAAAGTGCTTGATCTTCCATTGTTTCACAGGCCTAGTGGAAGTTGGAGTATGCAAGAAAAACTGCTAATCAGCAAGTTCTCAGATGGAATCCTGGCCCCATTGATGTCAACAGAAGTTTGTCATTGACTTCTGTGGGGCCAGGATTTCACCCTTTCTGCCTGCTATCTGAGTTCTTCTACATAACTGGGGTACAAAAGAATATGAAGAATGATTGCAGAGCCATGAAAGACCAGTAGCACCATGTAGCTCCAACACCTGGGAGAATATTTAAGATTTCTGAAGCACTGTATGATGATCTAAAGAATCAATGATTCAACAAATAGCACATTTGTAGTTATGCTTGCTGCTGAAGTTTGGCTTGATGTTGAGTTGTATATTCATCTGTGGCTATAAATAAAGTTATTGCCTTATTGAAAGAGATTCTGGAATATTTTTAGTAATTAATCAACCAGCTAACTGTTCAATAAATATGCTCCTTTCATTTGTATCTAACGATACAATCTAAAGATGCCAAAGCAGTTTACTAACAATGAATTACATTTCAAAACCCCGTTGTGAGTTGGATTGCCTATTATTGTACCTATGTAACAGATGGATAAAAACTGAGCCACAGCAAGATTAAGTAACTTGACCAGTGTAGCAATGAATTAGTAGCAGTAGCAGAGCCAGCAATAGAATCCAGATGTGCAATTCTGGCTCCACTGAAGTAAATGAAAAAGCTCCCAATAACTTTAATGGGGCCAGGATCTCACCCCAGGAGTCCTGACTCTTCTTTCCTTGTGGTTACCAATTAACATTCTCTGATATAGCACAGACAGCAACATAATCAGTCTTAATTATGTATAACAAAATGAATGCACTTGGTGAGACCCAAACATCACAGGTATGGAGGGAAATAAAGTGCAGAATAGTTGACAGAATTACACAAAATATTCATTAACTTCTTGTCTTGGGGTTTCCTTGTTTCAGAACTGGAACTGTTGTAGTAGTTGTCTTAGAACATTTGACCCAGCCTATGGCTGTATTAATATTGAACATCTAATAATAAAGTTCTTCTACCCTCTACTGTAATAATGAATTCATATGTTGTGTTCTTCTTGCCTTCTACAACTGACAAAATGGTGTTGCCTGCCTTAGGCACACATCAGCACACATTACAGATTACAGGCTAACATCAATGACACACATTGCCTCATGACATCCTGACTCATGCGGTTAACATTTCTATTAGAAAAATGAGTTCCTAATTTTCACCATCTCAGCATCAAGAGAAGCACTCCTGCTCTTCATAGGAGCAGACCTAGCAGAGATAAGAGATGTTGATAATAGACTTGAAACTGGAACCCCACAGCTATATGCCCACATATAGGGTAAGTCCTATAATGAGTGCTATTTTTTGGCCTTGGATGCACAGTGGAAGACAATTTAGCCAACTGGACACATGCATCTGCCTCTATTTCTGCTAAGCAAATTGTCAGGCATGTACATGATGGTGAAATCTGAGCCTATTGCCCTTTAACCCTACTATTACCCATTCTGCTAACACAATGTTCTAGCTAAAGATCTTTGGGTTTACTCAGCAGAAGGTCCTGCTTCTTGACCTTATACAATACTAATGGTACTTTTTTCAAATTTAATTTTCTTCTTCAACCTTAATTTAATCTCTCATTTGGCTTTTATTTAAATGGCTGTATCACCTTCTGAACATGATTGATAAAGATAATACTTACACAGTTTTCTTTTTACAGTCCCAATTATCCACAACCAATAGAAAAACAATGTCTAAAAAGGTTATATTGCTCATTTCCTGAGCACAGCACCCATTCCATATAGAACAAGATACCGTCGTATACACTGTATACAGTGACATCCAGGAGCTGTTGCACTGCATTAGGAGATAGGTCAATACGGCACTGGCATGGTAAATGCACAATTCAACCACCTGGGAGATGTTGGGTCATATCTTCAGAAGGTATAAACTGGCATAACTTCAGGATCTGGTCAATTATGATGGATTGGGAGAGTCCATATATATTCACACAAATCTTATTAGTAAAATCTAGGAAATGGTAAAATATGGGAATTAACAAAAAATAAATATGAGAACATGCTATGCCACTGCCCAGGAGGTATTTTGTTCATTACTCTGGTATGAGGGTGATCAAAATTAATGTATATGTACTGTCACCCAGAAATGGTTTATACTGAAAATGAGAAAGTACTAGTATAATAAACACTATAGGCAACTATCTAGCCAAGAAAAGTTAGCCACTATTTTCAAGAATGACTAGGAGATTTTGGGAGCCCAGCTTGACAGCAGCCTGATTTTTAGAAAGTGCTGAGCACCCACATACAGAGGCATTCAAAATCTCTAGATACTCTTTTAAAGATCTTGGCATTTTGTGTAATAACTTCATGTTATTACCAGAGATGATTGCAAAAGGATGCAAAAATAAGTTCGTGTTTAATGGAACATTTTTATCATATTTTATTTCAACAGCTTGTTACTATTCTAGGCTGTAATTAAAAGAAGTAATACTGTGATTCAAAACCTTCCAAAAGCTTCCTTCTTGCATTGTCAATGCTTTCCTGTTTATCTGTTTCCTTGTATCTGCTTTACATATTAAAAAGGAGATTTTGAAAGGAGACAAAAAGGACATTTTCAGAGACCACTGCCAACCCAAGAATCTTAAAAAAAATAACCCAATACATTGCTAAGATGTTCTCTAGGCAGACACTGCAAAAGTGTGAAAATATTATTTATTTTTTGTGTTACTAAATAAGATACTCATGGATCAGGAAAGGTTTGAAGTTTGAGACTGGGCAAGTTCTGAAAAAACATAAGAATGAACAAAAAAGATCTCCAAAAACCAATAATCCATGAGTATTCAATTGAATTTAAAAATGAATTTGCTTTTGCCACACTCAGACCTCCATGAGTGGTCATCAAAATTTAATGGGGCAAATATTTAAGGACAGTGATTTCAAAGCTTGCACATGCAAACATTCCTAGTGGAAGTCATGGAGTAGGAGGGGGACATTGCTTAACACATCAGATGACAACGTTCCCCACACCACTTGCCAGAGTCCTGGCACAGGAAAAAAATGAAACAGGTCAAAGAAGGATTTGAATACATACTTTTGTAACTAAGACCATGCAAGCACATATAACTACGTTGTCTCAGGGTGCGTCTGTACAGCAAAAAAAGACCTGCAGCCGCGAGTCTCAGAGCCCGGGTTACCTGACTTAGGCTCACGGGATTTGCGCTCCAAGCCTAAAAGATAGCAGTGTAAATGTTCAGGGTTAGGCTGAAGCTCAGGCTATGTCCTCACTACAGGGGGGGGTTCGATTTAAGATACGCAAATTCAGCTACGCGAATAGCGTAGCTGAATTCGACGTATCGCAGCCGATACGCTGTAAGGACGGTGGCAAAATCGACCTCCGCGGCTTCCCATCGACGGCGCTTACTCCCACCTCCGCTGGTGGAGTAAGAGCGTCGATTCGGGGATCGATTGTTGCGTCCCGATGGGACGCGATAATTCGATCCCCAAGAGGTCGATTTCTACCCGCCGATTCATGCGGGTAGTGTAGACCTAGCCTCAGACTCTGAAACCTGGAGAGGTGGGAGGGTCTCCGATCCCCAGCTCCAGACTGAGCCAGACTGTCTACACTGCTATTTTTAGACCTGCAGCACAGCTGACCCAGGAGGCTCTGAGGCTGGCTGCTGCAGGTCATTTTTTTGTTTTGTTTTGTTTCTGTGTAGATGGACAATCAATGACTGTGATATCGAAGACAAAAAAATTACAGATCAGGAAATACACAGATGTACTTGGCATATTTTATAGGCTACTGAGGGAGAAAGCTTCCCAAAATTTCTTGCCAGCACAGAGGTGATTAAAGTGAGCCAGACAAAGACCAGGTTAGGAGTCTTCTATTGCTCCGTGTGAAATGCTAAAGAAAAATTAAATTTAAATTCTGCACACATCCAATCTTACAGTACCTCATTTTATCCAGAAGTGATGCTTTGGGAAAGGCCTGTGTAGCTCAGAAAAGAAAAAAGTTTACAATTTTCTAAAAATTTTCTAATCCCGTTTATCTGCTACATTTTACTATACATTCTCTCCCAAAGAGATCCCAGTGATTTCTTCAAGACCTCATACGTGCCAGTCATCTAATCAGGAAAATAACAACTATCTGACCAATCACAATCAACACAATCACAACCAAATTTAGAATATAGAATAATGAGCTAGCGAACAGGTTACCGCAAATAGGAGAGTTTGAGAGGGGGAGAAGCAGATCCCCCTGTTGAACGAACAAGGTGCGAGTACTAACCTTGGGGTGAGTGAGTTTGTTTTGCTGTTTGTGTTTTTTGTTTCTCTTTCAGGTTTTTTCAGTTATTTTCAGTTATTTCAGTTACTGGGTCAGTTGGGATTCTGTGTCTGGGGACTTTTGAGCCTTTGTTTCCTGGATCATCCTTGATCACCTTTGATCAGCCTTGTGATCACCCTCCCCCTGTGTGATTAACGAGGGGGTAGGGCTGACCTAGGAGAGAAGGCCTTAAAAGCCATGGTATAAGTGACCAAGGGGACCGAAAACAGGGGACCGCAAACAGGGAGTTCGAGAGGGAGTTTGAAAGAGGGAGTTGTAATATAGTTGCTATGGGTAGGAAGGGCCGCACTGCCAGTGCCAATGCTGCTCCTGTCTCCTCCACCTGCGCCTGTATCCAGACAGACAACCTAACCCTGGATGCCTCTACTCAGGTTTGCAGAGACTGTGGCCTGCATTTCCCACTCTCAGAAAGCCAGGCTTGGGGGACCATCCAGTGTGAAAGGTGCCTGCTGGTGGAATCTCTCAGGAAGCAGGTGGGAAAGCTACAGGAGGAGGTGGCTAGGCTGAGGAGCATCCGTGCCCACAAGGAATTCCTTGAGAGTATTTATATGGAGACATCCAGGGCTGAGGAAGCTATCCAGCTACAGAGAACTGCTGTCACACCACCAGTGGAGGAGGATATGGCTCCGTCACAAGGAGGACACTGACAGCTGGTTACTTCTGGCAGCAGGCAGTGTTCTCAACCCATCCACAATGGTGATGGAAAACCGATATGTTGCCCTGGCAACGAGTGATGAGGAATCACCCCCAAAGGTTGAAGAGGAGAAGGCTGGGATGATCACAGACTCCACACCCAGGAGGAAACATAAGGTAGGGGTAGTTAGTGACTCTCTTCTGAGGGAGACAGAAGCACCCATCTGTCACCCTGATATGGCATCCCAGGAGGTATGCTGACTGCCAGGGGCCTGTATCTGAGGGCAGGTCTTCACTACAGGGGGGGGTCGATTTAAGATACGCAAATTCGCGTAGCTGAATTCGACGTATCGCAGCCAACTTACCCCGCTGTAAGGACGGCGGCAAAATCGACCTGCGCGGCTTCCCGTCGACGGCGCTTACTCCCACCTCCGCTGGTGGAGTAAGAGCGTTGATTCGGGGATCGATTGTCGTGTCCTGACGAGACGCGATAATTCGATCCCCGAGAGGTCGATTTCTACCCGCCGATTCAGGCAGGTAGTGTAGACCTAGCCTGAGACATTACAGAGGGATTGTCGAGGATCATCCGGCCCTCTGACTACTACCCCAGGCTACTCATCCACGTGGGCACTAATGATACTGTGAGGTATGACCCTCAGCAGATCAGAAGTGATTACAGGGCTCTGGGAGTTAGGGTGAGGGAGTTTGGAGTGCAGGTGGGGTTCTCTTTGATCCTTCAGGTCCAGGGTAGGGGCCTAGGCAGAGACAGATGCATCCTGGAGGTGAATGCCTGGCTGCGGCTTCCTTGACCATGGGATGCTGTTCCAGGAATAAGGTCTGTTAAGCAAAGATGGGGTCCACCTATCGAGGAAGGGAAAGAGCCTATTTGGATAGAGACTGGCTAACCTAGTGAGGAGGCTTTAAACTAGGTTCGAAGGGGGCAGGTGACCAAAGCCCACAGGTAAGTCAAGAACATGGAGACCTGAGGAATTTGGGGGGAGCATGGACTATTATAGCAGGGATAAAGGAGAGACAAGACAGAACTGGGGAGGGGGAAATCAAATCAGTATCATAGATGTCTGTATACTAATGTGAGAAGTATGGGGAATAAGCAGGAAGAACTTGAAATGCTAGTAAATAAACACAACTATGACATAATTGGCATCACAGAGACCTGGTGGGATAATATGCATGACTGGAATATTGGTATAGAAGGGTACAGCTTGCTCAGAAAGGACCGGCAGGGAAAAAAGCGAGGAGGTGTTGCCTTACATATTAAAAATTTATGGTGGAAATAGGAGACAGACTCATTGAAAGTCTCTGGGTAAGGATAAAAGGGGTAAAAAACAAGGGTGATGTAATGGTAGGGGTCTGCTACAGCCCACCTAACCAGGAAGAAGAGGTGGATGAGGCTTTTTTTAAACTAACAAAATCATCCAAAGCACAGGACTTGGTGGTGATGGGGGGCTTCAACTAGCCAGACATCTGTGGGAAAATAACACAGCAGGGCACAGATTATTCAATAAGTTCTTGGAATGTACTGGAGACAATTTTTTGTTTCAGAAGGTGGAGACAGCTACTAGGGGAGAGGCTGTTCTAGATTTGATTTTCACAAATAGGGAGGAACTGGTTGAAAATTTGAAAGTGGAAGGCAGCTTGGGTGAAATGATAGAGTTCATGATTCTAAATGAAATGATAGAATTCATGATTCTAAGGAACGGTAGGAGGGAGAGCAGCAAAATAAAGACAATAGATTTCAAGAAGGCAGACTTTAGCAAACTCAGGGAGTTGGTAGCTAAGATCCCATGGGAAGCAAGTCTAAGGGGAAAAACAACAGAAGACAGTTCACAGTTTTTCAAAGAGACAATATCAAGGGCACAATATCAATGTATCCCACTGTGTAGGAAAGATAGGAAGTATGGCAAGAGACCCCCTGGCTTAACAGGAGATCTTCAATGATCTAAAAATCAAAATAGAGACCTACAAAAAGTAGAAACTAGTTCAAATTACAAAGGATGAATATAAACAAATAATACAAGTATGTAAGGACAAAATTAGAAAGGCCACGGCACAAAACAAGATCAAACTAGTGAGAGACATAAAGGGTAACAAGAAAACATTGTACAAATACATTAGAAGCAAGAAGAAGACAAGGGTAGGATAGGCCCGTTACTCAAGGAGGGGAGGAAAATAACAACAGAAAATGTGGAAGTGGCAGAGGTGCTTAATGACTTTTTTGTTTCGGTTTTCACCAAGAAGGTTGGTGGTGATTGGACGTTTAACGTAGTGAATGCCAGTGAAAATGCGGTAGGATCAGAAGCAGCTAAAATAGGGAAAGAACAAGTTAAAAATTACTTGGACAAATTAGTTGTCTTCAATTCACCAGGGCCTGATGAAATGCATCCTCGAATAATCAAGAAGCTGACTGAGGAGATATCTGAGCCATTAGCGATTATCTTTGAAAAGTCATGGAAGACTGGAGAGATTCCAGAAGACTGGAAAAGGGCAAATATAGTGCCAATCTATAAAAAGGGAAATAAGGACAACCCAGGGAATTACTGACTAGTCAGCTTAACTTCTGTACCCGGAAAGATAATGGAGCAAATAATTAATCAATTTGCAAACATCTAGAAGATAAAAAGGTGATAAGTAACAGTTAGCATGGATTTTTCAAGAGCAAATCGTGTCAAACCAACCTGATCGCTTTCTTTGACAGGGTAACAAGCCTTATGTATGGGGGGAAGCAGTAGACGTGGTATATCTTGACTTCAATAAAGCTTTTAATACTGTCTCACATGAACTTCTCATAAACAAACTAGGGAAATACAACCTAGATGGAGCTACCCATTCCAGGCAGTAGTTATCAGTGTTTCACAGTCATGCTGGAAAGGCATAACGAGTGGGGTCCCACAGGGATCAGTTCTGGGTCTGATTCTGTTCAATATCTTCATCAGTGATTTAGATTATGGCATAGAGAGTACATAATATGGGTCCAAAGGACTGAGAGTTAGCAAAGTGTAGTGAAATCATGTAATCAAAAAGGACGAGGATGGTAGGAGATATGTAACTAGGTTGGGAGCCTATTTAGAAAGCAACAAGATTCTTTCTTTCACACAATTTTTGTTTCAATGGGACTTTTTGTGGGGATTGTTTTGCTTATTAAACATCCAATGCCACACTCTTCTAATCTGTTTGATTACCTAACAGTTAAGCTTATTGCTTAAATTGTTCACATTGCCTCCTATATTAAATTGGAAATATGGATACAGCAGCCTCATCTCCAATTTTAATACTTTTTCTTTCTGGTCTAAAACTTTGGTCTGCTGTAAAGTTTAGCAACCTGCTGTTTTTGTATTTTTGTCATTCTAAAGTGATCCAAACCTCTATTCTGTGCCATGTTTTATATTTATTTATATGTCTCTGCTACACATTTATCCCAAATACTATTTTTTACATTGTCAGTGCATATACTCAAGGAATGTTCTTGAGTAACGAAATCAAGCAATCGGTCATAATCTTCAGCCCCTATTCCCTTTACCCATTTTCTTATTAGTTCACACATCCTATAAATATATTCACAATGACTCATGCCAGCCCTCCTTTCAAGAGTTCTATACACTTCAGAAGTAATTTGAAGTCTTTGTGAAACAGCTTTCTTAAATTCAGAACATATCACAGCTTCCTGAACTGGCATTTCATTAAATACATCCAAAGCTTTACTATACAGTTTTGCAATCAGTGTGAGGACTTTCTTGTCCTCAGGAATCTTATGAACTTCACATAGTTTTTCAAAAGCAGTGAAGTATTCCTCAATCCAGTCTGTCTCTTTGTATGCAGGATGCAGCGGGTTCCTCGAGTGGTGGGAGATGTTGGTGCCTCTGGGATTTCCCCATGTTTTTCTCTCAGTTCCAGATTGTATTTTCTCTCCTTCTCCTCAGCCTCTCTGTCTTTCAGCTCCATGGCTCTCTTATGGGCGTCAGCTTCTTGTTGTTTCAGCTCCATGGCTTTCCTATGGGCAGCTTCTTCAGCTTCCAGTGCAGTGGCTGTTTCTTTCAGTCTCATTTCTGCCTCCCTCTTCTGGTATTGGTGTTCTCTCTCTCTTTCTTCTGCCTCCAATCTGGCCAGCTCTAACTTTGCAGGTTCACTGGTGCTCATTTTTATGCTCTACTGTTTCTATTTCCCTTGCCCAAAATAAGCAAACAGAAAACAACAGACTGTAACCCCTTTGACTGTTTCCAGATACCACACTTGAGACTCACTTAAAATCGCTATACCAGTGCTTACAGTGTAAACTTCACTTAAAGTAACAATCTGTGCATATACTCTGCTCACTGCGCCACTGTGACATTACCCAGGGCACAGTCTGGACTGATGAACAGCTGTGTCCCCTCAGTTCTCCAACCTGGGGTGTCTTTTACCTTGTTTCGCTGTGAGAGTTACCCCTCCTGGTCTCACACACAGCCTCCAGCATGTAAGTTACTCCCAGTTATAGTATGTGAATGCTATAGCCACTCTTGAATTATACTGCAGAGCAACACCAGTAAATTCCCAGTCCCAGACTTTCCCCGGAAATGGACATCTTGTACTGTCCAGCTATCTCCTGGACAATATAAGCTCATATAAAGTCTGTCATCTTATTAATAGAAAATGATATGCAGAAATCCTGTTATCCCAAATGGAGTTTCCCAAACACTTCAATCCAAATACACTGGTTTAGATAAACCAGTAAAACAAGTTCATTAACTACAAGAGATAGATTTTAAGTGATTCCCAGTAATGAGGCATAAAAGTCGGTTACAAGAAAATAAAAGTAAAACTCAACTAATATCTAACTGAACCGCTACATGAATTCAAAGCAAAGGTCTCTCTCACCACATGGTACAGAAGTCATACTGGTTGAGTTTCTTTCAGTCAGGATCCCTCCCCCAGTCCAATGCTGCTTCCTTGTTCTTCACATATTGTGAATGCCATGGGGAGAGAGAAAGGGAGAGATAATTTGGGGTGTTTGCCCTCCTTCCTTATAGTTCTTTCTCTTGAGAATCATTTCCAGCTGAAGTTCAGGAGACAGAAAGTCTGTGTAGATGAGAATGACCAGCCGTTTCTTTGTCAAGATATAGATTTTTGCTCACATCTTCTTTTCTCCCAAAGAATGGCCACTTAACTAGGTGATGGTCCATTTGATTTTGCTGACACCTGGCTGAGGAATGGGGAACTGGGGAACTGGTTTGTGGCTGCTCCTCCAGACTTGGAACATGTCTTAGTACTAGCATATATAGGAATCTTATAACTTTACATGCAATGTTGCCAAACATATTTTACCAGGACAATAATGGTCAGCAAATTATCATTTTTTCAAATGATACCTCACAAGGTGTACTTTGTACAAAAATTATTATAGTCTTATAAAAGGGGTGAATATAGGAGTACAAAATGTCACATGCTCATTGATAGTTCTCCTTTGAAAACGACACATTCAAAATTCATCTGCTTTTCCTCTCAATATCCCCTCACTTTGAGGCCACACCAATGAAGCACTACCACCACTCACTTACTAAATTCCTTCCAGAGAAGCTATGTAAAACTTGCCTTAGAAGGATTAGAATTTATCGGTAAATGTCGATTTTACTACACACACACAAACAGACAAAAATAATTGATAATAATCTAAATTTATAAACAGGCAAAGTAAGACAAATGCTGTTTGAGAATTTATTAGACATTGATTTAAGGATATTTAATGCTTTGTATATTTTGACATGTGATGTTGACAATTTGTTTGAATGGTTATAAAGCTTTAACTATTTGAACCTCAATGTCTACTGTCATTAAATAATTATAGTGACCCCCTCAAAATTTCCCACAACTGTGAAATTTTAAACAAACAAAAATTGAAAAAAATGCTTAAAATAAAATTGATGTTATCCATCATAATTATATTAAAATAACCTCAATTCCGACAAACCTATATATAACACCACTATAAAGATATGTGTACTCTGAAGCAGTGACCCTGAAAAAAAAGATTTCAGAGTCCTGGTGGATAATCAGCTGAACATGAGCTCCCACTGTGACATTGTGGCCAAAAGAACTAATGTGACCCTGGGATGTATAAACAGGGGAATCTTGAGTAGGAGCAGTGAGATTATTTTACCTCTATATTTGGCACTGGTACTATTGCTTCTGAAATACTGTGTCCAGTTCT
The DNA here is from genome assembly GCF_028017835.1 of Emys orbicularis. Taxonomy (NCBI): domain Eukaryota; kingdom Metazoa; phylum Chordata; order Testudines; family Emydidae; genus Emys; species Emys orbicularis. Next base: position 45,213,417 of record NC_088684.1, on the reverse strand, counting down.
GGTACCCACAATTCAAGATGTACATTGATAAAATGGAGAAGGTTCAGAGAAGAGTCATGAGAATGATTAAAGGATTAGAGAACATGCCTGAAAGTGATAGACTCAAAACAGCTCAATCTACTTAGCTTTAAAAAAAAAAAAAAAAAAAAAAAAGGTTAAGGATTAACTTGATTACAGTCTATAAGTTTCTACATTTGGAACAAATATTTAATAATGGACTATTCAATCTAGCAGATATAAGGTATAACACGATCCAGTGTTTGGAAGTTGAAATTGGACAAATTCAGCCTGGATATAAGTATGAATTTTTCATGGTGAAAGTAATTAACCATTGGGACAATTTACCAAGGGCCGTGGTAGATTCTCTATCGCTGACAATTTTTAAATCAAGATTGGATGTTTTCCTAAATGATAAGCTCTAGGAATTATTTGGTGGAAGTTCAATAGGCTGTGTTATACAGGAAGTTAGACTAGACGATCACAAATGGTGTCTTCTGGCATTGAAATTTATGAAAACCATGGTAAAAAGCCAAACAGAAAGAACTGAGGTGGGTTTTTTTTTAGTATTCTACTAAAGATCCCTGTTCAGTGTTTGAAGAAAACACATTTTGCGGTTCTTCATTATTGTCATGTTACACAATGTCAGAAGTTGACTCATTTAAACCAGCATAAATAAAAGGAAAATAAAACTTTTCTAACTGATCTAACTTTGAGTTAATTAGCCCACAGAATGGCCTGAATGAAAGGAATGTTTCACCACATTACAAACCACAATGAAGATTGAGAGAGAATAACGAGGTGCAGGTCTGCTAATTAATTTATGCAATGGGATGTGAAGCTGAAAATATTCATAATGCATCTTTACTGAAGGAGCTAGGAATAACTGTGATACTATTGTTAAGGAGGTTGATGAGCTTTTCATTACCAAAAGGAATGTAATCCATGAATGAGTGTGCTTCGCCCAAGAAAGGTGCAAAGGCCCAAGAAAAATATCAAAGTCTTTCTAAAGGTCTTATATGAACAAACAGACATTGTGATTTTGGTATCGGGAAGGAAGAAGGTATAAGTGATTGTCTACAAGTTGGGATTGTAATCAAGGAATTTATATAAAAATGACAGTGAATGTCTGAGATAAATCTGGAATGGTTGTGCAACTGACACAGCAGTCTGAGCTACTGCAAATACAAATCACCTGCAAGAATGTAGTAGAAGCAGCAAAGAAACACTCCCATGGACACAAGAGAAGCATCAAACAAATATGTAGTATTGTCCACCCTAGGTGTTCAAAAATCATGAGTCAGCCTCTCCCTCCCCCCCAAAAAATGATTAGCACCGGATTAATCAGCAGTCCCAAGCTGTCACCCTCGTATGCCCTTGGACTCAGCAGGCTGGGTCGAGCAGCACCTCCAAGCTGTCACCCTCATATGCCATGGGCACCGCACCGGAATAGAGTACGCCTGAGCAGGCTGGGTCGAGCAGCACTTTCAATCTGCCACCCTCATATGTCCCAGGTTCAGCATGTCCCCATCCCCACTTTCATGTTACAATTGCTTGGTAGTAACCCACTTGATGAGCAAACCCCACAGGATTTTTGGGCGCTGCAGGGATCTTTTAGCTTACGTACGAGGAGCGTTGCTGCAGGGCGAATGCGGAAACCAAAAAACACCCACAAGGGGGAGAGAGAGAAGCAACCAGTTTAATCATGAAAGTTATTTATTTCCAGGTAATAACCATAGGGGAGCCAAACAAACAGAACAGTTATAATATTAAATCTAACAAACTTGATTATAAAAGTCAGGTTTAGAAAACTATAACTGATCACAAAAGTGAGGCTCAGAAGGCTATACTTAGAGAGAGACAGAGAGAGAGAGAGAGAGAGAGCACGCGCGCTGGGTTCTCACCACTCCGCGAAGCTTGAATTAGTCGGGGTTCCCAGGTGGTGGTGGTAGCTAAGGGTCCGGAGTGCTGGAGACAGGCAGAGCCCCCAGCACGATCAGTCAGGAGAAGATGAAGTCCCAATGGAACTGATGCAGATTTTGGATCCAAGCATCAGAACCCTTACTTGAGCATAGGTAGGGGTTTTTGTAGAGAAACAACAATGGTTCAAAGGAGAACACTAGATTTGTTTATGTGTAAACAAGGGAGTATACCAAAGTTGTTTTGTTCAGGCCAGGGCCGTCCTTACCCATATACAAAGTATGCAGCTGCGTAGGGCACCAGGAAATTTGGGGCAGCACATTTCCTGGTGGCCTGCGCAGCTGCGTGTTGCTCCAGCTCCTACTACGCCTCTTCCCCATGGCCCTCGCCCCTGCTCCGCCCCAGCCCCGCCTCTTCCCACCCCTGGTCCGCCCCAGCCCCACCCCCACCCCCATTCCCCTGAGGACTGCAGCAGGGCCAGGCCTGCACTCACCGGCAGTGAGAAGTGCAGCGACCTGGCCCCAGCCGCGCCACCAGTGACTGCTAGGGGGTGGTTCCCCCCTGCCCCCCAAGCCATCCCCCCCCCCATGGGGGGCGGCTGAGTAGGGCCCCAGAATAGCTAGGGATGGCCCTGGTTCAGGCTAGACCATGGGAGCTGATCATTCCTGGCTTTGGGCTGTGTTCCTTGGAGGGAGCTCATAATGCAATTAGGGAGCTTTGCTATTTTGGATATCAATAAAGGATTTATTACTAGAACTGGTCTGATAACTACTGAGCTGGGTGTGTGCAGGCGTGGGTTCATTAACATCTGGAGAAGAGATCCCCCATCATGCAGTGCTTCCCTGCTCTTCTGGTCCCAGAGTTCCGTGCAGTTCTTGCCTTGGAATCTCTGTTCTCCATTCTGTATACTAATGAAAATGCCTCCTTGTCCCAAATGAGGCTAGGGGAGTTTCCTTAATCCTGTCAGCCTTATCCCAGGGGTTTAGGAGTGTCTCCCAGTGCCTTTTCATTGCCTTTTGTAAGTCTTTCTTCTGATCGGTTTTGGTTCAAGCAGAGGCTGGGGTGGGGAAGGTCTTTCGTGAGTCAGACAGGCTGGGTACTGCGCCCTGGTTTCAGTGGCGTAGCCAGGTTCTAAGAGCAGGGGGAGCAAACATAAAAAAGGCGCCCCCTCGGCTCTGGCCACGCCCCTGGCTCCTCTGGCCAAGCCGTGCCCCCCCCTTGGCTGGCTCCTCCGGCCACACTGCGGCCATGCTGTGCCCCCCCTCGCTCCTCCAGCTACGCTGCCCCCCCATGGCTGTAGAGGAAGGCTGGCAGAGGACACGGGGGTTGAGGGGAGGGGGAGGGGAGGGATGTAGCGGGAGGGTGGCAGGGGACAGGGGGTTTGAGGGGAGGTGAAGGGGAGGATGTGGAGGGAGGGGGACAGGGGGTTTGACTTGAGGGGAGGTGGAGGGGAGGATGTAAGGAGGGTGGCAGAGGACGGGGGTACGAGGGGAGGTGAAGGGGAGGATGTGGAGGGAGCGGGACAGGGGGTTCGACTTGAGGGGAGGTGGAGGAGAGGATGTAGGGAGGGTGGCAGAGGACGGGGGTACGAGGGGAGGTGAAGGGGAGGGAAAGGCAGGGGCATGGGGTACATGGGAGGGGTACACGGGGTATGGAGCTTGGGGAGGAGTTACCAGGGATGGGAGTGCCGTGGGCTGGGGTCCCCGGGGCTCTCTGTGCAGAGGGGGCTGGAGTTGCCCCCGGGACCAGGAGAGCCTGGGAGTCCGCTGCCTGCCCTTCCGCTGCTTCTTTCCGGGGCCCGGCTGCTAGGCCCGGCCCAGCCAGCAGCAGAGAGCAGCAAACCCCGCTGTCACTGCCTTGGAGGGGCTCGCAGCGAGCAGCGCCAGCCCAGGCTCAGCGCTGGTGCTACCCCTTGGGGGGTGGGGGCAGAAGGCAGCGAGCCCCGCCAGGCGCGGTCCGAGCGAGCTGCAGCCCAGCTCGCCTGCTCAGCCCGGGGGCGCTGCCCTGTCCGGGGCTGCTGGCGGAGCCTGGCTGTGGACGGGTCGCGCTGAGAGGCCGCGGCGGGAGGGGGGAAGCGCTCTCCCCTCCTCGGGGGAGCTTTATTCCGGTGAGCCGAGGGCGGCGCCGAGGCTCCTGCTGGGAGTGACCGGCTGCAGGTCCGCCCAGTGTGGCTGCCGCGAGGAGGCGGGGGAGACCCTCCCTGCCCCGGGGGCGCCCCGGGGGCCCCCCGGGACCTGGTCAGTGCATCAAAGTTGTCTGCGGGGGGGGGGGGGGAGTTGCGGGCCGCCATGCTGCGCCCCCTCGCTCCTCCGGCTGTGCCGCCCCCTCCCCATGGCTCCTCCAGGCGTGCTGCCCTCCCTTGCCTGCAGGAGCCCAGCGCCGCCGGACAGACCAAGCTTCAGAGCGGAGCGTGGGCTCCGCTTTTGGAAAATGTGCTAAGGGGAAGCGGCTGATTCCCCTGCACCCCACTAGCTACGCTACTGCCTGGTTTCCCAAGAACACAGAACTGCTAGGTAACAACTACTTCCCTCCCCTGTGCCCCATCTGATCCTGACAACTTTTGTATCACCACAAGATACTGCTTTTGTCACCTCTCCTGCAGCACCACAAGAGCACCAGATATCTTCCTAAAGAAACTGAATGAAATTCTGCAAGGCCTAGAAGTGGCAACCTACCTGTGAATGACTGTCAGAGGACAGCTGATCCTCTGAAGGGGTCAGGGGCTCAATCTACCACTGACAGGCTCCACAAGGGTGAATGAGGCAACGCAGGTTCACCTGGGACTAATTAACCCACTGAGTAACTGGAATGCAGTGGTGGTGGTGTAGCGATGTTGGTCCCAGGATATTAGAAAGACAAGATGCGTGAGGTAATATCTTTTATTGGACCAACTTCTGTTGGTGAGAAAGACAAGTTTTTAGCTACACAGAGATCTTGTTCTGGTGTGGGAAAGGTACTCGGAGCGTCACAGCTAAATACAAGGTGGAACAGATTGTTTAGCATAGGTAGTTAGCACATATTCTAAGGAGCATTCAAGGTGGAGTGGCCCATCAGCACCTCTGCACTCATAGAACAAAAAAAAAAAAAGGGGGGGGGGGCGCTAGTGGGTTACAGATTGTTGTAATAAGCCATAAATTTAGTGTTTCTGTTCAGTCCATGATTTTTAGTGTCTAAGAGAGTTATGAATTAAATCTCCCACACTCGTATCAACTTCCTCGACACCATGAACAGCTTCAACAATGGAACCCCATAGACAACCATATACAATAACCCACGGATCACCACACCTACCTTCACAGATCTAGTAACCACCCCAAACACACCAAGAAATCTGTTATCTATGGTCAGGCACTTAGATACCACAGAATATGCTCCAAAGAGAAAGTCGGAGATATACATATTAAGGCTATGGCTACACTGGAGAGCTTACAGAGGGTCAGCTGCACTGATGGGACGGAGGCCTATTTGTACAATGCCCCACCTTTGGGTTAAATAAACTAGCCCCCTGAAGGGGCACTGGTCAATATATATAAGCCTTGTTGGACTTATTGATGCCCACTACGGGAAACTGAGGCAGAGATGTAATTGCACTACTGCACTAGGACACCAGTGGGTGCTCCAGGGGTCTGAGCCCCCACCTCATTGACATTTTCATGTATGAGAAGTAAGAGGAAGAACAGAATGTAAGCTTAAAACAAGTTCTGAAGGCAATTGAAGCTGCTGGACTAAAATTATGTAAAGAAAAACGTTTGCAATGACAACCCAAATACAGTTCTTAGGGCATGTGAGTTACAAGGAAAGATGAGGGTAGACTGAGAACAAAAGTCAAAGTTACCATTAAAATGCTACTAAAAAGGCACCAGAATGTAAGCAGTTCCTATGTTTGATAACATTTATGAGCATATTCATCCATCCCATGTCCTCAAAAAGTCAAGCTCTTTATGAATTGCTTAAATCAGACTCTGTGTGGTTGTGGGATAAAGCACAGGAATGCGCTTTTGAGGCTCTAAAGAATCTGTTGTCCACATCTCCAGTACTGGCATTGTATGAGGTTTTAAAAATACAGCCATTTCAGCAAATACTAGGCACACAGGAGGAATTGTGGGAAGGCACTGGAGGACTAGCAGCACTGGAGTGGAGCTAGCTAGCATCTAAACTACAGAATGGTTGTATTAGCAGTTGATGAGTTGTACTAAATTCAAGCTTTAGTCTATGCCCCCCAACCGGTATTGGCTAATAGCCCCACACACTTGAGTTAAGGGTTCTTATGTGTTGATGACCTTTGAGGGAGAAGGGGCAACTCAAGTTACAACTCGAGTTAACTTTGCAATGAAGATAAGTCCTCAGGTGCTGGCTGATCAAGGAGCCCCCAATGTTGCTCCAGAGGAGAGATTGGAGTGACATAGAAAAACACACGATTGGCCTACCACTCTCACCACAGAAATCAGAACTGAAACAGCCACAACTGTATCAAGTTTTCATGAAAGGGTTAGCCCAGTAGCTTATGCTGCCCATGATTTCCATGTTCTTCCCGATACCGATGGCATCTGTATTTTAGTCCCATACTCCTTGCAGATTACATATTGGAAAGGATACATATGGGACACCAGGGCTTCTGAAAATGTGAGGAGTGAGCCTGACTGTTGGTGCGGCAGCTCAACATAGGGCAGGACCTAAAACCCAAGGTGGTATCATGCTAGTAGTGCATCCCCTCCATCTTGAAACTTCCAGCTTTTGGGATCATTTTAAGCATATTACTTTCAGTCCCCATCAACCTCAAGGGAACAGGCTGATGGAGTCAGCAGTACAGATTGCAAACGGAAGTCTGCAACAAAGAGACCACCCATTAGCTCTGCTAAACAGGAGGGCAACCACCGTGGCAGTCACTGCAGGATGTCGTGCTCGCTGGTTACGAGAGATCACAATGACGCTGCCAACTTTAGAGGTAAATATTCATCCTAGACCAAGGGCAGGCAAACTTTTTGGCCTGAGGGCTGCATTGGGTTTTGGAAATTGTATGGAGGGCCGGTTAGGGGAGGCTTTGCCTCCCCAAACAGCCAGGGGTGGCCCGCCCCCGCCCCGCTTCTTGCCCTTTGATGCCCCCCCCCGGGACTCCTGCCCCATCCAACCCCCCCCCGTTCCCTGATGGCCCCCCCAGGACCCCTGCTCCATCCACCCCCCTCTGCTCCCTGTCCCCTGACCACCCCTGAAACCCCCACCCCTGACTGTCCCCCACTGTCCCATTCACCCCCCCCGGGGCCCCTGCACCCATTCAACCCCCGTTCCCTGCCCCCTGACCGCCCCGACCCCTATCCACACCCCCGCCCCCTGACCACCACCCCGAACTCCCCTGCCCTCTATCCAACCCCCGCTGCTCCCTGCCCCCTTACCACGCTGCCTGGAGCACTGGTGGCTGGCAGCGCAGCTGTGGCTGGAGCCAGCCACGCCACGCCACAGCACAGCACAGAGCACCGGGTCAGGCCGGGCTCTGCAGCTGCGCTGCCCGGCCGACCAGAGCATTGCACCAGCGGCGCGGCGTGCTGAGGCTGCGGGGGAGGGGGAACAGTGGGGAGGGGCTGGGGGTTAGCCTTCTGGGTCAGGAGCTCAGGGGCTGGGCAGGAGGGTCCCATGGGCCGGATGTGGCCCGTGGGCCGCAGTTTGCCCACCTCTGTCCTAGACGACCCTGCATGGCTGTCAGAAATTTTCGGATGCAATGTTTTTCTGTCAGAAAATGCCAATTTTGACTAAACTTCTGATGGAACTCAGGTTTCAGAGTAGCAGCCGTGTTAATCTGTATCCTCAAAAATAACAGGAGTACTTGTGGCACAAGTACTCTAAGGTGCCACAAGTACTCCTGTTATTTTTGATGGAACTCAGGCAGCCCTATAGCAGTCCTTCCAGTTTACACACACAGCTCAGCCACTATTGAAATGATTTTCACACAAGATCAGCGAGTCAACATTTTGTAAATCAAGAGACAGAGAGAAACGAGACTAAGAAAATCTTAAACTGGGAATCTGCCTGGTGTCCTGCTTGATCACCCATTTGCCAAGCCAGCTCCTCCTCAGCATCTTGCCTGGCAGGCTATTGGGAAGTCCAGGTTCTCTGGCTCCCTGGCAGCCCAGTTGAGAGCCTGGTCTTCCAAGTTCTTCATCTTGATTCAGGACAAAACCTCAACATTTTTCACAGAAGTGAAATGGAGTTTCCTGGCCAGATCTATTTAAGAGTCTCCATCTTTCTTTTAAGTGCTTCTACTGTGTGACTAACAGCAATGGCGCTCACACCACTGCCTTAGTGGCGATACAGTAATTCTGTTGGAAGCATCCTTCAGCTTACTGAACATGAGTCTACTTTCGAATTTTGATATCCCATTAAGTGGACAAAACCCTCATCAAGGGCAGGTGATGACCAGATCTGGACAAATGGTAAAGCTGGTGCCTCCTTTAGAGCTATATTTTGTTGTATCGTGTGTATGTGTTCAGGGCACTGCAATTAGAGGTGGTGGTGGTAGAGTTATGAGGATGTTTGGTATTGTCTCTTTAAAACTGTGGTAGAAAGACAGAGGAGAGGCTGGGAGGCAGGGCTGGGGAGGTTCTAAGCTGAAGTTCTACAGTGAGGCAAAAAGAGCCAGAGTAGTTTTAAGGATCATACTGTCTGCTTTATTCCAGTAAAATTCCTTGTTCAGTGTTAGAAGAGAGTGAGTCTTTCATCATTGTCACATGACAAACACCAGTGTGGGAGCTGGGGTGGAAGAACTGTGCAGGCACTTTCAGGATAGCTGGTGAACAGCATAAAGATGTGGATGGAGATGTCCTGGCAGACGTACAAATATCTGCCAATCAGCATGAGCCAAGACTACGAAGAGTCCTTCTTAAGGAGAAAGAAATCTTTGTGATTTATCATTCCCATTTATCCTGCACTGACAAACAATAAATAACAATTTACGTATGACGGAGGAGTTCAGCTTAACAACACCCTATACTTCAGAGACTTCCACTGGGAGGAAAAATGATTGTCATTCTAGAGATAGGAACACTTCCACCCCCTGGATAGGTAGTATAATGAGTAAAAAGAGAAGCCCCGCTTAACGAGCAACACTATTTAAAGACAGATGATATGAAAAGAAGGAATGTAACTTGCTGTCTTTTCAGATGAGCCCATATTTAAAACATTAATTTCTGATCAGTCTAAAACAGAGAACCCACAAATGCACTTTCCCAGACAGACTATTGATTTCTGACCTACAAATTACTATCCATCAAGGAGGTTTGGTGCAAAGCACAGACTGTGGGGGGAAGAAGGTTGCAGTAGACTGGGTACTTCTCAGCTGCAATCTGCATAATGTTTAGTATTCAGTGAGTTAAAGCATGCAATGAAAGGGAACTGTCAGCGCAATCTAGAAGATATAAAGAAATGAAGGGGTGAAAAAAAGCCGTATGCTAATAATCCACTCAGTAATTAAGTGAAGATCGCTGCCAAGCGCCACTGCCACTTTCAAAGGGTAATTTGTACAGGAAATCATAGAGTCATTGTCAAATCATTTCAGGATAAAAGGAAAGTCATCAACTAAGATAAGATAAATGCTGGGTGTCTGGCAGCATGTGCCCTAGGAAATGCCTTTGCTTTTTTTTTATTTAAAAAAAACTTCCAAAAGTGGGGCTAGGAAAACTTGACAGGTTGAAATGCACATTTACTATTAATAATAGGGGTGATATATGCATAGATACATTATTAAATAGGTAACTGGAACAAAAACAATAAAATAAACCAGTTAAGAATGACTTAACTTGCAACAATCATAAATGATTTTTCAGTTAAACCCTCAATAAATTAGAGCATATTTCTTCCCCGCCCAAATCCTCTATTTTAACTAATCTGTTTTAATATTATTTTCTCACATTTAGGTCATTATCTGTGGAGAGAAAATGTTTCCCTCAGTAGAAAATTATTTACAAGAAAGAATGATTTTACAGATTTATAAGCACTGGCCTTTTAAAGATCCTCTTCAGTGTCTAACTATTGCCCTATTGTTATGTTTGAAAGCCACCTCAAGTGCTGAGTCTGCAGCCACTAGGGTTGTGATGTGATTGTATTAGCTATGGAAATGGGTATTCTATGATGCTTTAGGGCTATATCAATTGTTTATTCAAAAACAGGTATTATTGAACAACTACATTACGTTTTTCTGTGTTTTCGATGCCACTGAGCTTTCAAATTTGTGTTTTTATCCACCAATCTGTCCTGATAAAGGCCCTGATTCAACAACGTACTTCAGCATGTGCTTAATAGAAACACATAAGTGTAATCCCACTGGAATCAATTTGACTAATCAGTGTTTAAAAGGTAAACCTGTACTTCAGTGGACTGGGACCATGCATGACATCCTGGCTCCACTGAACTTCCATTAATCACTGGGGCCAGGATTTCACCCGGCTACATGCCAAATATGTTCAAGCTCAAAGACTATCTAAAAAGAGTGTGACCAGATAAAAAAGGAAGGTTTTAGAATATTAGCCCTTCTCACCAGTTCTTCATTATGCTTTTTAAAAATCAATCAAACATATGGGACATCTCTTATATGTAATTCTATTTATGCCACCTGATATTTAAATGATACACAGATTCACTAGGCTTGCCTAAGCAGTTTCCATTCTGTTGTTCTCCTTCACAGGGTCTTGAAACCATGTGATAAAATTAAGATTATTTCTAATTTATATGATTTTTTAAAAATTTATTCTGGGATTATTTGTTAAGTGAATTTTCTGTTCTCTATTGTACCTGTCACAGGTGAAAATAATACACATATGGATGTGTGAATGAGTGAAATACATTCATTGTTTTCAGGAAACAGTGAGCATCAGAAGTGGAAAAATATTATATTGCATATATTTTATATTTTCCAAATATACTAGCTGGAATGAACAATGAACACAAGCATGAGTGTCTTCAGGTGTGGTTTTGAATTTGCATATTATTTTACAGCTAAGTCAGAAATCCAAATACAGAACCCAGCACTAAGAAACAGCATGAGGATTTGTGACATTTTGTGGAGAACTCCTATTCCAATGAATGAATTTCAGCCATCTAGCTTTTATTCACCCATGACTGATACAATATAGATCAAATGATTCACATCATAAATAATTCAAGTGTAATTTAATAAAAGTTAATGACTTATATTAGAAATAGCCTTAATTTTATTTAACTGCTTCACAACATCACATCTGAGAGAACACAACAGAATAGAAATGGCTTAGACAACGGTATGCAAGCTTCTGTGGATTTACTTTAATATACCCATCTTTCCCATTGAGGGTACGTCAGAGTCCTTTACAAAGTAATGTGTTAAAACTTCTAGCAGCGTGGCTGGGTTGGCAAAAAGAGCAGCATTATGTACTCAACAATTGCTCACACAGAAACAACCATCCTTCAGATGTACTTTACTGTATTTACTTTTCCTACATACATTTGATTTTGTGACATGATTAGCCTAAACTTTTATTCCAAGCAACTTTCCTCTTATCTAATATGGAATTAAAATATTTTGTTGAATATATTTCCTCATAAAAAAGACTGTATTCACTTTGTGGCAAATGGGCTTTTAAATTCACTTCGATCATCTAATTTATATTCTATTTCATAGTAAGGCTTAATTAAAAAACAAAGGATCTTCAAATGACTGTTACATAAGTAAGGTGAGTGAGCTGATCTTTGGCCCAATAATATATTACTTTGCAGTGTACAAACAAACACGAATACCTTTTCTCTTTCTGTTTTAGGGCTATAGTTATTTTGACTCAAATAGAAACAGGGACAGGACCCTGACTGTGTTTAACATACACACACAAAAAGCTTGTGTTTAGTATTTTAGACAGTTGATAAACTCCTCTGTATGGTTCTGTTTTTTTTACAAATACAGTGTAAATATATAATTTTGTTATGATAACATACATAGCCTCTGAAAAATGAGTGTTGTGTCAAAGTGGTTTTGCAAAACAAAACAAAAAAAAGATGTGGAAGATTCATCTGTGCTAAATTACTTTTTGATACAGTTATGTCTAGATAGTAAGGTCCACATTTTGAAAAGAAGCCATTCCCAATTTTGTTTAGGCAAAACCTTGCACTTTCCACACCAAAAAGTGCCCAGCTACCCTATTTAGGTGGGCAAATGCTACTTCCATGGGAGAATTTAAGATGCATAGAAATACGTGTACACGAAACTGCAGGTGCAATTTTTTGGGGTAGGTCCAGTCCCAGTTGAAAATTTGGCTCAAAGGAACCAGGATTTTACCAAGAGTGACAGTTTGGCTAAAAGTTGAACCAACCCCAAAGCTTGTGAGATGAAATGCTGCATTCTGTAGAAATAATTATGAGTATTACAAAGACTAATTGCGATTGTATAGTGCATCTTAAGAAATGTGGCTCTAAATTCATGTAGTTGTAGCAATATTTATTTTTTTCTCTTTTCAGATGCCTGTTGATATTTTCTAAATTAAGTCAAGGGAAAAAAATGACAGCATTTTAAAACATAATGTAATCTGTAAAATTAAAAGCTTTTGCTTCCCCCTTTCCCCCCACCCCCAACGTATACCATATGCCAAGGCTATTCCTTAACTATAACCGACTGTTGTTACTGTAGTAATCAGTCTATGTCAGAGCAATTACTTAAAATCATCCGTCCTGGTTGTTTTTCACAATCCGCATCACACTGTGCAGAACAATGCAGCTGACAATTCAAATGGCACAGATGGAATTATCATACCTCACACACTGTCTGACTGACAGTTACCTGCGGGAAGAAGGAAGGACCCTATCATCTAAATGTTTGCTGCCAACCAGACTTCTCTGGGAATAGCTTAAAGGAGACTGTGATGGGATTGCTTTGCTGTGCCTTTGTCATTTCAGAAACACTGAAAAACATGCACAAGGCATGAAAAACAGCAATAGTGCCATTGGGGGAAGAGGTAGACATGGGCATTATATGGTTTAGCAAAATGTGTTTGATAAATCACATTCTAGGGGTTTTTAAACACTTACAATTATGACTTGTGACCACATGGGTTAAAACCACATGGGTTATAACCTTGTGACCACATGGGTTAAAACTAGCAAAAGGTCCCTAAACCACTGAAAGCTTCCAAATCTGTATGGCAAGTAGTGGTGAAGGGAGTGGGGATCAAAAAGTGAATCCAAATGCAGTCCCGAATACCCTGAAGCTTTGTGATGTTTGATATCAAATTTTACATCTCAGGACCATCTCTAGTTGAAATACGTTAGCTCTTATCACTGTTCCTTATGTCAACATGAGCGGTGAATGCCAGAAAAATATGACATTTGAAACCTCTATCATTTTCTCTACAAATTCTCTACAAAACTATTTATTTTAGACTTGGTTTATTATACCCACATGTTCATTATCAAATTATGAACATTTCATTTTATTAAGAAATAAACTCTGTTAGAAGAGAAAGTCATGAAATATCTATTGGCATTTGAAATATGTACATATTGATTCATACATCAATACTGTACTATATTAATACTGAATAAGATACCATTTGGGGCTAGTATGTTATCTTGTTACCCTTTATAATTACGATAAATAATAAGTAACAACAAAGAGAAACACATTATGGCTTTTTAGAACCATGTAACAGAACAAAATTAAAAGGTGAAAAAGCCATTACACCAAAGTAAAAAAAAATTATTTCAGTTTGGTGTTGAAATTTCAAAATCTTCAGAACTTTGCAGTGGTTGACAAAGAAAACAAAAATCAAACCCCACAACATTATCCTGTATTGTGAGCTCTGGGGTTTGGGACTCTCTCTGTTAATTATTTGTACAATAGTTGGTGTTATGGGCCCAGATCCGTGACTGGGGTCCTTAGGCGTTACTGCCACAGAAATAATAATTTTCGGATGTTTCTTATAAGTCCTGCTTCATTCTGAGTAATGCTGGCTTGAAGCAGTCTGACTTCTGCCTCTATCTTCAGCACAACTCAGGCCAAAGCATCTGTTTTCATGCAAGTCAGTGAAGTCTTTCGTTTCCTCCGTAATCCCAAAAGCCTGAACTGTATTCATAGTCATTTAAAAATCAGTGTAGTACAGAGGAATTAGAGAAGGAAAATAGCTACTGCAGGTTATTGGGCGTATTTTTCCAAATCTTTTCACCATAAATGACAACTGTTCATACTGGAGAGGTATTTTAAAATAGATTTCATATCTATCTGTGTGTATGTATGAATTTTACAATTGTACATGTGCTGCCCCTCTCCCCCAATTTTAAATGCTCTAAGCTGGCAGGATTCTAAACAGTAATACAAAGAAAATATATTTTTCTCAGCAACAGAAGCACCATTAAAAAAAGCCAATTAGAAGAGATGAATTTTTATTGCAGGCTGATGATTAAATCTACATTAATCATAAACATCCACAGGCCACCAACAGGGCTTGTTTAATCATTTTCAACCATTTGTCTCTCTCTCTGGGTACTTTTCTGTTAGATTTTTCAAAAGTGCTTCCATATTTGGTGTTGGGATGTTAGAAAGTAGGAGGATACTCCTGGGTAATCAGAATTTCATGCAATATGACTCAGAAAAAAATACATAAAAGAGCTTCTCTTAAAGATGTTTCGTTATTTGCTGGTCATGCAGTTACCTTGTATTGTATTTGAGGCTCTTGTGGCATATGGCACTGATAGGATGAAATTAACTGAGGTTATATCAATCATTAAATAGCAGTTGATAATATAGAATTGGGGTGGGAGATAATTTTGACAGTGAAGTATGTAAAAGGCATACTGCTTAATAAAAAGATATTGAAAAGTCTAGCTACAGCAATCTGATGGGGATAATTTTAAATGAGAGCCTTTAAGATCAAGGGGAGATCATAAATACAATTTGTATTGACCAGCAACCTATAAAGAAAGGCTGTGAAATTGTGTTTCATTGCTAAAAGCAAGTAAATAACCTTACAGAAGAGTTCATATCTAATTGGGAGTTGTAATAATTATAGAAGATGATAAGCCAGTCAACAGAGAAATGCAATATTCAAGATGTGTGGTAACAAACACATTGATTAACATAAGTCAGGACAGCAAAGAACACAGCTTAGAAATACAGTATATAATTTATGAGCATTGAAATAATTGCGTATCAACAATAGATGTGCAAATATTCACAAAAATATAAAGCATGCAGAATTTCCCCCCTTTTTCCCATGACAATGCTGTAAAAATGTTCCATTTAGCGGACAATATTCTATATAACCATGAACTATGTCGAAGGTCAGTGCAGATCCCCCTCCCCCCCGCCCCGCCCCACTCTCGGTATGCCCACGGAAGTTTACAGCAGCTTTTTGTGGGGGTATCAATGAGTTTTGAGCTAGGCTAAAGCCAAATGAGGCATGTTTTAAGGTACATAGTACTGATCTTGTTCCCTTATTGACTGAACTCCTCCTAAAAGGCCAAGAAGGTAGCAAGGTGGCAGTTAAGATGCTCTAAAAGAAAAAATAACAACTTTCTGCCTCTGCTAGTCCACGTATTATTTCACATTCTTCACCACATTATAATAACTCATAGATTTTAAAACCAGAAGGGACCATTATGGTCATCTAATCTGAACTAATGATCTACTGTGTCCTCGGAGTGATCATCTGAGATTTTGTTCTGTTGTGCCTGGACACAAGCATGGTGATCACACCTCTATCAGTCACATTAATATGTAATACACTCCTTTCAGATATGTATTAACATGTGCCAATGGCTGCTGCATGCTCAGAGCTGCCCAGGACAAACCATGACAGGGGATGTGGTAGCAGCTAGCTGCATAACTGATCCCACAATACTCGCACGAAGTGTTGCCAACCGCAAGTACAGGGCCGGTGCTACCATTAAGGCGAACTAGACAGTTGCCTAGGGTGCCAAGATTTGGGGGTGCCAAAAAGCGGTGGCCCCAAATTTTTTTTACAGCGTTCCTCCGCGAGTGCACGGTCGCCGCTCCACTTCTCCTGCCTCCCAGACTTGCAGCGCCAATCAGCTGTTTGGCACTGCAAGCCTGGGAGGAGAATTAGAGCAGGGGCGGCGTGCTCGGGAAGGAGGCGGAGCAGAGGTGAGCTGGGGTGGGGAGGTGCCGCACAGCTCCCCGGGCCGGGGGGGTGGGGAGCTGCCGCGGGGGTGCCTCAGGGTGGGGGGGAGGAGCTGCCGCAGGGCTCCCCACCCCAGCTCACCTCTGCTACGCCCCCTCCCTGAGCACGCCGTCGCTGCTCCACTTCTCCCACCTCCCAGGCTTGCAGCGCCAATCAGCTGTTTGGCGCCACAAGCCTGGGAGGGGAGGAGAATTAGAGCGGGGGCGGCGTGCTCGGGGAGGAGGCGGAGCAGAGGTGAGCTGGGGTGGGGAGCTGCCGCACGGGTCCCCGGGGGGGGGGTGAGCTGCCGCGGGGGGGGGGGGCGCTTCAGGGGGGGGAGCTGCCGCAGGGCCGGGGGGGGGGGAGGCGCAAGGTGGAAGTTTCGCCTAGGGCGCGAAACTTCCTTGCACCGGCCCTGCGCAAGTATTCAAAAATCAGGCATGCCAAAATCATGAGACAAATTTTAAAAAATCAAGAGAATTTAAAAAAATAACAAATGTTGGATTTATTGAATTGGCCTTCTTTTAGAGCCTCTATAGATCACTTGAAAGGTTTTCCTTGAAAAGTTTTCCTTGAAAGGCTAGAAAACTTTTTCTTTAAATCTAAACTAAGACTCTCACATAATCCCATGAGCTGAGGAGCTGGAGCTTTAAGAAAATAATTAAATATCGCAAGACTGATGATAAAATCATAGGCATTGTCAACAATGCCATGATCCTCTCACTCATCCATCTCACAGCAAACAAATGCAGCACAGCCAATTGTTTGAGCACTCCCCAAAATCCTGCCTGTTCCTTTCTCCCAAAGTCAGTCCCCTCAGCTGCTTCCTCTTTGTACTGGAAGAGCACCTGACCTACAGGCAAATGGAAAGCAGCATAGAGAACTTCTCTACCTGCATCTGCTAGTGAGCACCCACCAAACCTGTGCTTAGCTAGTGTGTAACTAAATCAGCCTCAGCACGTCTGCACAATTCTGAAAATAGGATATGTGGGCATATCCCAACTGCCATACCCGCTGCCACATCCTGCACTCTGAACAAACACCGCCACCCCCTTTGAAATCTCTGTGCATGCACATCTTCTGCTTGTGCTCCTGGATGTGCATGCAGGAAGAAATTGGCACCTATGCAAGCTTTGAGAAGATTAGCCCTTTACTTTTTACAAATGCAAATTTAAATTCTGCTGTCTCTGACGGGACCACCATAGAAGGGTTGGGTGCACCATGCCACTGTGTGCTGGCTTAATCCAAACTCTATTTCTAATGTAGCCCATCATGACAGATTTTGTGTATTGTTTCTGGAAAACACTAAGCTTTAGCTTGCTTCTCCACAGCCCAGGTAGAACATTGCATCTATAAGTGCAAGATAAAAATTGCGGATCGGGACAGCCATCCCCATCATAGAATGACGTGATCCTGCACAAATGAAAAGGCTGCTGCATAGGCTTCTGGTTATTCCTGCCTAGCTGCAGGAGTAAGACCAACACTGGCAAACGTATAGCGAAGCGTCTCACTTGAATGCTAAGGACTGCACATAAATCCATGTCTCCTCAGGTGCTCCCTATCTCTAATCGCACCATACATCCTTCAGCCTGGGCATGCAGGGATTTGTGATTTACCTCCATTCACTGAGAATGACTATGCGTAGTGCTAATCCTGCTTGTATCCACACAACCTCCATTCAAATCTTCCTGGAGGGACCCAACCCTGAGCTCTATGCGGTATACTGCATATACTGCATGAGTAGTTGTGAGATCAAAGCCATCATGTGTTTCTGTCCTGGCAGAGGATATTTTCCAAGGCCTGGTTTTCATATAGTTATTCTTTTTCATGGAGCAGATCCTCAGCTAATGTAAATCAGAATAGCTCCATTGAAGGCAATGGAACCATGTGGATTTGCAATCACTCCTGAGACAGTGGCTGCCAGTTCATGGATTATAATAATTAATAATAATTAATGGAGATATCCCATCTCCTAGAACTGGAAGGGACCTTGAAAGGTCATCGAGTCCAGCCCCCTGCCTTCACTAGCAGGACCAAGTACTGATTTTGCCCCAGATCCCCAAGTGGCCCCCTCAAGGATTGAATTCACAACCCTGGGTTTAGCAGGCCAATGCTCAAACCACTGAGCTATCCCTCCCCCCTTCCTTGGGATGCTGTGGAAGCCCTATTGCTTATGCTATTTTAAATAGAAGTGGGGCAAAACACCTAAGAATATACGTTAAGGAATGAGCATGAATTGACAAAGAGATGGAGTTGATGATCTTATAGGTCCCATCTCAGAGTTGTATGAATATCTGATATCAGTAGCAACTGTAATGGCAGAACTCAGAATATCAGCTCTAGTGCAGAGAACTAATTAGGGAACTAACACACCAGGCAGGAGACTGCATAAGGAACAGTAATTAAACAAATCTGAGCTAGGTACAAAATGGCAAGTTCAGACACCGGGCAGTGAGTTCAACATCATTCATACAGTGTAAAGCCCGGCAGTGTTTAGTTATGGTAGAACTCAGTTTCTTCATATTCTGCGGGGGGAACAAAATCGCAGAAGAATGGAGCAATGTGTGAAAATAAAAAACAGAAGGAGCAGAAGGAAGACAATATGGTAACACATGGTTCCAAGACTTGAGAATATATTTCTTGTACTATATCCCTTTATGTTAAAATGCATTCTGTTTTTTCTGGCTCAGTGGCTCAGCTGGTACTATCGTGTAACACCCTACCACATGGCAGACCTAAGTTCACGAACGATCTTGGGCCAATAAAGAAAGGGGTTGTCACAGAGGTGGTGCTGTTAGTTTCAGTGTTGGCTAGTGCTGTGCTGGGAGTATTTCAGAGGGTGCTATAGATGGGTGTTGGGCAGCAAATGGCAAGAAGGGAGGAAAATAGTAAGTAAAGTGGGGAAAACAGTATTTCATAAAGAAGAGGTAGATGAAAATACAGAGCTCTCATAGGCTTACCATCTTAGGAAGATGAGAACTCTTTGCTTACGATCTTCCCCAGGACAGTGGGGCCCTTGCTCAGAGGCTAGGAATCCTTTACTTAAACAATGACTTATTAAAAAATACATGATATTTTATCTGCATTATATGTTTTCTGAACATTTTATACTCCTGTATACGTAGGAAAGTGAGTTTAGATGCATGGTAAGATTGGTAAATTTAGGACTAAATTCTGGCATTGGGTCCATACATGATAAAATACTATATTCGCTGCTATGTACAAATGCTGATCTTTGGAACCCTATCATAATCTAAATAGGATTCCCCACAGAGCGGTGTGTATAGTGGGGCTAATTCATCTTCAAAAGATCACAAGGTGATGGAAAGAGGTTAGCACAAACCACAACCCAGTTGGTTCCTGACACCTTGAGCCTAGTTTACAGGAAGATCAGTCGACAGCACAACTGGCTTATACCAGCCTCATCACACATGGAGTCACAAAGACCGGAATGTACAAAAGGAGCCTAAGTCCTTATTTTAGGCACTGAAGTCCCAGTTTTGGCTAATCCCCAGAGCGATTTACAACCAGTAGAAGAAGGTGTTTGGTCCCCTAAGTCGCGTGCAGGGCCTGATCCAGTAGGTGTGCTCAGAGTCCACTTACCGGATTGGGTCCTATTCAAAACCTGGAGGAGGAGCTGGTTCCAACCTTCTAACTTTTAGCCCAGTGGCTAGAGTACTTGCCTGGGATGTGGGAGATGCAGGTTCAATTCCCCCCTCTCAGGCAAAGGGGGAATAGCAGTATCTGACACCTCTCAGGAAAGCACCTAAACCACTGAGCTATGGGATATTCTAATGTGAGGCTCCCTCCATTTCTCCTGTTGAAGCCATTCCATTGTGGATAACTACTCAAAGAGTGATTGCAGCAGGGAGACTGGATACAGACTCTCCCACTTCCCAGGTGGGTGCCCTAACCACTGGGATGCTGAGTCACCCTCTCTCTCTGGCTTAATGACTATTTAAGTTATTTATCCACAGCAGAGCAGTCAGTAGACCAGTGAGTGAGAGAATATGACTCTGTAGTCCAGTTATTAGAGCCCCCACCTGGTAGGTGGGAGACCCCAGGTCCAGTCCCTCTGCTCCAATCACTCTTTCATTATTTAGCCACAGTGGAACAGCTTCAACAGGAGAGACTGAGGGTGCACCTCATATCAGAGTATCCTATAGGCCAGTGGGCAAGACACTTAGCTGAGAAGTGGGAGGCCACTGTTCAATTCCAATTCCCTCCTCTCAGGCAGAAGGGGGAGAAAGATTATGGGCACTTGCCACTGGGCTAAAAGTTATGATGTGGGCATCACTATCACCATCTTCTCTGGCTGGCTACTTGCCAAACACACAGGTACCAAACTCCTGGCTGTGAATTGCTAAACAGAATTAGGTGCCTCCCTGCAGCCTGGATTTAGGGAGAGGGGTGGGGTTTAGCACACACCTCTCTGCTCAGCATCTGTCATTGGCTAGCTTTTGTGAGGAGCTGCCTAGCATGCCAGCTTTTGTGAATGACAGCCTACAGCACCTTTCTCTCTCTATTTGTCTGTCCCTCCCCATTCATGTATAGAGAGCCTAGGTGTCTAGCTCAGGCTTTATGAAATGCAGTGTTGTTCCTGTGATTTTCTAGGTGCCTAAAAGTTAGGGATTGTGTTACCCCAACTAACTCCTTTTGTGCAGTCAGCCCTAAGGGTACATCTACACAGCAATTAAACACCCGCACTGGGCCAGGTCAGCTGACTCAGGCTCATGGCATACGGGCTGTAAAACTGTAGTGTAGATGTGCAGGCTTGGGTTGGAGCTTGAGCTCTGAGATCCTGCAACTGGGGAGGGTCCCAGAGCCTGGGCTCTAGCCTGAGACCCAAATGTCTACACCCCAACTTTACAGCCCTGCTTGCCCAAGTCAGCTGACACAAGCCAGCTGCAGGTGTTTAATTCCAGTGTAGATGTACACTAATAGTACAAACATCAGCGTGTACTTAAGTCTGACCATGTTTTGAGTAGTGTGGATCTAGAAACACCACCTACACCCAGGCCCCTCAATGAGACCACGCTGCAGGCACGGGAGAAATCAAATTAATTCCTGCTGTCCTCCTTGACTGAAGAGATCTGTTGACAATTGAGAAAGCAGTATGCAGCTCTTCGCTCAGTAAAATTGATCCCTTATTTACTTTGGCTGTGTAATATTTTGGTGAGTAAATTCGATGCAAATGCTGTATAAATGTTGCATGTAGAGTACAGCTCTAAATAGTAAGATTTTCCTGTACAATCAGCTCAGATTTCTCACATTAGCCAATAGCCCATCTATTTGTTTTTGGCTACATGTTTGGCAATGTATTCATACATATACATTAGTCCAAAAATATTACAGGACATTTTTTGTCAACAGTCTCTCTCACAAAAGTAATCACTTTTGTAAGAACAAAAACATTGTTCTTCAGAACCAAGATATATCTATTTCAAAGATAACTTTCCCACCCCCCCAATTAAAAAGGCCACTTATATATTTTGTGAGCTACCACTCATAATAAAGCATATTTTTTCAAAAAATAGAGGGCCTATGTCACAATGGGTAAATTAGATACCAAGTTATAATTAAGAGGAATTTAAATTCTACATACAATTACGATTGATGTCAGGAAAACAAGCACTGTTTATAGTGTGAGGAGGACCAGTATATTTGCTTTGCCAGAACTGGGACAGTGCCTCTTGTAGTTACTGTTCCATTTCCTTTAAGTGCTGCTGCAAAAATAAAGGGAGAAAGCCCTCTAATGCAAAATTGCAAATGTAACTTTTGATTGTTGTGATTTATTTTTAATTATCCTTTTCTCCTTTTGTCTTAATTGGACAGAGCCAGTCAAAACTTGTTCTGTGCAATTAAGAGCAGTTACATGCATAGAAAATGGAGACCTATTTTAAGTTTCATGTGGACTGACTCATAGTTCAGTGCGTTCCATGAAAATTAGAGCAAGAAAAATATTTTAAAAAACTAATGAGTTTTAGTAAAAATATCCTCCACCAAATGATGTGCTGGGAAATTTTACACATTCACTTAAAATGGTATTGAGATTTTTGCAGAGCAGACAATAGATTAGAAAAGAATGTTTTGTACTTAACGGGCGTTCAAGCTCTCATAAGGGAGCATGTTATCAAATCCTCTTAAAAATCCATTCTGAAGTTTGAACTATTTATTTCCAAGGCAACTAAACAAATATTTTCCAAATAACTCATACATTCAGCTCAGATGGGGGCTAATTTTGTACAGTACTTGTTAATTTCATACCTCTTGCAAATACAATTGGCACTTAGCAGAGGTAACAATACACTTTCCAATAGTTTATGTAACAAAAACGCTGTACTGTGAAGTCTCCACTAAAGCACCTGCACAATGCCCATTAGTGTTAATAGGGGCTTGGGAGAACATGTCCAATGCCTCCATAAAAGGCCACATGCAGCTTAGAATAAATGTGTAAGACAATAATAAATTAGCAAACCAGTTTGAGAATAACAGTTTGAAATGAACCCAAATCCACATATTGGGAGTTTTGGTGGTTTCCTATTACAGATGGGCTTATTTTTCTTATGCCCTTGTTTGGGCACGCAGGGGTGGGGGGAAATGAGTGAGAATCCCTCTGCCCCATTGCATGGCAGCACAAGCAAGGAGCAGCCCTGGGGAGATTTTGCCTGCTTGAAAAACAGTCTCTCCTATGGCCCTGCTGGGCAGTGTGACTACACATCCTGCTTTAAAAGCCACAGTCTAGCCCTTTGTGTTGGCAAAAATCATTTAGGGCAATGCTCATTTTTGTAGGGATGAGTCACATTGTTTGGGATAAAGTAAGAATCCTGAAGCACAAACTTTGCTCAAAACTCAAATGGATCCTCTTTCTGATACTTGAGAAATTCTAGTTAGATTTTTTTTCCAATTGTTTTTCATTTCTGTGCAGCTTTGACTCCTCTAGGCTCCAATTAGGACTAGAAATAGGAACAAGCAGCAAATAATTCTATCACAGCCCTCCTCCACTTAAAAGGTAGTTCACAAAAAAATCATTTTAAACAACCAGAAGTTGGTTGTTCTAAACACTCTGTCTTTTCTGAAATCCTGTTTGTCCTAAAATGTTCGTCTTTTTGCAAGCGTCCTGTGCTGAGGTCCAGTTTATAGAAAGGCCTTGTTCAGAATGTGTGAATTTCCATCAAGTCAGCCAAAATGTGAACTTGAACATTGGCTCCTCTCCAGTCCTAAATAAAGCTGTGTGAGACCTGCCAAGCAATCAGTCTCGCTCTTTTTAAAAGTCTGCAATAGTTGCACCTTTCACCTTGCTCTTGTTAATTTCTTGCCATCCCAGAGCTTCGAGGATCTCCTTCCTTTAGCAAATAGATTTTTGTCCCACCAGCCATGTATCCTTCCTCTGCTCTTATTCTCTCTGACTACTCCTTAAGTCCCAATGGAACTTTCACAAAGGTTCTCCCACATCTGATTTTGTTACTCAATTTACTTTTAAGCTGCCTTTTTTCCTGCTTCTCACTTGGTCTGTCCTCTTCCCTTTCTTTAGAACACCTACAATAAAGATGGCGCACCATAAGAAATGCCTTTTGATAACCCTCATTGTAATAGAGGCATATTGTATTTTTATGGTCTACCTTGAAGTTTGGAATTTGGAGTTTGGGCAAAAATCTCAATACGGCTCTACTCTTAATTCATGAGATAATTGAGTCATATTCAAGTGTAAATAGTAACTGGCTCCTGTGGACAGATTATCGGTGACTATCTTATTTTTCCTTACAAGGGCCTTGAAATGCATCTCATGAATAGCTTTCACAATGACAAGATTTTTCAGGCAGAGCAGCAGAGCATGTGTTTCTTGGGACTGATGATGGATTATAGGAGAATGAGTAAATTAGAGCAATAACAGTCCAGACACTATGGCTCTTGTAGACACATACCCACTGTTACATGTTGCAGAGGAGACATAAGGGTTCCCAGGACATTAACCTGTGTATGTCCCACAGCCAAGAGTGCCAGAAAAGCTAAGGAAGGAGAGAGAAGGGAAGGAAAACAAAGCGAGGGATGAGCAGAAGACTAGATTTGTCTTTTCTTGGTTCTTTTCGTGCATCAGAAATCATCAATACCCTATTTCCGAGAATTAAGCTTCCATATTGCTGCAGGGAAGAAAGCACTTTGCTGTGTACATTTTCCAAAGGAAACACTTCCTACCAGGGACTCAGACAAAGTGAAATCTGTGTTTTCAAACTTACCATCTTCCCTATTAATGCACCTAAATCCTAGTCTTCAGCAGTCACCATGTTCTGGCTCTAGATCTATCTTTAAGTCAACAAATAAACATGAGGATAAGATCTCCAAACACACTTTCACTTGTGATCTAATCCAGGACTTGAATGCAGATCTCTGGCTATCAGAGGTTAGTGAGCTAACTCATTTTGGGCCTGCTCCTGGCTCCTATTATAGTCAATGTCAACCCTTCTCTCCCAAGCCCCAATGAATTTAAATGGGCTTTTTATTTTTTTAAGGCTACATCTACACTACAGCCAGGATTGACGCTCTGAGATCGATCCACCGGCGGGCGATTTAGCAGGTCTAGCGAAGAGGTCCCTTCCAACCCTGATATTCTATGATTCTATGACAGCAGATCGCTCTCCAGTCAACCCCTGTACTCTACCCCCGACAAGAAGAGTAAGGTAAGTTGATGGGAGAGTTTCTCCTGTCGACCCTCCGCGGTGTAGACCCTGCGGTAACTCGACCTAAGGTACGTAGACTCCAGCTATGTTATTCACGTAGCTGGAGTTGCATAGCGTAGGTCAACTTACTTAGTGTAGACAAACTCTAAATCTCTCTCTCTTTTAGGCAGGCACACCATTTTCTTCTACTTACAGATTGATTTAGAATATATCTACCATGATAACTGGACTACAAAGGAAATTACAGATGAGCCTGAGCCAGTCACACAGGTTCTAAACACCCCTACATTTTGGACAGCTAAGGAAATGAACTAAGATCTAAATAGCACATTTGACTTCTCTCTCTTAAAACTTGACAACAACTAGGCAAGTTGGTGCACTGTAACTGCTACTGATCGGTATTATCTCATTGTGCTGCTCCCATCTCTTTGATGCAACTAGATGTTAGCTCTCATCTTTTACACAGATTGTAAGCTCTTCAGGGCAGGGACCACTCTTTGTTAGGAGTTTGTACAATGCCTAGCACAGTGGACTCTGATCCATTACTCGGATTTCTAGGCATTCCTGCAGTACAAATAAATAATCTTTGTAATGCACCAGAACAAAATCCTGGATCTAAAAATCCTGAAGGTGTTAGATTAGTTTCAGATCTGAATTTTTTGCCTTGATCCATCTGTAAATAGAATGTTTCAAGTACCCTGTAGTTAATTCTAAATTAAACTATACATTATTTAATTCAAACATTATTTACAAAATAGGAGCTGATTCAGAAAAGTACTAAAGCACTTGGTTAACTTTAAGCAAGTGCTTAAATGCTTTCCTGAAAAGAGATGCTCTACCTGAATTGAGGCCTAAGTTAATGCTAGGGCTCATTGAAAAAAATGAAAAACAAATTTCACAACATTCAATATTGTGAAATTGTTTTCAATGGAAGGATTAGAGGTGGAATCATTGTTATATTTTTGAACATTTCAACGATTTTAAAAAATATATCTTTTAAAAATGATCAAGTGTCATCAAAATGCTTTAAAACATTTTTTGTTTACTGAACACTGGAGTTTTGGGTGCATTTTTTATATATGTTTTTAAATAGAAAAATGTATTTTTTTGTGTGAAACATGAAACATTTCAGCAATGTTGACCATTTTCTGTGAAAAAATGTTTTTTTTTTAAGGCCATTATTTTTGCTGAAAAATCTTTTTGCTCAAAAATCTTCAACCAGCCTCTAGTTGTAGCTTAACTGGTAGTTAGGTCAATTGTATTGGTATGGGGGCATGACAAAGCTGACAGGCAAAATAAATACAAAGGAGTGTAAGGGGTACCAAACCACCCTGGTGGGGCTCATTGTATACTTTAATCCTATATTAACTACATAACTGGGTTAAACAAAGAATTACATAAGTTTATAAAGGATAGGTCCATCAATGGTTATTAGCCAAGGTGGTGAGAGATGCAACCACATACTCTGGGTGTCCCTAAGCCACTGACTGCCAGAAGCTGGGACTGGATGACAGGGGATGGATCACTCAGAATTGCCCTGTTCTGTTCATCGATCTGACCTAATATGGCCGTTCTTATGTTCACTTAAAAATGTCCACTTATTTTGGATGCCTTATATGTGATGCTTATGAACTGGTTTTCGCGGGTGTTCAGCACTTGCAACTGTTACTGATTTCAACTGTGTAATATGTGCTCAGTACTTCTGAAAATCAAGTTTCTCAAGTTGGGCACCCACAGTGGGTGAAAAGGGTTGAAAATGTAGGCCTCTCCTCTAAATACAGGGTCATGTGCCAAATTGTTCTCTGAATGCATGCTGTGATGTTGGAGTGGTAACTGTATGACTATGGCTCCTACTTCTTGTTTATAGGCAACTTCCAGAAAAAACTAGAGAGAGATTAAAATTGGTTCTCTTTATACTGGGCGTGTTCCCAACGGACGTCAGGTCAAAGAGATAAGACTTGCTCCATCTCCGTGTATGTAGCCAGAGTCAACAGGGAAAATAGCAATGAAAATAATAAATAATTCTATGGCACCCCAGACCTGCTTTTCTGCCTATACCAGTGACCATGCCATGGCAAGAGGCATTTCAACCTTACTTAATAGCAAAGAATACTTAAATGTGAGACAAAAAGCTATTTTACTTCATTGCTTAGAGGCAGAAGGACAAAGAATTTACTGTGCACTCATCCCAGCTGTCGCTACAGAGGCTCCTACAGAATACACAATTGCACTGAAAACACTACAGCAGCATTTCCAACCGATTGTTAATGTTTTGGTGAATGTTACAAATTTAAGATGTAGAGCACAGGGTATAGATGAGCCTTTACACAGTTATTTGGCTGCTCTGAGAGCATGTGAATTTGGTACCACGCAGGACAAAATGTGAAGAGCTCAACGAGGGGAGAAATCTCCTGTTCTGTGTATTTGGGAACAACTACTGCTAAAAAAAACCCAACGCTCGACCCACATACATCAGTGGATATTGCCTGCAGCACTGAGCCTGCAATAAGAGATGCAAAGGTTACAGGACAGCAGGATTTTCTCAGCATGCTACACTGGTACATATTGTTTTACATAAGCTCCAATCCACCGAAGAACAATACTATTCAGTACTTTTGTTTTCAGAGTGGGTGACAGGAACATATTCGCAATTTACAGCAGGTGCCCAGCCAAGTCAACAAAGCGCAAACTATGCAATAAAAAACTATACATATATATATATAAAGGTCACTTTGCCAACGTATGCCGCTCCAGCAAGTTTCAACACCTTACAGATCTGAATCACCTACACATACCTGAATCCAATAACTGGAGTGATTCTGTGCTCACCACATAATTATTAAAAGAAGCTCTGCATTGCCTCCTGAATATTAATGGACAAACTTATCAAATGCTTGTTGACACTAGTCCAATAACTATTATTACACTTGTATCGTTGTACAGGAAAAATATCAGCATACTCACTCATTACCTCCAAATATACACCTGTGTTTTCACTAAAAAGCCACTTCTCCTAGCAGGCTTTTTTGCAGCAGCATTACAGTTTAACGGTCATTTTGTTGAAGGGTCCCAAGATACCCGCTCACTTGGCTCCCTGTGGATCAAATGTTCACGTGGCTCCTCAGAAGGGTGTACTGCTGAATCCTGGATCTCTTTTTCTGTGAGGATGAGGGAAGAGAGAGAGGGGGAAAGCGCCCTGTGATGAATTGATAGGAGATTATGTACATGAAACCCATTACTGTAAAACATGTGTATCTCTGGGGACCTGAAGAGCCTGTTCATCAAGACAAAAGGACACAAAGCATGCCATTTCCCTTATGTTTTCATGCAGTGTTAAGACTTGTTTACATGGGGAAGTTAGTGCGGAGTAAGCTAGGCTATGAATTTTAGGGCTAGTCTACACTGAAGCACTACAGCAGCACGGCTGCTGTCTCATGAAGACGCTGTATGCTGATGGGAGAGAGCTCTCCCATTGGCATAATAAAACCACCTCTGCGAGCGGCAGTAGCTATGTCAACGGGAGAAGCTCTCCTGCTGACAGCGCTGCCCACACCGGCGCTTAGGTGGGTGTAACTTACGTTGCTTGGGGTGTGTGGCTTATTCACACCTCTAAGCGACAAACTATACTGACATAACCTGTAGTGTAGACAAGCCCTAAAGACACTTGTTACCCTGCACTAACTCCGCATGTGGACACTGTGCACTAAAAGTGCCTTTCTGTGGTTTACTTTAGTACCTGAAGTACAGAAAGGCACTTTTAGTGCACAGTAAGAGTGCCCACATGGGGAGTTAGCAGAACGTAGCTAGTGAGTTGTAAAATCACGCTTTAGCTTACTCTGCACTAATTTCCCTTGTAGACAAGCCCATAACAACACCTAGAAGGAGGAGAACTTCTAGCTTCCAGACATGAGAATCTTAGCTCTGGGCAATGTCTATGCTGGAGATTTTAGCCATCAGTGGCCAGCAACTCATGTAGCTGTACTGGTGCAAACCCTTAATACAGCTACTGTACACCAGTGGAGCTTTGCCCTGCTAGAAACTGGAGTACACTGGATCAGTGCAAACAATGGTTTTATAGTGGCTTTGCCTGTCTACACTACAGGTTTGCTCCTGCCTGGCAATGGTTGTAACTGAGCCAAATCCTCAGCAGAGAGAAAGCATTACTTTGTTTAGCAAGTTTCCTTCATATGATGCAACACATTAATATTCATATTGTGCTACTTCTACATTCCTCTGTAATCTTAGCAAAAACAACAGCAAGGTCGTCAGCACTAATGTGATGAGAAACTGCTCAACACTATGATAGATCCTTTTTGGCACAACCCCTACCCCCAAAACCTGATAGAGCTTTTTGGTTCCTTTTTTGAAGTCACTTTCTTCCCAGCAACAGAAGAAAGAGGGTGCCACTGGGCAGAAAAATATTTGACTCCACCCCAGAAATTGCTCCTGCTACCTTGGCTATTGCCCATCCAATGCAAAATATATAGAGGAAGTTAATCTGTTAAGCACTTTGAGAATTACCCAGCTGAAGAATCTATAGGAAGAAATGATGTGTTGCTAGAGAGATCAAACTGAGGGGTCACTGTGCCCTTTTATCTGTATATCCAATAACTACTAAACCAAAATAATAGCTGAAGAGGTGACAATTTTAATTGCTGTTCCCATAGGATGAGCTGGGGCAAGAGAATGGAAAACACTTTAAAACTATGGTAAGCAAGAAGGACCTTGAACTGAAAGGTTAGCAGAGCAAGAGAGAAATATCTATTTAAAACAATGCAATGGTTGTACTGCATGACAAATGAATGATGGATAGAGGTGGGAAAATGGGATTCTTATGTATGTATGGAGCAATGTGATGTGCAAGACAATGAGGAGAACCCTAATCCTTGGATGGGAAAGTAGGTCAAATTCACTTTTACTGGTTCATGGAGTCTGTTCCATTTGCCCAGAATGGAGTAGCTGTAAGATATAGTCAAGACTGCACTGGCACTATGACAATAGAGACCCTGGTCATACACTCTCCCTACCCAGCACAGTCCATGTTTCAGTCTGCACTGGCTCCCTAACAGTGCCTTGGGCCATTTTATATCAGTGTGTCCTGCCACTACTAAATGCCTTCTCCAGGGTTTCTCTAAAGTTCATCTATTTACACAAGCTTTCCAGCATGCCCTGAAGGTGAACTGGTTTCTTGGACCAGCAGGGGGATGGAGCTCCAGAATTGTGGACCCTTCACTGAATATGTCCTTCCTGCCACACCCAGATATTTAAATCAGAAGACTATTAGCTTGATCACCTCAGCTGATATCAATAGTGAGTATAGAACAGGACAACAGAGATAGTCTCTGAAGACAAGCATCTAATAATAGAGACAGTTTGGTAAGGCATATTATAATTTTTCAAATTAAGATTTTTTCATAGGTTAAACTGTGTCTGTCTGCTGGAAGCACAATAGAGAGGGGAGAAGAAAAAACAATTAGCCACTTGTGACTTGAAACTGTAGAATATTGTTTCTGAATATATTTTGATGGCTCTTAATTAGCTAAGGAAATTGTGTATGGTTTTAAGTATTTACAGTTACTCGATGTACTGTATTTCTATAGTAAGGATGGGGAAGTACAAGAATGGTGAGGCCATCTTATGTCTTCTTCTTGGGTAAAAGTGGGAAGCTTTCAAAAGCCACCACTGTACATTATGTTTCAGTACCACTCGCTCTGGGCCTGATGCTGCAAGTACTTAAGGCCTCCTCTGAAGACCATCGAAAGCAATCAGAGTCTTCTCATTGACTTCAGTGAGCTTTGGATTGGGCTCTTAGGGGCAAATTTTCACAGGTATTTAGGCATCTAAAGATAAACACCTAATGGGATTTTCAGAAGCACCTAAACAGGTTAAAAGAACAGGAGTACTTGTGGCACCTTAGAGACTAACAAATTTATTAGAGCATAAGCTTTCGTGGGCTACAACCCACTTCTTCGGATGCATATAGAGTGAAACATATATTGAGGAGATATATATACACACATACAGAGAGCATGAACAGGTGGGAGTTGTCTTACCAACTCTGAGAGGCCAATTAAGTAAGAGAAAAAAAAATGCCCCTCTGCCATGTACATTGGCCAAACCGGACAGTCTCTACGCAAAAGAATTAATGGACACAAATCTGACATCAGGAATCATAATACTCAAAAACCAGTGGGAGAACACTTTAACCTGTCTGGCCATTCAATGACAGACCTGCGGGTGGCTATCTTAAAACAGAAAAACTTCAAAAACAGACTCCAACGAGAGACTGCTGAGCTGGAATTGATATGCAAACTAGACACAATCAACTCAGGATTAAATAAAGATTGGGAATGGCTGAGCCATTACAAACATTGAATCTATCTCCCCTTGTAAGTATTTTCACACTTGCTTCTTATCAAACTGTCTGTACTGAGCTATCTTGATTACCACTTCAAAAGTTTGGGTTTTTTTTGTTTTTTGTTTCTCTTACTTAATTGGCCTCTCAGAGTTGGTAAGACAACTCCCACCTGTTCCTGTTCTTTTTGCGGATACAGACTAACACGGCTGCTACTCTGAAACCTAAACAGGTTAGCTATTGAACTCTCACTGACTTATCACTTGCTTAGGAGAGGAGTCCCTCCAGGCACCAATCTACATATTTAGGCACCTAAAGACTTTGAAAATCTGGCCCTTAGAGACTAAGGGCTTGGCTACGCTTGCAAGTTAGAGCGCATTAAAGCAGCACTGGGCACCCTAGCTCACTACCTGTCCACACTGGCCAGGCACGTAGAGCGCTCTGACTCCAGGGCTAGAGCACTCCTGGAACTCCACCTCGGCGAGAAGATTAAGACTTGGTGCGCATTGGCTGAAACACCCGGGCATCAGTGTGAACGATGGTGGAGTGGCTGATCCACCTCCAGAAACGTCCCATAATCCCCTTAAATCAAGTGTCAAGTATCAGAGGGGTAACCTTGTTAGTCTGGATCTGTAAAAAGCGACAAAGAGTCCTGTTGTACCTTATAAACTAACACACGTATTGGAGCATAAGCTTTCGTGGGTGAATACCCACTTCGTCAGACGCATGTGGCCACTCTTGTCATTGTTTTGTAATCACTGCAGGAATGCGTATATGTCCTTTGAAAGCTCTGTTTCTGACAGCTGGCATGCTTATCTGCTCCGAGACAAAGCAACCATTACTGTGGAATGCTGTGTGTGAGAGAGAGGTGGGTGTGGGGGGGAGGGCTCTGCTGCTGTCTGAACTTACAAGACAGCATGTTGACATGCTCTCAGCCCCCCCAAAACCCACTCTCTCCCCCCACATACACACAACACACTCCCTGTCACACTCCATCCCACCCCCCCCCATTTGAAAAGCATGTTGCAGCCACTTGCATGCTGGGATAGCTACCACAATGCACTGCTCTCTGTGGCTGTTGCAAGAGCTGCTAATGTGGCCACGCCAGTGCGCTGTCAGCGGTCAGTGTGGACAGACTGCAGCGCTTTCCCTACTGGGCTCTCCGAAGGCTGGTTTAACTCAAAGCGCTCTACATCTGCAAGTGTAGCCATGCCCTAAAGTAAAGCTTCCATTCAAATCAATGTGAACTTTACCTGAATATGTGCTGCAGGATCATATCGAATCAGTGACTCTTAAGAGCCTATATCACTTCTGAAAATGAGATTCAGGCTCCTAAATCAGTAAACTGCTGCAACACTGAGTGCCACAAGGCCTAAAATACCTTTAAAAATCTGAACCAAGGGCTAAGTCCTGTCCCAAACCAAACAGTCCCATTCTATGAGATTATATACTTAAGGTCAGATATTCAAAAGAGCTCCCCACTTAAATGGAAGCTGAGCACTTGAAAATCTGGCCCTAAATTTGGCTCTTTAACTATTTCTCACTTTATTCCAAGCCTTATGGCACTTTGTGAAAGCATTTTTTAACATGGCCAGAAAGTGCTAAAGTGCTCTTCCTCAACCAAGCATCCTACATCTAGCTACTTGAATCTACTTAGGGCCTGATTCAAAGCCCATTGAAGTTGATGGAAATACTGCCAGAGCTGCCTCAGTCTAAAATAGAAAGACAACAATAATCTCTGAGCCTTCCTGCAGTCCCCAGCCTCCTTCACTACACTCCTTCAAAATTTGCTAAAAATGAGGCAGGGGTCCTACAGACAACATCCTCCTTCACTACACAAGTGTGATTCATCTCCAGAGTCCCATCCATCCTGGCCACTGAATGACGCAAGGGTTCTGTGAGAAAAAAATAGCATGTGATCATGTAATTAAAGATTGTCGTAATACATATGCACAGAGTGGCTGAATTAAGGTTGCACAGGCATTTCCTAACGTTTGAGTGCTTGACTTTGCAACCTTAATAACATTATTTTTATATAGTTTTTGTGGAGAGTAATATGTAGATAAAATAGTTCAGACACAGAGAGAGAGAGAGAGTAAAAGGAAAAGGATACTCCAGGCTCTTTCTAGTCAAAGAGCAGGATGCTTTCTTGTTTCACTTCAAGTGCAAAGATGTTTAAGTTGAGAATAAGACTTATGCTTTGAAGGGAAGGAAGGATGCCTTTGACTTTCCTAAAGAAAACAGAGTGCCTTCAGTTGTGGAGATTGATTTTTCCTTTCTGAATATTAATAGTGCATTGTATGTCTCTGGCTGCCTTTTGGCCTTTTCCATCCTAGAGGTGCATGTTGAATTGAGAAAGCCAAGAATCAAAAGATTTGCTGCTGAACTTGCAGATGTGTGTTTAACAAAAAATATGATCATTTCTAATTTTGATACTTAGCTAATTAGTTTATTGTATGTATATCTCATTTCCTTCACAGAAATTATACCCAAAAGGCCAGGGCCGGCTCCAGGGTTTTGGCCGCCCCAAGCAGCCAAAAAAAAAAAAGCTGTGATCGCGATCTGCGGCGGCAATTCGGTGGGAGGTCGTTCGCTCCGAGTGGGAGTGAGGGACTGTACGCCGAATTGCTGCCGAATAGCTGGACGTGCCGCCCCCTTCCGGAGTGGCCGCCCCAAGCACCTGCTTGCCAGGCTGGTGCCTGGAGCCGGCCCTGCAAAAGATAGGACCTGACTTTGCATCTGACTTACATCAGGTAGTGTGAACTCATGCAGACAATGGACTGCTCATGTAAGTGTTGCTCAGACTGCAGAACTAGATCCTTAGTAAGCATCTCTCCATCTAGTTGTGGATGCTACTAAATTTTTTCAAAGCACATGAAAAGAAGTATAGGCTAAGAAGGAGAAAGAAAAATGTATTTATAGAAAAAGAGCACGTTGGATTACCTTGGGTCTCTCGTGTACTTCCACTCAATCGATGTCTGAAGGAGAGAGAATATTCTCTGGCAGCAGTAATTTTTTTTTAACCCTTTAATTATTTGTGGCAATCCCTGACTGCTTCTTGTTCACCCAGTAGCATTCACACATTAGAGCAATGGTTCAGTGAAAGGAAGAAACAATGCTTCTACAGCGTGGTGCTGTCCTGCTAGACATCCGCAATTCTTAAGCTTTAAAATATTCCTATATATTTTTCCAAATAAAAAAGTTATAGAAGCTGCCTTTTCTTGCCATTTCCCACTAATTTTTGAACTGTGCTTCTTTGGCCTTCATGCTAGTGATAGTCAAACATATAATGGTGCAGAACATATAGGAAACTGAGGCACAGAAATGCAATGTGACTTTCATACAGTCACCCAATAAGCCAGCAGCAGAGCCAGCAAGGAATAGACTCCAAGTCTCCTGAGTCCCAGTGCAGAGCTCCATCCACTAGGACATACTGCTACTGCTTCTTTTAAAGACTTCCTCTTGGGAGAGTCCTAAGACCTGTCTATCAGAAAGGGTCTCTCCATGATGTGAGTGACTGTCTCTCTTCCAGAACTGAACCAAAAATTGGAAGCCTTACCTAAAAGTGAAGAACAATGGAGGGAAAGCTAAAGTTCCTCCTTAGAAATTTAAGCAAGACATTAGGTTATATGTGATTCTGAAAAATAACTTCCCGTATTTTGATATGATAAATTCAAGGCTTAAATTTGCTATGCCAAATTATTTAAATATATTTCATGTATACTGCAGTGTCAGGAAGTGTCCCATAGACAGATAGTGGTACTTGGAAAAAATCAATATTTATTATAAATTTAACTGGAAAAATTGAAAAGATTGTCTGTAAAGCACAAGTGCCTACTGACATTTCATATGTTTGTGTGATACTCTCAAGGGTGTTATTAATATAGTGCATCAAGAGAATGATGCATTGTTTATGTAATTATAGAAATGTAGCCAAATCTTTTCTCTCTCCTCTAAAATGGCAGCAACAGTTAGCCACAGATGATGGATCATTTTCAAACCACTGCAGTGAAGAATATAAATTTTCTGAAGTAATGTACTAATTGGTAATGCAGACCATCTCCCAGCTGTGCCCCAATGCTGAGTGCTGGAAAATCCAAACTCCTAGGTCTGGAAAGGGTAATGCAACAAAAACCTGTTATCATGTGGTAATTGAGGTCCAAGGTTTACAGCCATGTCATAAATGTGATGCATCCTAATGCAAAAGGCTAAAGTAACTCAGTCTCTACACTGTGGCAGGGGTATTGGAAGTTTATTAGTACTCTATGGCCTAGTGAACTCATTCACTCAATGCACACTGAATTTATGAAGGGTTGAATATAGCTTTTAAATAACTAAAGTTGCACAATTTATTTTCCTTCAGCAACCAACCTTGTTGTCACCAGTGTTGTGACTTACTTAATTTAGCTCGTAACATGTTTTCAGTTGAATACAGAAAGTTTTTCTCCATGAACTCTGTAAGCTCTCTCTTTCCCACTTGGAAGACAAGAACTAAAAACGCAGCAAGCACAATGTATTACTATTCACACACATGCCCTTTCAGTAAAGTTTTCCATATCTCCTTCTAAAGCAATAGAGGTCCAGATTTTGACCTCAGTTATATTGCTGCAGCTCCACTGACTGTGATGGAATTGCTCCTGATTATCTTGGGGTAGCTGTTAACAGAATCTGGCCTGGTTTCTCCATCTTTAATATTTGGGACTGACATTACTATAGATGCAAATTCACACTGCAATGAAGCATATTAAAAGTGGTGTTTCACTACCTCTCAAAGAAGACTTTTCAGAGACTCATGGAACTAAAAAATAAGAAGTATACTGGCAGAACTCACCATATAACAGGAAAAACTTGTGATGAAAAACAGAAGTATTAACTTGACATCTCATGGTGCTCCACTATAGAACTGAACAATTATAGAGCAGAGATTTTTCAAATCTTTTTGAGCCCCAAAACAAACAAGACACCATTCCTGCACAGTTAATTCTGCAAATTTGTAACCAATACTAGATTTATGACAAGAGCTCAAAGCTGGCTCTAATTATTTCTGTTACAGTAGATATGCTTCTTTCTTACTCTTGCATATTTAAGGAGTCCGCTAGTCTAATCAGTGAATAAATTCGCTGGGCCAGAATCTGATTTCACTTACACAGATATAGACCAAGAGTAATTTCATTGTCTTTAGGGGATTACCCATGATTTACTTTGGCATAAAAAAAAAAAGAATCCAATCCACTTTGATTACCTTTCCAGTATTTTGTTCTAGCATAGAAAAAGTAGGCTTCTGGATCTTTTTAAAGTGTTTGGTTAATGAACTGTATGTAATAAAGACACATACAACACAAAAGATTGCCTGTTGATTGGTGCATAGGGTGCTGCTTACACAAACAGAATGGAGCTAAGTTAAAAGTACATTTTAGGTCCATATATCTAGACAGGTTAAGGGAGAGGCATGCATTGCAGGTTATGCTGTGACATGGAAGCCACAGCTTTCCATAACTGTGGCATTACTTGCCTCAATTTAAATGTCATAAATGCATCCAAGTAGAGTGTCCAGTATTTTGCACTGCACACATCTTTCTTTCATTTCACTTACTCTTATGCAACTTATTTCATCTGGATGGTGTAGGCAGCATGATGGAAAGTTGCAGCAGCAGCAGCAAAAAGGAGAGCAGGTTTCTCAAAGCAAGAGATCTTCCAGTGGGAAACTCTTGAAAATGGCAAAGCTGGCAGCAATTTCTGAGAAAACTCAAGAGTTTGCACAGACACAAGAATAGAAATCAAGGAATGTGAACCCCAAGGTCTCAGCTATTCTAGTTAAAGGGCCTAATTAAATAGAACAAAAAGAACCATATTCGACTTACGGGAGTAGATTGCTTGTTCAACCTTTAAACTCCCTTTTTTTCCTCCCATTGGGATTTGGCTACTTTTTCCGACCCAAATCCCTTTTAAATGATTTTTCACTCTTGTATAATGTTCTTATTTTTTCTTTAAAGCAAAGGTACCGCTGGGAAATTTGTAGGCCTTCCTCTAAAGGTTTCATAACAGATGATAAATATCTTTGATAGGCAGCCTGGAACTTAAAACCCAGGAATGAAAGTTTGCTACTAGTTGGTTGCTCTGCTCTGAAACCAGTAGCCAAGACCAGTTGAAAGACTACCCATCTGCAGCATTCATTGTAGATTGCAGAGTTATTTAGACCCAGATTTTTAAAGGTATTTAGGAATTGCTGATTGACCGCAAATGGGATTTAGGCTTCCAAGTGCCTAAATCCCTTTTGAAAATCAGACAGGCTCCTAAATCAGTTAAGTGTTGCAACGCCGTGTGCAGCATCTCTCAGATTTTTAAAGGTATTTAGGCCTTTGTAAGGGATAGTCAAAACACTTACCTGCTTAAGAGGAGTGGCAGTAAAAGTAACAAGCTGAAACCTCACAGATGTGGAAGGAAGAGAATATGAATATGTCATTTCCTGGTCCTCCCTCCTCCAAACAACTCAGGGTCCCTACCCCTAACTCACTCCCTCTGATCCCCAGCATTTGATTCCTCCCCGTGTCATCATCCCGCATAAGGTGAGTGGAAACTTCAATGTATAGTCCAACATCAAAGCCAAAAACTGGAGCTGAAGCTGAAGAGCTATGTTTGCTTCCTATTTAATCCAAGCAGCATCCTCATCTGAAATCAGTGTTGCCTTGTTCCTCTTGTTTTTTAAGGACAAGTTTGTATGCTGCATACTTTATAAAATATAAAATGCCCCAGTTCAAGCTCAAAGGAGGATGAAAGAAATAAGAAAAGGAAAAATAGAGAGGCAGCTGAGTCTAAAATATATGGAGAGAATTTCGTCCCCAGGTGTTCAAAGGGAATTTCTCTTTTATTAATGGTGTGATTTACATTCTCTGAAAATAGGGGGTATTATTTGACATAAAACTTTGGTTATTTTCCAGAAATTTGGTATCAACTATTTAGTTCATATCCTTGCCATAATACAGCATTGTTCGTATTTTGACTGCTGTTTTGACTTAAACAGAATCATTCCCTATTTAATGGCCAACAAATGTTGAATTTGGAGATAGAATTACATACATTGGGTAAAACAAAGTATACAAATAAATACAGTACGCTGCTGTTTAAGTACTGCTGGTGCAATCTGTTGCCAAGTCTTGAAAACATTAAATCCTACAACCACTCTGCTAAATAATAACATAGGCACAAGGTACGAAAGAGAAAGGGGGGTGATGTAGCAATTGAAATCAACAGAAATCAAGCATCTAGTCACCAATTTGGGCTGGAAGCTTGCCAAGACAGATTTTAGTTTTTCTAAACTACTGTTAAAATTGGCAGATCTTTTTTTAAAAAGGAACCTAATACTGGAGACAACAATGAACTCCAGTCAGCAAGTTTTATATTCCAGTTTCCACCCTAGTAATCAGTCCGAGGGCACTTCTTGGAATACTACATTGTCACTTGTATCGATGGACTATTCACTTTAGGGCACAGGTAGCTAGACCTATAAGACCTATTTCTATCTAAACCCTCATGTACTGTACACATTCAAGATGGGCAGAATAAACAGAAGCTAGGACCAAGTGATCCCCACTAAAAAGATGACCTTTGCTAACAATGACCTCTATAGTAGAGTTATATTCAGAAGAATAAACAACAGTGGAAACTGTTGCTACAGCTACACAACAAATGTGTGTGTAATTGCAGCACGGGTCAGCATACCTTTGCTAGCTTTAATCTAACTCAGGGGTCTCAAACTCAAATGACCACGAGGGCCACATGAGGACTAGTGCATTGGCCCGAGGGCCGCATCACTGGCACCCACCCCTCGCTGCCCCCGGCCCTGCCTCCACTCCACCCCTTCCATGAGGCCCCGCTCCTGCCCCGTCTCTTCTCCACCTCCTCCCCTGAGCGCGCGGCTCCCCGCTCCTCCCCCGCTCCCTCCTGGAAAGTGCTAAGCGCCACCAATAGCTATTTGGCAGCGGGAAGCGCCTGGAGGTAGGCAGAAAAAAAATGAAGAGTAATATAGTAGTATAGTATTAAAATATAGTATGCTATTAAAAGTCAATTTATTAACTTTTTTATTAACTTCTTTAACTGTAATGTGAAAAGTCAGTGCTAATTTTGACAGTCATTTCATGTTTGGCCACTTAGCTGGCAGCGTTTTGCATCAACCTGAGCATCAATATTAAGTTTGATATCCTGAGACGAAACCAATCTCAGTGTTGCTTTCAAATGTTCATCAGTGAGCCTTGACCTTAACACAGATTTGTTAATCTTCATGGAAGAGAAAAACTGTTCACATATATATGTATTTCCAAACATTGCCATTATCCTTGCGGAAGCAGAGAATAACATGGGAAATCTTTCTTGTGAAAGAAACCTGTAGAATTCTGGAATTCCAACATCTGTACACTTCTGCTTCAAAATGGTGTCACACTGAAGCTCCACTAATTCCATCTGCATTTCCTCTGCAACATTGTCAATTTCAACAGCAAATGGTGTGGAAAAAAGTTGAAAATGTGGTTCAAGTGCCTTGAAATCTTTAAACTGCACATCAAACTGTTTGTGTAAGTTAGAAATGATCTCTGCATATTCTTTCAAGGATTTGGGTTCAACTTTTCCTAAGGAATTCAGAGTCGAGAAATGGACCAAATTGCCAGCAGTCAGCTGTTTCCCCCACAAAGTAAGCTTGACTTTGAATGCCTTAACACTGTCATACATCTGTGTTATCACCTGTTTTCTACCCTGAAGTTTCAAGTTCAGTGCATTCAGGTGATCAGTTACATCTGTTAGAAAAGCAAGGTTGCAGATAAAAGTGGAATCAGCAAGCTGTGGAACCTCCTTGTTTTTTCATTTTCAAGAAGGAATCAATCTTCTCTCTAAGTGCAAAAAAATGCTTCAAAACATTTCCACGACTCAGCCATCTAACTTGAGTGTGATACAGAAGTTCCCCATATTCACTGTCCATACTTGCTAGAAAAGAAGTGAACTGTCTGTGATTCAGCCCTCGTGCACTTATAAAATTAACAGTTTTAACAACTACATCCATAACTTCCTTCATTTTAGACTTTTACTAGACAGGGCTTCTTGGTGCAAAATACAATGTATACTGGTGAAGCTAATTCCTGGTATATTGAGGCTGTTCAGTTTGGTCTTCAATAATCCAACCACACCAACATTTTCAGAGCACATTGATGGTGCTCCATTCGTAGCCAAAGATACGAGTTTGTTCCATGGCAGCGCAGCTTTTTCAATGCACTCTTCCAGTCCTTGAAATATGTCACGTCCCGTTGTGGTACCCTTCAGTGGTATTAAGTCTAGCAATTCTTCAGTTATATTCAAATTGCAATCCACACCTCTAATGAACACTGCACACTGTGCAGTATCTGATACATCTGTACTCTCATCAAGAGCAATTGAAAATGCTTTGAAGTCTTTTGCCATTTGAATCAATTGTTTTTGCACATTATCAGCTAAATCCGTTATCCTGCAGGCAACTGTATTGGCAGACAAGCTTATGCCTTCAAAAATTTTCTTCCTATCAGGACATAAAATTTCGCTGGCCTTCATAAGACATTCCTTTACGAATAAGCCTTCTGTAAAAGGTCGCGATGATTTAGCTATCATTTCGCTTATCACAAAACTTGCTCTTACTGAATCTTCGCTAGACTTGTTAATCCCCGAAAAGAAATTTCTTTGCTTGGCAAATGCTGCTTTAAGTTGCTGAACTTTTTCCTCTCAGATTTTTCCGGTGAATGCATCATATTTTTCACGGTGCATCGTGTTGTAGTGCCGACACACGTTATATTCCTTGCAAACAGAAATCGTTTGCTGACAAATAAGGCATTGAATTTTATCTTTTACCTCTGTGAAAAAATATAAATTCTCCCATTTGTCTTGGAAAACTCTCTTTTCTTCCATGAGTGTTCTTTTTTTCGACAAAGTCATTTCCAAGCGGTTTTAATAAAATATATTCACTCAGTAATGTACCTCACTCAAAGGACAAAACACGCACTTAGTTAGATTTACTTCTGTTAACCCCCCCCACACACCCCGACCCCTGCACTGGGCTGCACCACCACTCCACCCCTGCTCCGTCTCTTTCAGGGGTGGCAGGTTTGTAGAAATTTTGGTGGTGCCCAGAACCTGCTCCCCCCCAACTCCACCCCCACCTGCCTAAGGGTCTGGGAGGGAGTTTGGGTGGGGGATGGGGTCTGGGGTGCAGGCTCTGGGATGGAGCTTGGGTGCTGGGTGCAGGCTCTGGGCTGGGGCAGGGGGTGGGGGTGCAGGAGCGGGTGAGGGGTGCAGGCTCTGGGACAGAGTTTGGGGATAGGAGGGGGTGCAGGAGTGAGGGCTGTGGGGCTGGGGATGAGGGGTTTGGGGCATTGGAGAGACTCGGGGCATTGGAGAGGCTCAGGACTAGGGAAGAAGGGCAGGGGAAGGGCAGTCTTCCCTGGCCCTAGTGGAGGGGGGCACTAGGACAGCAGGTGATGCCAGAAGCCCGCAGAGCGGAGCGGAGTCAGCGTGAGCTGCAGGCTCTGGGATCGTGAGGGGGCAGCAAGTGGGGGCCGGGGGACACTCGGGGCAGGGGTGGCTCTATGTGTTTTGCTGCCCCAAGCACGGCAGTCAGGCTGCTTTCGGCGGCGCGCCTGCGTGCGGTCTGCTGGTCCCGCCGATTCGGCGGCATGCCTGTGGGAGGTCCGCCAGTCCCGCAGCTTCGGCATACCCGCTGCTGAATTGCCGCTGAATCCGCAGGACTGGCGGACCTCCCGCAGGCACGCTGCCGAAGGCCGCCCCCCGCGGCTTGCCGCCCCAGGCACGCGCTTGCTGTGCTGGTGCCTGGAGCCGCCCCTGACTCGGGAGAGGTGCGTGGGGGTGGCAGGCGGGGCCAGGGGAGAGACCAGGCCCCAAACATTGGGGAGCAGTGCACGGGGAGCTTAGCGGCCACAGAAAATAACTCAGGGGGGAGGGCGGGGTTGAGGGGAGTTTGGCGGTGACAGGAAGTAACGGGGGTGGGTGGGCGTGGGAAGCTTGGCGGGCCACAGGGAAGAGCGGCCTGCGGGCCACATGTTTGAGACCCCGGTCTAGATAATACTTAGTCCTGCCTTGAGGGCCGGGGACTGATCTAGATGACCTCTCAAGATCTCTTCCAGTCCTACAATTCTATGACTCTATGAAAAGGTGAGAAATTAAGAACGTGGGACGTGAGCAAAGGGAGCGCTGTGAAGAAAGGTTTATGTCTGGATACACTTTGGAATTCTTATCTAAATGAAGTGTGAATTCCAAACTTCATGGGGTTCACCCATTACTTTTAGTCCCTAATCTCACAGGTTGGAATCTTCATTAAACAAGCAGATTTCTGCCAGCCCATTTTTTTAAACATTACCATTGCAAATCACAACAAGCAGTTGCAATATTCCAAGAAGGCTTCCAACCTGCAAGAAAGAAAGAATCTGCACCTGTGTGTTTGAGGGTTTTGTAGGCTCAGTACTTGTCCACTAGAGCTGGTCAAACATTTTCTGTCAAAACTTTTTTCAATAGATAACTGGGTTTTTGATTAAATGAATATTATTTGTTGAAAATTGTCTGACAAAAAGTGGAAAATTTCCTCAGAAAAAACCCTCAATTTTCCAACCAGCTCTACTGTCTAGAGAAATGTGCACTTGCTGATTAATTTTAAGTGGTACAAACCCCTAATGTATCCATGCAGTGTTGATGTAAAGTAGATTTTACAATAGGGTGACTTAATCCAGTAAATTGCTGAAGTAAACTGCCCTGGATTCACCCCACTGGGGTTTGTGCCAGTGAAAGCCCATCAGTGTAGTGCAGATATCTCTATTGTAGATAGGTCCCTAATCTGTATGGCAGAAAAGTGTACCTAAGAAGCAAATTGCTATTCCCCTGCTCTCACCTCAGAGTTCATTTTAAGGAACTCTATTTACCATTCCTGTTGCAGACACACATGAAAGAACAGGCACAGTCAATGATGCTTACAGTCTATTCCTCACAAACATCAAACATCTCTGTCACCATGGCACTAGGATGGTGGTGGAGTACTCATTAAAAAATAGAAAATCAACTCATCATTGTGTTAGCCCAAGACAGATTACAGAGTCTTTGGTAGTTTAGTTATTTGTAGATGCTAACCAACTCCAGCCTCTTTCATTCTTCGTTGTGGACATTTTGTAGAAATGTGTCTGCATATAGCTACAGGGCTTTGGGCTGCAACATGAACAGCAACCTTTTTATGGGTCTGTTGTTAAAACTCTTTAACATTATGAGATTCATCAAACTGAGTAACAATGCTAATCCTGTAAGAGTCTCTTACTCAATGAATGATTTATAACAAAAGAGTAGTCTACTTTATTAAAAGGTTCTCATGCTCTAGAGGCTCTCATGCTCAAACAGATAAGAGCTGCCACTGTTGCATTAGAAGAAATATGTTTTTCAATGGTACAAAAGGAACTAAGCAAAGCGCATCAATCATTTGTTTTTCTCCCATTTTCTTTTTTTCTTCTCAAGAGACTGCTTTGGGTACAACTATATGCAAAGTTTTTGAAAGCAAGAAGTTAGATAATTGCTTTGCTAATCAACCTGATTCATTATTAACTTTTTCTATTGTGTTAATATTCAAGCAGTTGTTATAGAAAAGATTAAAATTTAACTACAAAACACAATAGGACAAATTTTCAAAACTGCCTCGCAGCCAGCTCTTTAAATTTTGGCCCAAAATTTAATGCACCTCAATATTTGCAAGTAGATTTCTCCTATCACGTGTGAAAACTCAGATATTTATGAAAGCAAACTCTCTCTAGACTCTTCAGTGCAAAATGCAATTTGTATGCACACAGCCATATTTTTGCATGAGCAAAAATGTAGGCATTAGATAATCATACATGCAAATATTCAGCACAGAATATCTGCAGCTAAAATTCTAGG
Organism: Emys orbicularis; assembly: GCF_028017835.1. NCBI lineage: Eukaryota > Metazoa > Chordata > Testudines > Emydidae > Emys > Emys orbicularis. The sequence goes on along the minus strand of NC_088684.1, from coordinate 45,169,405 downwards.
TGTAACTTTTAAAAACATCCCAATATTTAAAGGAGAAATATTTTTGAGGGAAATTTAAGTTTCCTTTCAGTGTATACTCTTTTATCATTTAAGTTTCACCTAGGATTAGCTAGATTTCCTACCCAAAATTATAAATACACGAAAGGGAATTCTCCTTAGCATGTTTTCCCAAAATACCAGGAAAGACCACCACATTGCTTATGAAGCGGGTCTGTCACTTGCTAACAGCTAACTACTTAGTGCTGTCTTCCTGTGCTACAGCACAACCAACTGCTAAATATGGTTTTGATCCAGCAAAGCACTTACGCATGTGCTTAACTGTGAGTACATGAGCCACTGAAGTCAATGGGACTGCCTGTATGCTCAAAGTTAAGCACATGCATAAGTGGTTTGCTGGACTGGGGCCTATGTTGCACAAGTTATGTACATGCCATTTTATATACACATAGCTATTGGCTATTAAGCATCATGCATCTAATGGCAAACAGTGGCATTTAGCTCCTATATAACAATGGGCTGACACAGTGAGGCAAGCTCTCAGATTCCTGTTACCAAATGAGGGAGGTCCTGTGCATATCTCTTGCAGCTCATTTTTTAAAACGTGACGATGTTGCCATTCAGTTATGATCATTTCAGTGTGCAATCATGATATGGTCTCACATGATAGTTTATTTCCAAAGAAGAATGGGTACCTCAGCTATCTTCCACACGCCCCAGTAAGAATATAAATGGATTTGTTTTCTACATTAATATGTAATGACATATACATAGTAAGTAATTACTGCAATGCATTACTTTGGATCTAATTCCGAAATACTTCCTGCATGTGATTGCAATGAACAGAGTGTTGCAGGAAAAGACACTTTAATAGTGATCAGATGTTCAGTCTGGGAAACATGTGGGTATAAGCAATTTTGATGGAATTTGTATTGTTTGCATAACATCCTCCCTGCTGTTTCTCCTGTGTGCTTCTCATTAAATGTAGAAGTACCACAGAACATTTTGGGAAACTTCAGCTTCATACATTTTTGTCCATTTTAAGTGAATGTCATGGCCATGAAAGACATCAGAATAAAAATTAGGGAGAATGCAACCCTCTATTTATCCACAGAACAGAGAACAGGACCTAGTGCCTTCCCAACGCTGTGCCTCAGCACCGACTGAGGGGACCACTTTAGACAGGGGTGTGCATGGAGGGGGAAGGGCAGTTCATCTCCATTCTCACTCTGTCTTTGGCTTCTCTGCTGAGACTGCCGGTGAAGAGTGTTTTATTCATTTCTCATTACATTCTATCATACCTGTCAAGTGGCTGTCATGGAAATCCATGAGACATTTTCTAGTGGAGTGTTCCCTCCCGAGAGTATCAAGCTGCAGGGCAGAAAGAGAAAGAGGGAGTGAGGTCTGGAAAATAGAGGGTCGTGATGGTTTTAACGTAGAATGAGGGAGAAAGGAACTAAAGAGCGGGAAGACTTTCCTTGGAGCAGAGTGACAGCCCAAGGAACTAGAGAGAGAAAGAGAGAAAGCAAGTCCGCGCTTACCCTGGAACCAAAAGGAAAAAAAATCCAACCTTGTCCCATATGTTTTATTTATCAGCAATTTCACTCCTCTTCATTCAGTACAGCTCATTCTTAAAACTACATGTGAACTAGTCCAGCCTTTGTTTTGAAAGTGTCACCATAACGACAATTAAGCAGAACATATAGGTACACGAGCAAAACAAGATGTGCACTTGCCAAATGACTGACACACATTACCTACATCCAATTTACAGGAAGAATTTTTGTGGAACATTACTGTAAGTGAGAAAAACTCTCTGAACACTTATTGTTAATGCTTTAGGCGCACTCCATCAGAGCATGTGAACCTAGTTTTTATGTGTTTTACTTCTCCTCTGCATGCTTTCATCCCAGGTCTGTGTGTGAGTTCACAGTGCATACAAATGTAATTCCAAAATAGCATCTCTTGAAGAGCAAATTTTCTTTACAACTGACAGTACAATTGAAGATCATTTGCTGCACAAAAGGAAAGTGTGTAGGGTTCTTTCCAGCTATGCTCACAGCATTATTATTATGTGTAGTCCTGTTTATATGCAAGATCCTGAGCACCAAACTGCACAGAGACATATCTGAAGGGCTGGTCCTCAGAATCTGTGGTAATCATATTTTGTGAAAGTCACATTATGAGGAGTCATCTGAACAAGTCACCAGTGCATCTGTCTCACATTACTGTATGCAGTTTGAAGTATCCCTCATTTTTTTCTGTAAAACTAACATCAGTGTTTACCTATAAACAGACACAGAAGTCATTGCTGACTATACTCTGCTTTGTATACAATGCTATTATATAAAGAGCTCAAGCAGCACGTCTGTCTGCCTACATGTGTGCGTTCTTTTACTCCAGCTGCCAACAACCTAAATTATTCAGCAAGCTCTGATCATGCCAAGTTTTTAGTCAACAATGGAGATCCTGCCAAAGAGCTAATAATGTTAAAAAAAAGCAATGTTTGTGACAATTAACAGAGCCTGCAGCCTGCAAAGAGAGTTGGACTCATTTGTAAAGGAAAATTTAAATGATATGCTTCATTATAAATGGTCCCATGCAACACATTGCTAATCAACCAAAGCAGCCTCTTTTTTTCCTCCCTTCCTATCAGATAAACCAAACAGCAGTATGAGCCAAAGTTCTTGGCCACTGCTTGCTACAGCTATAAATGTGGTGTGGTTATCTATCAGTATCATAATCAGCTTAGATCAAACTGAATAATTAGCACTAAAGTGGATGAATAGAGCCCCAGCCTCTTATCTTGTCTATTAATAATAAGTATAACTTCACAGCCAAATCAAGAGGTATGTTATTGTACCCCTGAGAGCCTGTTTGGGTAAAACCCCATGTGACCTCACCAATATAAGTAGTGCAGATGGGACAGCGTGTGCCTATAATGATAAGCTGACAGCTGCCAAGCCCCCTATTCCTCCTCCCACCTCTGCAGCTCTGAGAGAGAGAGAGAGAGAGAGAGAGAGAGAGAGAGAGAGAGAGAGAGAGAGGATAAACAAGCCAATCAGGAACATGCGAGTCATTTGTAGGGAAAGTAAGCCCCCCCGATCCCTCTCTATACTCATTACCCCATTAATAATAGTTGGTTTAAGTGTGACAGAGCTGTGCAGTCTAACAACTAGGAACATGTCTGCTGTTTTTAGCTTAAGCTCGCTATGAAATTTAAGTCATTTTAAATACTAGGACTGTCAATTGCAAAAATCTCACATATAGCATTCATATATACTCTTCTAATTTAAACACATACTAATCATTGTGCAATGTTTCCCATGCATGCAATAATTATGGCGATACTTTTCACTGTGTTACAAGAGTACCTTCCATTTTAGCATCTCAAAAAGTTCTGAACCATGTTTAACTAAGGTCAATGACATTTTGCTTATTTTCATAATTAATGAACCAATGTAATTGAGAGAAGGGGTCGCAAGTTTGGCAATTGGTTTAATTGCTTTCCCTCACTGTTTAGGAAATGCCTACCATTCAGCCACAGTTTGTTGTACACATTCACTTTAATTCCACTTAGAAGCAAGCCCGTACAAATATATTACCATTGTAGTTCCTATAGGGCCAGATTCATGTGAACACAGTTGCACAGTTACTTGATCACAAAGATGGGCTTTGTCAGGATCAGGCCCAATAATCTTGTGCTTTTAATTGTCAGAGGTAGCTATAAACCTTGAAATATCCTCACTGATCCTAATGTGATCATTTGTTTCTAAATTGAGATGGACCTGAGCCAGTCAAATTCTGCTCAGATTTACTTTTGTTTTTACCAAAGATGTGGGATGTGGCTACCCTTGTGATCTTTTCCTTTATTTCATGTGATTCCGGTTCTGAAAAATGGCATGAATCAACACAGGAACAGACTATTTGAATAGATCCTGTGGCATCGTGGCTAGAAATGGCAGGAGTGGGTTGAATAGGAAAGGGATGATTGTCTCACTTCTCTCCTCAAGAAAGCTGGAAATGGGCCCAACACAGAAGGAGGCTTCTTACTCTCTGAGATGCTAGAAGTTTCTAACGTGGCGGCTGAGAGCTGGGTCCAGGACAAAAGAATGGAAGAAAGAAGGCACAGTGCTACATGAAAGCACCAGTATTAGTCTGCTACTCAGGATGCTGTGATTAAATAATTTTGGTTTGTTTTTAACTGAATACTGCATTCTGACAGCAGTTTACTTTAAAAAATAATTTAGTATTTGAGAAAAGTGTCAGACTGACTGTACTGGAAACTAACATCTTTTATTTAGTCATAGAACACATGCAACCTGGTTCTTGAGGGACCACTGCTAGGGATAAAAGATGCTGTTTGTTTAATCTCCATTCTCATTCAATCGTCCCCTCCATGCTATGGCCCACATTAGGAGAAGTCATTTGAACAAGTCGCCAGTGCATATGTCTCACATTACCATATACCGTTTGAAGTATCCACGGTGGGAGTTGTCTCTTTGGGTCTGGACAAAGGCCCCCATCTTATTTTAATTTGGCTACCAAATAGCTGTCAGATGGGAATTACTTTAGGTTATTATTAATCGAGGACCAGTGAGCCGGAGCAGGACGGTTTCTCACAATCACTCCCTGAGACATCTAGACTATAGTTCTAGAGTGCACTGATGACCCCTAAGTGTGAGACAGCGTAGCTATGCATGAACTGGGAGAGGCATGGACAGTGGTCGTACATTAGTACCGCTATCTTCTTATTTCTTAACTCTTGATTTTTTGGTATTTGATTACTTTAAGTTTTAGAATTTTCCTTGATTTTTCCTCTTATTTAATTCCATCTCTGTTTTGGTGAAAAGCTTGTATTTGATTTTAGCTAAGTAAACAATTATCCTATCAAGTCAAGATACAGACAGTGGAAAAGAGAAGGGCAGAACAGAAGAAGGAGTAATCCATGCAGTGTTCAGTGAATGAAGCATATATTTGGCCAAATCCATAGCTGGTGTAAATTTGGCGTAGCTCAGTTGAAATCTATAGAGCTACATTAGTTTGCATCAGCTGATGATATAGCACATAAAGTGAAGTGTGCTATAGATGTTCGCAATATATAACAATGAATCATTGATCATCATATCAAGGATTAAAGTCAATAGGTGAAATGGGACTTGTTTTGCCATTGATTTCAATGGAGCCAACATTTCATCCCAGGGGTTGTCAAATTGCTAGAGTCTGATAAGTTTCTTGTATACCAACCTTCCCGAGATAAGCTTTGCATGGATGTGCAAATGGTAGAGAAGAAGAAAAAGTCTTTAAAGGAAATGGATTCTGATGACTCAGGGCCTAATCTAATCCCTACTGAATTCAGTGGAAAACTTCTTTTGACTTCAAAGGGAGTTGGATCAGACTGAGTTCATTACTAATGAGGAATGCTAATAACATTTTTATTTCAACACTGCCCTACTTCAAAACTATCCTCTGTATGAGCATTTATCCCCTTCTGTATATGTAGTTAGGAACTTGGAAATGTTCTCATTTTGGAATGGGAAGGGACCAATTCCACCCATGGGACTATCTTCCAAAGTGTTTTTAATTAGGTCATCTAAAAGGCTCTAGATTCAAAACCATTTGCTTTACGTTCTTTTTTTTTTAAATCTAGTCATCCCTACCAGTAATCACAAAAGATTTCAAATAAAAATCTTTTTCAGCCTAAAAGGTAGAAGGGTAAGGAGTGAAAATATGTCATATAATTGAAACCTTAACTATGGAGTTACAAACAACACCTACCCACATAACAATAACAAAAGCTGTAATTAATCCTCTCCCGTTGCTGATGTTCTGTACGTTACCTTTCCTTTATTAACATTCCGAATAAAATGTTTAAAAATTAAATCAAATCAGGAATTTTCATTCAGGAAAGCACAGGCCAGCAAATCACATTAGGGAACTGGATGTCCAGCTCCTTATGCACCTATCTGTAACATGTAGGGGGGAAAACTATGTGATAATGGGGGACTTCAATTTGAGTGATATATGCTGGGGGTCTCATGCTGGCAGTACTAAAACATCCTTGGAATTTCTAAATAATATCATAATAATCTAAATCTATGACAATTTTGCTTCTTATCAAACTGTCTGTACTGGGCTATCTTGATTATCACTTCAAAAGTTTTTTTTCTCTTACTTAATTGGCCTCTCAGACTTGGTAAGACAACTCCCACCTGTTCATGCTCTCTGTATGTGTGTATATATATCTCCTCAATATATGTTTCACTCTATATGCATCCGAAGAAGTGGGTTGTAGCCCACGAAAGCTTATGCTCTAATAAATTTGTTAGTCTCTAAGGTGCCACAAGTACTCCTGTTATTCTAACTCAAAAAGTATTGCAACAAACACAGGGGAATTCTATATTGTAGAATTGGTTGAATTATCAATAATAATGCATACATGGTAGAAGTATTCTGTTCTGTATGTGGGGAAAAACAGATGATGTAGTCATGTCATAGGAGGATGATAACACTCTTTCAGTCCCACTGGTATCTCAGGAGGATGTTAAACAGCAGCTACTAAAATTAGAGAGACAAAGTGGGACAGGTAATATCTTTTATAAGACCAACTTCTGTTGGTGAGAGACCTGAAGAAAAGATATTACCTGACCCACCTTGTCTCTCTAATATCCTGGTACCAATGTGGCTACAACATTACTGCCATTACAGTTAGACGTTTTTAAATGAGCAGGTCCAGATAAATTGCATCCAAGAGTTTTAATAGAGCTGGCTGAGGAGCTCACTGAAACATTAGTGTTGATTTTCAATAAGTCTTGGAACACTGGGTAAATAACAGAAGACTGGAAGAAACCTAATGTTGTGCCTGTATTTAAAAAGGTAAACGAGATGACCTTGCTAATTATAGAGATGTCAGTCTGACATCAATCTTGGGCAAGATAATGGAGCGGGTGACACAAGACTCCAATAATACAGAAATAAAGGAGGGTAATATAAGTAATGCCAGTCAACATGGGTTTATGGAAAATAGATCCTGTCAAACCAATCTGAAATATTTTTGTCATGAGATTACAAGTTTGGTTGATAGTGTTGATGTGATAATATACTAGACTTCTGTAAGGTGTTTGACTTGGTACTGCATGACATTTTGATTAAAAAAACTAGTATAAAATTAACATGACACACATTGAATGGATTAAAAGCTCTCTAATTGATAAGGTATCAAAATGTAATTGTAAATAGGGAATCATGATCAATCAGGTGGGTGTCTAGTGCGGTTCTGCAAGGATCTGTTCTTGGCCCTATGCTATTTAAGATTTTTATCAATGACCTGGAAGAAAACATTAAATCATCACTGATGAAGTCTGCAGATGACACAAAAATTGGGGGAGTGTTAAATAATGAAAGCAACAGGGGGTCCTGTGGCACCTTTAAGACTAACAGAAGTATTGGAGCATAAGCTTTCGTGGGTGAATGCCCACTTCATCAGACGTACTTGCGTCTGATGAAGTGGGCATTCACCCATGAAAGCTTATGCTCCAATACTTCTGTTAGTCTTAAAGGTGCCACAGCACCCTCTGTTGCTTTTTACAGATTCAGACTAACAAGGCTACCCCTCTGATACTTAAAATAATGAAGAAGACTGGTCACTAATATAGAGCAATCTAGATCGCTTGGTAATCTGTGCAAAAGAAAACAATATGCATTTTAATATGAATAAATGTAAATGTATACATCTAGGAACCAAGGCTGTAGGCCAAACTTACAGGATGGGGGACTCTATCCTGGGAAGCAGTGACTCTGAAAAGATCGGGGGTGGGGGACAACTTGGTGTGGTCATGGTGGATAATCAGATGAATATGAGCTCCTGGTGTGATGCTGTGGCCAAAAAAGCGAATGTGATCCTTGGCTGCATAAACAGGGGAATCTCAAGTAACAGTAGAGAGGTTATTTTACTTCTGTGTTTGGCACTCATGAGACTGCTACTGGAATATTGTATCTAGTTCTGGTGTAAACAGTTCAAGAAGAATGTTGAAAAATTGGAGAGGGTTCAGAGAAGAGCCACAAGGATGATAAAAGGATTAGAAAACATACTTCTAGTGATAGACTGAAATAACTCAATCAATTTAGTTTAACAAAGAGACGGTAAAGGGATGACAATTACAGTTATATGGAGTCTATAAATTCCTACAAATATTTAATAATGGGCTCTTCAATCTGGTAGAGAGAGGTATTATACTAGCCAATGGCTGGAAGTTGAAGCTAAACAAAATTCAGACTGGAAAAAAGGCATAACTTTTTAACAGTGAGAATAATTAGCCATTTGGGAAAATTTACCAAGGGTCATGGTGGATTCTCCATCACTGACAATTTTAAAATCAAGAGTGGATGTTTTTCTAAAAGATAGGCGTTATTTTGGGGAAATTCTATGGCCTCTGTCATACAGAAAATCAGACTAGATCACAATGGTCCTTTCTAGCCTTGCAATCTATGAATCTATGTCAGCTGAAAATCTCTCTCACAGCAATCTTACCTTACCATCTGCACACCATTAAACCTTGATCAAATCTCATTCCATTTATACAGACAGGACCTGTATTGTACTCTATTCTGTCATTTACAGTTTTGAGGACTAATACTCCAAATGGATCTAACTAATGGACTTGAATCTAAAAGGACACATGTCAATATACTTTCCTACTCTACTCAATATATCGTAGTTCCCTAAAAGAAACTTATCAAGATTCTCCCAACTTTTCTCTGTATGTTCAATATATTTCCTCCTTTTCTATGTCCATGTAAAGTTATTTTGGACACTTGATTACTTAGCAAATTCAGTGAAAATAAAAAGGAAGATAATATCTTTGAATTCTAATGGAGATTTTAAGATACATCTGTTCATTCCATTAAAACACCAATAAGGGCTCTGACACAGCCAGAGATGGAGTTGTGCTTGCATTTCCAAACTCATTAAAAAAAAAAAATGGAAAGAGATACAATGAGAAAGGTTTTCCTCTTTTTGTGGATTTTATGTAGAGAATAACTTGGCAAAAAACTCACATTTTCAACATTTTACCTCTACGGAGCTAGTTAGTTAAAAAACAAAACCACCACCACTTGGGCAGTCAGTAGCACCAATTCCCCATTACAAAAACACAAGAAGGGGAAAATAATCAATTTTTTATGGTATATTACCTACAAGTGCAGATACGAGTTTGGTACTCATGCTTTTGTTTCAAACAGACTGTAAAATATTTATGAGACAATGTGATTTGGGTCAAGGCATTAAATAAAGTAAAAGTTGCTTTATTCAATATGTGATGAACAGTATCCATATTAAAAACCAGAGGGAAAAGTGTTGAAATGAAAAAATATGCTTAAAACAAATTCATCTGTTCAATGTTCATAAATGTTTTAAGAAATGTAGACAAACAGTTCTTGAAATCCATATTTACTGCATGCAACTGAAAAACTAATAGTATTTATTTAATCCAGAGGGACAAATGACTAAAAATTTAGCACTTAATGATCAACAAAAACTATTTGTCCTTGGAAATTACCATACTCTTTGTTATCAAGCAAGTTACAATTGGGTTATAGCTCTTCTCTAGGTAAATTAATAAAGCTGTTAAGTCAACATTGATCTAGAAAGAAAATATTTCCTCCCAAGTCTGAGCAAATTTTTAAAGTTTTGATACTAAGGTATTTCTATATTAAAAATATGTGGAGAACGCAAAGCAAAATTGTATGGCTAATGAAATGTTTTTTATTGAATAATATGATTATAGAAAGTTACTATGTAAGGCCCTGATCCTGCAAAGACTTAAGCACATGCTTGAGTTTATTCATGTACTAAATCAATGGAACCATTCTTGATCTTAAAGTTAAGCACTTGTATAAGTCTTTGCAGGATTGGAGCCTAAATACTCAGAGGTATTAAACATTGCACTCTAGCGAGGCCTGTTCTGCACAGGATGTCACTCATGTACATACCCTGTATGCACAATTGTTGCCTAATTTAGACAGAAATACAGCCTGACTTTACCTAATTTGTGTAATGTAATGCACCCCTCTTTTTTGTCACATATTGTACTTGGCAGTAATGATGGGAGAAGGTCGCAAGTTCATAAAAAGTCGGGAAATGAGAGGAAATGTCTAAAAGGGACTAACAGGAATAGCTTAAAAATGCAAAATTTTGAAGAGTTAGGTGTGCACAGTAAACCAATCAAAATGTGACCATTGAGATCATCTTTCCTTGCCCAGATCTCTGATTGCTTCATCTCCCTTTGAGTCCCTTCCCTGACTCACCGTTTCACTGCATCCAATTGAAGCTTCCTTTCCACCTCTTCAGGGCCCTTCACAACTCTGCTTCCTACTTAGACACTCTTGTCTTTCACTATATTGTTCTTACCTCATCTATTCTCCCTACAAGGCCAGCATTGTCTGACTGTTTGTTGGCTTCTCACAGCAACATCTTGGAGCTTTATTCCGCACTGTCCTATTTTGCTTCCACGAACTGAGCCAGAGCGATACGACACTCTGCTCCTTTTTATCCCTTCCCAAAATCCCCACTGCTGCAACACTTGGAAGAAATCAGCTAGTTAATGATGGCTCAGACGGGCAGATAGCTTTAGCTGATAACTTTATTTGCAAGAATAAAATTGCAAACATTTTAAATTAAAGTTGTATATATTTGACTGTACCTCTTTCCCTTTGTATGTCACCTGACTTCTTAGAATGTAAGGTATTTCAGGAGGTACCATATCTTAATGTGTTTGTACAGCAAAACAGGGCCTAAATCTCAACTGGGACTTACCACAGGATAAATATTAAATAAGTAATCATCATTATCACCACCACCACTTGGGCAACTTTTAACCCATCCCAGGTTCATTTATGCTTCAGGTGAATTTGTTTGGTATCTGTCTCACTGTCTTTCTCTCCATTCCAGTTTAATGCTTCCACTAGTGTAGTATCTAGATTCAAATAAAAAGAGAGCTTAACCTCTGCACCAGGTCTATCAAGTAGGTAAAAGTATTTTACAGAGGAGGAAAGTGAGAGAGGTTATTCCCCTAACTTCACACCTCTGAAATCAGTGGGAGTTTTGTCACTGAATTCAATAAAAGTAAATCAAGACCTATGTGATTTTCCTAAGACCACAAAAGAGTCAGTGTAACTGACTTTGGCAACATTACAAGGAGAATCTTTATGGGTGAAATTCACCCCAGTGCAGAGGGCCCATGCAAACCCTATTCACCTATTAAGCCTTTAACACTGTGCTTAAGTTTCATGTAGGCCATCTGAACTTGGATGAATTTCATCCGATGTAAAGATGAGATATTCTTTAAAAATCACTTGTTCTACATGGAAAACTGAAAAAAGCAATATTTGATTTAGACACAATGTTAGTAATTTGAGATATATTTTCTTTGTTTCTCTTATCACAATTTTTAATTAGAAAGGGTATTGACATGGAAACCATATCTTAACTGTAAGAATTCATCAGTTCCTGCTACTTAATTCCCACTTAACTTCATATTCCTCCATTTATTTCCACAACAGCCAACTGTGATGTCACAGAGAGGCTATTGTTACAAAAAAAGAATAATTATGACTTCAAATGGGGAATAAACTGCAAGAGCAGATAAAGTCTTAAACAAAGAATAAATTTCTGTGCAAAATATCTTCAGAAACTTATAATGGAGAAGACATACAGAAAATAAATGATACCTAATCAGTAATACTTCTAAACATTCCATGGAGGCATAGGCTACTCTTTAAACATGGCATAAAGAAATTGCAGTAGTAAGTGTTAAGGCTTCCAGGCAGAGCAAGAAATGTGTTTCTTCTCCTCTCTGTCTTGTCTCAAAATGGCCCACTGAACTGCAAAGAGAGGCATTCCGGGATTTCTTCTTTGGTCCTCACCTCCAAATTAAATATAACTAACTGCAATTTACTCCATTTTATGCAAATCAGGTATAATTTTCTACAAAACTGAGTTGACTCCTGGTTTCTTATGCCACTAAGATACCCTCATTGATTCCCATTTTATGTCTTCATCTTTTCAAATGTCCCCCTGTACAGGGCACCACAAAATGTTTAGATGCTATGGTGAACATGGTTTAAGAACCTTAATTAGAATAGAACAGTGTACTGCATCACTACTAGAGGTTGCCCTTTTCTGTACCTTTTCCAATTTCAATATATCTTTTTTGAGATGGGGTGACTGGATCTGCAAGCAGTATTCAAGATGCGGGTGTACCAGGGATTTACATGGCGGCAATATGATATTTTCTGTCTTATTATCTATCCCTTTCCTAATGATTTCCAACATTCTGTTAGCTTTTTTGACTGCTGCTGCACATTGAGTGGATGTTTTCAGAGAACTATCCACTATGACTTCAAGATCTCTCTCTTGAGTGGTAACAGCTAATTCAGACCCCATCATTTTGTATTTATAGTTGGGATTATGTTTTCCAATGTGCATTACTTTGCATTTATCAACATTGAATTTCATCTGCCATTTTGTTGCCCCAGTCACCAAGTTTTGTAAGATCCCTTTGTAATGTTTCACTGTCTCCTTTGGACTTAATTATCTTGAGTAGTTTTTTATCATCTGCAGATTTTTCCACCTCACTGTTTACCCCCTTTTCCAGATCATTTATGAATATGTTGAACAGTGCAGGTCCCAGTACAGATCTGGTTGGAAACCATGGCAATTTGACACTATTCATCGTGAAATACTATTGGGTAAGGTGGTAGCAACCTCACTTTTCCAGATGGTATTTGAAGGTGCGTACCATCAGTAAGGTTAGTGGGTGGCAGCAAACAGCTGCAAATCAGTGTCCTATAAAACCATTTTGGGGTGTGGTGGAAGATCTTTCCTAGTCTGATACTGTTTCTGATCTGGGTGCTGCTGGTGGTAGCTGTGATTTGTGGACTTCCTGTTGGTTTTCACATGCGTGACAATGGTGATACACAATTACGCTGTATTTCTCAGTTAAATTTATACTACTAGCCCCTTAATAATACTGGTGCTATCTGAGACTGTCAGTTTTAAAATGTAGGAAGACTAATGACTTCCTGCAGTTCGTTGGAAAGACAGAGGCTATTCTAATTGGGCTTCCTGTCAGCTAAAACAACTGTCTCTTACTCATTTTATATTGGAGAGGTGTCATCTTGAGCTCACTCATACCGAGAAGAGTCCTGTCATGTTTATTGATTCAGAACTGAGTTTTGATCCTCATACTGGCTCAGCTTCTAGGACAGCATATAATGTTTCCACCTTCGACATATCACCCAGTCACGTTGCTACAGCTGCAGACACCCATGTACATTTTTCCTTTATTTCTTCAAGGATTATTGAAATTTCGTCCTCTGTGGCCGTCTTAAAAAAAATCTCAGGCTTAGTTACAGCTCCTTAAGAATTCCACAGACATTTTATACTTCTTTTTCACGTACAGAAAAGAGAATACTTTAGATTAACCCTTAGATACCCCCATAGTGACGTTTTAACTAGTTAGGTGACCAAACATCTCCAACACAAAGAAAATCCTGGTGGAGATAAGGCACTGTTGTTTTTATCTTGATCTAGCTAGTTGAAGTCAACCACTTATCCCTCTCCTGATGGATACCTTGACTAGCTGAAGGTGAAAAAAAATGGTTACTCACCTTCTCGTAACTGTTGTTCTTCGAGATGTGTTGCTCACATCCATTCCAGTTAGGTGTCTGCGTGCCGCATGCACAGTTTGCCGGAAGTTTTTTCCCCTAGCAGCACCCGTCGGGTCAGCTCTGAAGCCCCCTGGAGTCGCGCCTTCATGACGCCACATATAGGGTCCTGCCAACCCGCTGCCTCTCCAGTTCCTTCTTGCCAGATACTCCGACAGAGGGGAAGGTGAGTGGGTTTGGAATGGACGTGAGCAACACATCTTGAAGAACAACAGTTACGAGAAGGTGAGTAACTGTTTTTTCTTATTTGAGTGTCTCCTCATATCAATTCCAATTAGGTGACTCCCAAGCCTTACCTAGGAGGTGGGGGCGGAGTTTATGGAATCGCTGATTGAAGCACAGCCCTTCCGAACACTGCATCATCCCTAGTGTACTGGGTGATGGCGTAATGTGAAGTGAAGGTGTGAACCGAAGACCACGTAGCCACTCTGCGTACCTCCTGGATTGGTACCTGGGCCAGGAAGGCCGCCGAAGATGTCTGAGCTCTGGTGGAGTGTGCAGTCAGAGAGGGGCAGGGACCTTAGCGAGGTTGTAACAAACCTGGATACAGGATGTGATACAGGATGATATCCTTTGCGTGGACACTGGGAGGCCTTACATCCTGTCCACCACAGCAACAAACAGCTGGTTCAACTTACGGAATGGCTTAGTTCATTCAATATAAAAAGCCAATGCACGCCACACATCCAGGAATGGAGCCTCTGCTCGTGGCTATTGGCATGGGGTTTCAGGAAAAAGACTGGAAGTAATATGTCTTGATTGGTGTGGGTTGCAGTTGCATCTTATCTTTGTAAGAAATGTCACATGGGGGGTCGGAGGTGAGAGCCTTGAGCTTGGACAGCCTTCTGGCTGATGTTATTGCAACCAAAAAGGCCACCTTGTAGGAAAGGTAGAGGAGTGAGCACGTAGCTAGAGGATCAAATGGGGGCCCCCATCAGCCTTGAGAGTACCAAGTTAAGGTCCCAAGTGGGGGTGGGCCAGCGAATATGAGGATATAATCTATCTAACCCCTTGAGGAACCGCCGCACCATTTTGTTAGTGAAGATGGTGCGTCCATGCTCTCCTGGGTGAAAAGCTGAGATGGCAGCCAGGTGAACCTTTATTGAGGAGTGAGACAAGCCTTGCTGTTCCAACTTTAGGAGGTAGTCCAAGATAAAGGGGACTGACGATTGTGTTGGAGGGATACGACTCCATGAGCACCAAATGGCAACTCTCTTCCACTTGGCTAGGTAAATTGCTCTGGTTGAAGGCTGCTAACAGGGTCTGAGCATGTAAGCTCTAGCAGGTTCAACCACACAGCTTCCATGCCATGAGGTGACGAGACTCAAGATTGGGGTCTCGAAGCCTTCCGTGATGTTGAGTGATGAGGTCCGGAATTAGTGGTAGAGTGATTGGAGTGTCCACCGATAGCTCCAGTAGTGTGGTGTACCAATGCTGACATGGCCAGGCCAGTGCCACCAGGATCACCAAGGTTCTGTCGCTCTGGATTCTGAGGAGGACCTTATCAATCAGTGGTATTGGAGGGAATGCGCAGAACAGGCAATCCTTCCATGGAAGGAGAAATGCGTCTGCCAACGAATTTGGGCTGTGGTTTAGGAAGGAGCAGAATTATAGGCACTTCCTGTTGGCCCTTGTGGTGAACAGATCAAGCTGGGGAACTCCCCACCACTGAAAGATATTGTTTATCACATCTGGGTGAATAGACTACTTGTGGTTGTGGAAATACCTGCTGAGGTGGTCTGCTAGTTTGTTCTGCAACCCTGGAAGATAGGACGCTTCCAAAACTATGGAGTGTGCTATGCAGAACTCCCAGAGCTTGAGGGCTTCCTGACAGAGGGAGAGGAGCGTGCTCTCCCCTGTCTGTTGATATAAAAGATCGCTGTTGTATTGTCTGTCAGGACCAATATGCACTTGCCCTCTAGGAGAGGCCGAAAGGCCTGACATGCCAGCCGGACCGCCCTGAGCTCCCTTACATAGATGTGAAGCATCAGTTCCTCCTGAGACCAGAGGCCCTGAGTTCTGAGCTCCCCAAGGTGTGTCCTCCACCCATGGCCGAGGTGTCAGTGGTCAGACATAGGGATGGACGGGGTTTGGAAAATGCGACCCCTACGCACACCAAGTGCGGGTCGAGCCACCAGTGAAGAGACTTGAGAATTTCTGGTCTAGACTGTGCCTGCTTCGTCAATACACCCATGTGACCTAGGAGTTTTAAGCAACTTACTGTCGTTATAGGGAATTGTTTGAGGTCCTGTATGATGTCGTGAATGGCCTGGAAGTGGGACTGGGGCAGGAATGCTCTGAGCTGTGCTGAGTCTAGCACTGCCCCTATGAACTCTATTCTCTGAGTAGGGGTAAGTGTTGACTTTTGAGTGTTTAGGAGGAGGCCCAGTGCATTGAAGGTGGATCTTATGAGGGAGACATGTTGATCCACTTGTGTTCTAGACCGGCCCTTGACTATCCAGTCGTCTAGGTTAGGAAATACCTGAACCTGCCTTTTCCACAGAAAAACGGCCACGACTGACATACATTCAGTAAACACCTGAGGTGCCAATGATAGGCCGAACAGTAGTACTGTGATTTGGAAGTGGGAACTCCCGATTGTAAACCTTAGAAGTGCCTGTGGGGTAGGATTATGGAAATATGGAAGTATTCGTCCTTCAAGTCGAGTGCGGCATACCAATCTCCTGGATCCAGCGACGGGATGACAATGGCCAAAGAGACCATTCGAAACTTTAGTTTCTTCATAGAATCATAGAATCATAGAATATCAGGGTTGGAAGGGACCTCAAGAGGTCATCTAGTCCAACCCCCTGCTCAAAGCAGGACCAATTCCCAACTAAATCATCCCAGCCAGGGCTTTGTCAAGCCGGGCCTTAAAAACCTCCAAGGAAGGAGACTCCACCACCTCCCTAGGTAACGCATTCCAGTGCTTCACCACCCTCCTAGTGAAATAGTGTTTCCTAATATCCAACCTGGACCTCCCCCACTGCAACTTGAGACCATTGCTCCTTGTTCTGTCATCTGCCACCACTGAGAACAGCCGAACTCCATCCTCTTTGGAACCTCCCTTCAGGTAGTTGAAGGCTGCTATCAAATCCCCCCTCATTCTTCTCTTCTGGAGACTAAACAATCCCAGTTCCCTCAGCCTCTCCTCATAAGTCATGTGCTCCAGACCCCTAATCATTTTTGTTGCCCTCCGCTGGACTCTTTCCAATTTTTCCACATCCTTCTTGTAGTGTGGGGCCCAAAATTGGACACAGTATTCCAGATGAGGCCTCACCAATGTCGAATAAAGGGGAACGATCACGTTCCTCGATCTGCTGGCAATGCCCCTACTTATACAGCCCAAAATGCCGTTAGCCTTCTTGGCAACAAGAGCACACTGTTGACTCATATCCAGCTTCTCGTCCACTGTGACCCCTAGGTCCTTTTCTGCAGAACTGCTACCTAGCCATTCGGTCCCTAGTCTGTAGCAGTGCATGGGATTCTTCCGTCCTAAGTGCAGGACTCTGCACTTATCCTTGTTGAACCTCATCAGGTTTTTTTTGGCCCAATCCTCTAATTTGTCTAGGTCCCTCTGTATCCGATCCCTACCCTCTAGTGTATCTACCACGCCTCCTAGTTTAGTGTCATCTGCAAACTTGCTGAGAGTGCAGTCCACACCATCCTCCAGATCATTAATAAAGATATTAAACAAAACCGGCCCCAGGACCGACCCTTAGGGCACTCCGCTTGAAACCGGCTGCCAACTAGACATGGAGCCATTGATCACTACCCGTTGAGCCCGACGATCTAGCCAGCTTTCTATCCACCTTACAGTCCATTCATCCAGCCCATATTTCTTTAACTTGGCGGCAAGAATACTGTGGGAGACTGTGTCAAAAGCTTTGCTAAAGTCAAGGAATAACACATCCACTGCTTTCCCCTCATCCACAGAGCCAGTTATCTCATCATAGAAGGCAATTAGGTTAGTCAGGCACGACTTCCCTTTGGTGAATCCATGCTGACTGTTCCTGATCACTTTCCTCTCCTCTAAGTGTTTCATAATTGATTCCTTGAGGACCTGTTCCATGATTTTTCCAGGGACTGAGGTGAGGCTGACTGGCCTGTAGTTCCCCGGATCCTCCTTCTTCCCTTTTTTAAAGATGGGCACTACATTAGCCTTTTTCCAGTCATCCGGGACCTCCCCCGATCGCCATGAGTTTTCAAAAATAATGGCTAATGGCTCTGCAATCTCATCCGCCAACTCCTTTAGCACCCTCGGATGCAGCGCATCCGGCCCCATGGACTTGTGCACATCCAGTTTTTCTAAATAGTCCCGAACCACTTCTTTCTCCACATAGGGCTGGTCACCTTCTCCCCATATTGTGCTGCCCAGTGCAGCAGTCTGGGAGCTGACCTTGTTTGTGAAGACAGAGGCAAAAAAATCATTGAGTACATTAGCTTTTTCCACATCCTCGGTCACTAGGTTGCCTCCCACATTCAGTAAGGGGCCCACACTTTCCTTGACTTTCTTCTTGTTGCTAACATACCTGAAGAAACCTTTCTTGTTACTCTTAACATCTCTTGCTAGCTGCAACTCCAAGTGTGATTTGGCCTTCCTGATTTCATTCCTGCATGCCTGAGCAATAGTTTTATACTCCTCCCTGGTCATTTGTCCAATCTTCCACTTCTTGTAAGCTTCTTTTTTGCGTTTAAGTTCAGCAAGGATTTCACTGTTTAGCCAAGCTGGTCGCCTGCCATATTTACTATTCTTTCTACACATCGGGATGTTTTTTCCCTGCAACCGCAATAAGGATTCTTTAAAATACAGCCAGCTCTCCTGGACCCCTTTGCCCTTCATGTTATTCTCCCAGGGGATCCTGCCCATCTGTTCCCTGAGGGAGTCAAAGTCTGCTTTTCTGAAGTCCAGGGTCCGTATTCTGCTGCTCTCCTTTCTTCCTTGTGTCAGGATCCTGAACTCGACCATCTCATGGTCACTGCCTCCCAGGTTCCCATCCACTTTTGCTTCCCCTACTAATTCTTCCCTGTTTGTGAGCAGCAGGTCAAGAAAAGCTCTGCCCCTAGTTGGTTCCTCCAGGACTTGCACCAGGAAATTGTCCCCTACACTTTCCAAAAACTTCCTGGATTGTCTGTGCACCGCTGTATTGCTCTCCCAGCAGATATCAGGGTGATTAAAGTCTCCCATGAGAACCAGGGCCTGCGATCTAGCAACTTCTGCTAGTTGCCAGAAGAAAGCCTCATCCACCTCATCCCCCTGGTCTGGTGGTCTATAGCAGACTCCAACCACGACATCACCCTTGTTGCTCACACTTCTCAACTTTATCCAGAGACTCTCAGGTTTTTCTGCAGTTTCATATCGGAGCTCTGAGCAGTCATACTCCTCTCTTACATACAACGCAACTCCCCCACCTTTTCTGCCCTGCCTGTCCTTCCTGAACAGTTTATATCCATCCATGACAGTACTCCAGTCATGTGAGTTATCCCACCAAGTCTCTGTTATTCCAATCGCATCATAGTTCCCTGATTGTGCCAGGACTTCCAGTTCTCCCTGCTTGTTTCCCAGGCTTCTTGCATTTGTGTATAGGCACTTAAGATAACTCATCGATCGTCCCTCTTTCTCAGCATGAGACAGGAGTCCTCCCCTCTTGCGCTCTTCCTGAACTTGTTGAGATTGCGCAGGTCCAAGATGGGTCTGAGGTCCCCTTTTGCTTTCAGTATTAGGAAATACCGGGAGTAAAACCCCTTTCCCCTGAGCTCCGGTGGAACCTCTTCCACAGCCCCCGCCGACAGGAGGGTTTGTACTTCCTGGATGAGAAGTTGCTCGTGAGAGAGGTCCCTGAAGAGGGATGGGAAAGGGGTGGGAAGGGGGGGGTGAGGAAAATTGGAGAGAATATACCATCTCTAACTTGCGGAGGACCCAACGGTCTGAGGTGATTTGGGACCACGCTCGGTAGAAATGGGATAGACTTTCCAAAAATGGGAAAGAAGGATCCAGTAGAGAGGTTGATACAATGCACTCGGGTGCATCCTCAAAATGTCTGCCATGGGCTTGGTGGCTGCCTGGACGCCCCCGACCTCCTATTATTTGGGGGTTGGGGTTGGTGACGGCAGTTCTGGTTTCTGGGACACCTACGATTCTGGTCTTGACAAAACTGCCCCATATATGGTCGTGTTGTGGGTTGAGGCCTAAATTGTCTACGCTGAGTGGCATGGGTGTGCAGACCCAGAGATCTTAAAGTAGCTTAGGAGTCTTTCAGACTGTGGAGTCTCGAGTCTGATTTCTCCAAAAATAATGTGGCCCCCTTCAAATGGTAGGTCTTGAATTGACCTCTCTAGGGAGGCCCGAGGCCTGCAACCATGAGCAACGGCACATTGCGATGCCTGAAGACATCATCCATGTTGCAGAGTCCGCTGAATCTAATGCTGCTTGCAGCGACGTTCTGGTGATCGTCTTGCCCTCGTCCTCGGGACCGGTGCCGTGACACCGTGGTTGGTGAGTGTGGGCTTGTCAATGTTATCAGGTCCTGTGCCTCCTCATAAGTCTTGGGTGTGGAAGGCAGGTCCAAATCCTCCACCTGGGTCTCCTCCGGTGGCACCGGATGCAATGGTCCCTCCCGTGGGCCCGGAGTCAACGGTGCCAGCTGTTGAGCTGGAGGGGAGGTACAGTCTTGCACCGGTCTCTCTCCCTTGGGTTCACATTCCCGTGCACGGAAAGGGGAGTGCCCTCTATCAGTCTTCCTGTGCTTCTTCTTCAGGACAGGAGACTGTGAGAAGTGGCAAGATTGATCCCGCGCCGTGCTCGGTGCCAGGGAATGCCGGTGCTGAGGGTCTCTGACCAGAGTCCTTCCTCGGCACCTCCCAGACCAAAGCCGGCGCACTGCGCACCGACACTGAGGAGCCCGGTGCCGCGTCCATGGGGCTCAACTCAGACTGAGGGCAAAGAGCTGCTTCCATTAGCAGCAACTTTAGTCTGTGATCCCTCTCCTTCTTTGTGCGGAGGCGAAAGCTCCTGCAGATCTTGCACCCGTCTGATTGATGGGACTCCCCCAAGCACTTTAGACAAGCCAAGTTCAGGTCACCCTTTAAAATAGGCTTCTGGCAAACCCTGCACGGCTTAAACCCTGGGTCCGAGGCATGCCCTGGGCCTGTGAGAGGGACCAGGAAGCGGGGTAGGGAAACACCCTCCTAGTACCCCAAGTCCAGATGTCTAACTAACTAACTACAACAATTTTAAAACTATCTTTAACTATTTACAGAAAATATGCTAGAGGATCTCTTGTTGAAGACGAGACAAAACGTTCTGAAGACTGTTACTGACGGTAACAAGGAACTGGAGAGGTGGCAGGTCGGCAGGACTCTATATGCGGCACCATGAAGGTGCGACTCCATGGGGCTCCAGAGCTGACCCGATGGGTGCTGCTAGGGGAAAAACCTTCCGGTGAACTGTGCATGCAGCGCGCATAGACCTAATTGCATTGAGAACTGGCCATCTTGATGTAAAAACACACCTTTTATTGATTTATTGTTACAGTTATGACAGAGCCTTGTTTTTCATCTCATAACCCTTCTTGTAATTCTGTTTAGACTGCAAGCTCTTGTAGTCATTATGCCTAAGTAGAATATGTGTAAAATGCTACTAAATTCAGAATGGTAGTGGTGTACACTCATTGTGTATGCATGTAAATAACTATACAAGGTGTAGGGCAATGTAGAATCAGGCCCCATGCCATTATTGCTGTCTGTAGAACTGGTGAATAATTCATTGTGACTTTGGGCATTTTTTGGATCCAATAATTGTTTGTGAATTATTTTGCCATTTTGACCATTTCCCCCACATTATTAGACCAGTTTGATTTGTCTGTAAACTACCTAGTGCATACATTTTAAAAAAATTAAAGGATATTTTCATTATTTTTATGCAAAACTACAAATAGATTAACATATAATAACAAAGCAGCAGGAACTGAACAAATTAGGACTGTAATATTGCATATACTATCACATAAATAGAACACAAAGGCTTGCTCTTACACAGAGAATTGAATAGAATATTTAAAACACCAACTTTAAAAGTCTGATACTGTTTGCCTTCTGAGGACCACCTCTTTCACCTTATGTACCTAGTCTTGTTTTATATTCTGTAGATGCCAACCTTCTCTCTAATTCTCCTCAAACTGATGTTCAGCCCTGCGGGTAAGGTTCTTTAGTTGTTTTGTTTTGGAATGCTGTTCTAAAGTACAGAAGTATTGCTGAAATCTTGGCCACACATGAGCTTGATTTAACGGCTTCACTGTTACCTAAAGATTTGTCCATGCTAGACCTTTTTATCTCAAACTGATTGCCAATTAACTTGAGGTAGTTATCACCTTTGTCAAGGCTAGTGTGGACAAGCATTTGTTCCAGGCTACAAATGTTTGTTACTAGAGTAAACAGCCTGTTGTGTCCTGGAATAAACATGTGGGCCTTACAAACACATTAACTACCTTGAGTTAATCAGCAACTAGATAACTCAAGGTTAAAAAGTCTAGTTTAGACAAACTAACATACAGGTGACAGGGGAAAAACATAACTCCACAATCCTACTCTGTATCTCAAGTCTGTCATAATTATAATGCTATAATCCAATAACTTGTCTGTGCCCTCTAAAGGAGGCTGTAGTGTTTTCCCACCATAGTGCAGTGGAGCCTAGCAGTGAAGGAGTTCAAGATTCTCAAAGTGACAAAAATTTCTCTGAAGTTATGTCTTCACTGCAGAATTAACTTGGGTGATCAGCACTGGGGGGAGAGCACCTGGTTTAGCCTAAGCAGCTACACTGCAAAGCTATACCCGAGTTACAGGTGCTGCACTCACCTGGGTTTATTGCTTTGACTTCTAGGGCATATCCCATGGCTCTTTGTGCTGCAGTGAGCTGAGCCACTCCATGATTCTTTACCATCTTTACCAGTGAATTGTAGGAGAAATTCTCTGTCCTTCTGGGCACATGGCGGGAATTGTGGGAAGGCATTGGAGGACTATCGGACTTCAAGTGATTTAGCCTGCATCCTAACTACAAAGGAGGTGGGTGACCAGCCCCAGATGAGCCAGCTACCTTGGTTGAAAGCATATCTGAAGAGGCGCGCTGGCTAATAAAGCCTATTTTGAGTTATTTTTGTCTTTAGGTTCTGACTATAAGCCCTCTATCCCATTTTGTCGCAGAGAACGGTTTAAAAAAATAAATTAAAAAACCCCAAACCAAGAGCTGTTCTATAGCCAACAGGAAATGAAGTATTGGCAAACAGTGGCACCGCTCGTGCCTTTCTAATACTAGACTAAACAATCTGACGCCCAGTTGTGGACTCTGTTAGTGATAGAGTCAGGAGAGCAAAAGGGAAATAGGGTCTTTGGCTCAGGCATTGAAATATGTTAGATAGGAGGATTATCATCTTGCTTTTGGTGACAAGGGACATGGGCATCTCTCGCTTTAAAATATTGACTGGCAGTTCCCCCCTCTTACTAAAAATCTGCTAGTTTAACAGATACCAGCTGAAGTAGTGGGTGCCAGATATGCGGGCCAGATACAAACAATGTGCTTCAGCCCACCCTATAGCAAGCAGCTGTACTTGTGCAACTGCAGTGCTGAGCCATCTGCGGAGCATAGCACATGGCAGTTGCTTGACTTAGCAAAGGGATCAGAGGGAAAGGTCTTAGCAGGACCTTAGCACTGTTAAGAAGCCTTTCTTTTTACTGCTGTCTTTGGACCAGATTCTGTCTTGCTCTCCCTCAGGCATACTAAAATGGGTGTGGAGGCATCATGTTGCAGCCAGAGACCCCAGGAAGAATCTTTCTGAGTCAGACAGAATTCCTTCTGCAGGCTCCTGGGGCGTGCATGCTGGAGTTGTTAGAGAAAACAGTAGCCATCTTTGGAGATGGTGCCGTATGCTCCCTGTTATGAGCCAGATGGACACAAGTGGCATTGACCCTACCCACATGGCCTTTCAGACATCTAGCGCCCACAGCAGTGACAGGGGCACAGGGATTGTACTTGCCAACAGGATTTTGGCCAACCCCCGTGCCTCAGTACAAGGAGGGCAAGGAATACCTCCTCTCAATAGCTGACTGGAATCTGTCTCTTTTCCCTTTGTACGTGTTTGTGGATTTTTTTCTCTTCCTTTGAAATAGCAGTGGAATGGAATGATAACAGGACAAATCCAGGTCATGATTACTGGGTAATAGTTTTGGTTTAGCTTTAGCTATATTATACCATGTGTGACAAATTACCTGGTAATTCACAGATAACCAAACATTCTGATCTCACTTTCACTTGCTTTACAGTGGCACAACTATTGCCTTCTGGGGAGTTACTCCTGATTTACACTGCAGAGGGAGAACTAAGTCAGGACTATCCTGGCTTTAACACCCTCCCTGTCTGAATGTAGGAGGCTCCAGTTCAGCTACTGTACTGGGGTTGTGAAAAACTGACAAGATATAGATGTTTTAAGTGGTGTGAAAGAGGACTAATTAAAATATACAGACCAGGAGTTTGGCCCCAAAATGTTGTGCTCAAATCACATTTTTATCAGGATTCTGAAGACCACCCAGTTAAGTGGTGGGGAGGGATGGAATTTGGAGCCAGAGATTTATTTTGGCCCATTATAAAGACATAGGCCATTTGTAAAAATGGAAACTGATCATTTTTTGAACACCTTAAACACTCAGGGATTTTTTGTTTAGGGTCAACTGTCATTAAAATATAGATATGAAGTGGTGTTCACCAGTAAAAGGAGAAAGTCCAACACCTTTTATATTTTGGATCTTTCAAATAGCACCAGTGGCTTTGAGATGCACAAATTAAACCTCATTTACAAGGTTGCATGTAACTCTTCTGTAAACAGGCATGGAGGCAGTCTACCATTTTCAATCATTTGACAGTGGAAAAAAATGTTCTCCTGATTTGGTCAAGCCGCTTTGAAGGAAGCTGGCAACATATTTGTTAGCTACATGGAAGAGGTAAATCAATAAAGTATATTCCAAACTGCACCTGAGACCCTTTTTTTCAGCTGGTATTTTTTGTCTTTACTGTAAAAGGTTGGTGGGATTAGCAGCAAAATAAGTCATTTTGCTGTGGCTAGTTAAAGAAATTTACAATCAGATTTTGATACAAAAATAAAATCCATGGTGGCCTTGGATCATTACAGGTTTAATCAGAAAACCTATCATATATAGTAATATTTTACATATTTTTTTCAGTAAGTTAAGTCAAACAGAGTAATTACAAGTAGTGCCAGCATCCTATTTGCAGGGAAATATTGATAATTTATTGGCTTCATACTGGGTCGTATTAAACCAACTGCTATTTTGTTATTCAGAAGTTCTGAAAGCCAGTTTTTAAACCAGGTAAAAATGCTCCCCCTCCCCCCCCCACACACACAATTTCAACCTGTTCTGAGGCCATATGTTTTTTGTACGTAGGCCACTGAAGCAGGACCAGTGGCAGATTCCTGCACAGGCCAATTTGGGGCCCTGCAGGAGTAGCCTGAACTCTGGCCCCGCCCCCTGCTCCTCGTCTCCCCCCACCCCTCTCCTCCTCTTCCCTCTGAGGCCCCGCCTCTAGCCCAGCTGGAAGCCTGGGGTAGGGTGAGCAATGCATATTCCCCCTGCCCCCAGACAGAGCTGGCTGAGCTGCTCGCCCAAGCCCCATGCTGAGCTGGCCCAAGCCTGCCCCCCTCCCCCACATGGGGCTGGACCGACCCCCCTTTCCTTCCCCCCATGCCCCACAGCATGGATCTTGTTTACCCGAGGCCCTCTCCCCCTCCTCACCACGTGGAGCTTGCTTGCTCAAGTCCCTCTCCCCTGCTGCATGGCATGGAGCTCATCAGAATCCTCCCTTTCCCCCTCCCCCATGCCGAGCTCACCCGAGACCCTCCCCCTAGCACTGGCCTGAGCCCATCTCCTCTCCCCTCCCCCCACCTGGAGCTGGCCATCTCCCCTCCCCCATGCGGGGCTTGCCTGAGCCACTTGCCAAAACCCCCCACTTCTTCTACCCAGAATTGGCCTGAGCCCCATCGCTCACCCCCCCAACTCCTTATTGGAAAAAAGGGCATTTGTCCCATTCGCTTTTGTTAACTGATCAGTTGTCAAGAGCAAATGGGACAAATGCCCAGTATTGCCAAAACAGTCAGGACGTCTGGGGCAAAAATGTGACGTATGGTCACCCTAGGCCAGGGGTCCCCAAACTTTTTCGGTCATGCCCTCTCCCGGGGCCCTTAGATGAGGGCTGTGAGTGGGGTGTGGCTGGGAGCAGAGCCACAACTGGGGCTGGGGGCAGAGATGGGGTGGAGCTGGAGCAGAGTTGGGGGCAGGGCTGTGGTGGGCCTCGCCATGCCCCCACCCCAAATGTTCCTCCCTGCTCCCTTATGGGGGCATGCCCCACAGTTTGGGGACCATTGCCCTACGCTGTGGTAAGAGCCTCCCAGGGAGCCCGGGAAGTTGTGGAGAGCCCTGGACCATGCACGTGCCTTGGGGGGGCAGGGTGCCCAAGAGCAGCCACCGGCCCATGTACCTGCCCCACAGGCATGCCACCCAGGGCAGGTGAAGGGTCCAGGGCTCTCCACAGTGGCCCGGGCTCCCTGGGCAGGTTTTACCATGGCCTGGCTTCTGACCAGGCCCGGGGGCAGGGCCTTGCAGGGGAGGGGCCTCCTGGTTGGGGGAAAATATGGGGGGCCCAAATGTTCTTTGTGCCCAGGGCCCCATATATCTTAATCAGCCTCTGAGCAGGACCGTGGCTATAATGTAAAGAATATTTTAAATCACTTTAACAACAGCAACAACAAAGATGTCCTAGTAGTTGTAGGGTGACCAGACAGCAAATGTGAAAAATCGGGACGGGGTGGGGGGTAATAGGAGCCTATATAAGAAAAAGACCCAAAAATCGGGACTGTCCCTATTAAATCAGGACATCTGGTCACCCTAAGTAGTTGTGGCAACTTGAGATGTGTTTGGATGAATTTTGGGATTTGGAAATTAGGAACTTGCCTTAAACAAACCCAAAAGGGCGGTGGGGGCGGGGGGGAGGGAAATATTTTAGCCACCAAAGTGGAGACAAAAGGAGGACATAGTTACTCTGCTAATAAGGAAACCAGAAGATTTGTGATTGAAATTATGGAGATAATTAAAAATGGTCAGGTCTCACTTAACACAGATACTCCTCTTATCCAAGGATCTCAAAGCACTTTACTAGATGTTCAAACTCCCTATGAAGCAGGCTTTTTTATCCATATTACAGTAATGTCCAGGAGTCCCATTCAAGGAATAATGCCCCATTGTGATGCTAGTAATAAGTAAGAAGAAGGCAGTCCACGCTCCAGAGAGTGTGTATGTAGGTTTATGACAAGTCACAGCAGTTGGATGAAACAGATATACAGTGTGTGAGAGAGAAGACAAGGCAATAGCAGAAACAAGCACGTCATTTTATAGAGAAGGCAGTAGTCTCCGCTCACCACATACCTAGTCATTACCAGCTGTGCATGTTTTGTAGGCAGCATGATAGAGGTAAGAGCAGGGCCGGCACTTCCATTTAGGCAACCTAGGCGGTCGCCTAGGGCACCAGGATTTGGGGGGGGTGGCATTTTGCCGCCCTCGGCGGCAATTCGGCGGCGGGGGGTCCTTCCGCGCTCCGGGTCTTCGGCGGCAATTATGCGGCGGGTCCTTCACTCACACCGGGACCCGCCGCCAAAGTGCCCCGAAGACTGGGAGCGCGGAAGGACCCCCTCCGCAGCAGAATTGCCGACGACTGGGAGCGTGGAAGGACCCCTGCCTAGGATGCCAAAAACCCTGGCGCCGCTCCTGGGTAAGAGTTAAGGTGGGATTTGAAGGATTAAAAGGTAGTGTCTTTATAGGCTTTGACAAAGATTTTCCTGGGCATGAAAGAAAGCATGAAGGTGATGGGGAAGAAGCAAGACTAGTAGATGATCAAGGAAGACCTGAAGCAGAATGAAGGCCAGGGTCAATGGGCAGGGTGGGGCTAAATCATGAAGAGTCTTAGAGATGAAGACAAGAAGCCAGTGAATGACTATTACAGCCATTTTACTAAAGTTATCACATTGATCATAATGATTTCTAAACAACTTTCAAAACAGAAAAAAAATCTGTGAAGGCTAAATTCCCATTTTGTAATCTAGGGAATTCACTAAAAGGTATAATTTAATAAAATAATACAGTTAATATTAATAAACATGGGGTCCAGATCTCTGACTGGAGAACATGTCCCATGATGCATCCTGGTCATGTGAGACAGCCCATTAAGGTGAATAGAGACATAAGGAACTTGAACTACAACTCAGATAAGGAACTATGGCAGCACTTGTAGACACAGATTATTGTTGACCTGACCCAAAATGAAATATTTTGATTTACTATGACAAAGATATTTCTATTCAGATTGATATTACCTGAAATGAAATATTTTGTTTTGATTTTCTAAACCGAAAATTTCAACAAAATCAAAATTTATCTGTAGAAAAATTGATTTTGCGATAACTACACTTTTCATCGAAAAATATTTTGACAGAAAATTCTTGACCAACTCTACCAACTATCCTGCTGAGTGGCTTTTATTTATATTTTCTTTTCAAATGGTCATCACTGCTGGGTAATTAACCAGGGTATAATGAACAGGTTCTTTGCTTTTCTATAATATTTAAAGATACGCTATAAGTTGGAACCAAGAATCTGTCCAGTATGTTGCATTTCATATTCTACTATGTATGGAAATGAATGTATTTCCTGAACTCTATCCTCTCAGTTCTCTTCTGGAGGCATCTGATAAGGCTTTTATCAGGGGTGCCATCAATATGCCATCCTTATAAAGTAGGAGGGCTACGGCAAACAGATTGATCTTGAGAGCAGAGTCAGAAGATTAGAAAAGCCGGTAACAGATTTAGATGTGCCCCTTCTTTGCCTTGAGTTGCCCCTTGTGCAGCCTGTTGAAACTCACTCATAACCCATAAAGCATAGATATCCATTACTTTTACTAGCTAGTGCCTGTACCAGTGGGGGTATAAAATGGGAAGATTACTTGTTTGACTGCCAAGGTCTAACAATAAGCCTACAGCCATAACAGCAGTTAAAGGACCTCTGTGGGGTAAAACATTCACACCCACACACCCATGAGACCTTATTAAGCTTAATAGTTCAGAAATGCTATGGGCAGTTATATAGAAAATTAGAACAAGGCATCATGAACAGTCATTTCTCTATACTCTCAAGTTGTCTCAGTTATCTGAATGGGGGAGGGGGATTTTTTGATTCTCCCTGCAGTCAGAAAAAAAGAATGAACTAATTAAAAATCTTCCCCAAAGGGAACCTTTTGGGCTTGGTGGGTTTAAAGCAGATTTCTATAAAACCTTTTGCTAGGCCTTCTTTGTACTTTTACTTGACATGCTGTATCCCTGGAGACTCAGGTGGATTCATTTCTGCCACTCCTGGTGAATACACTTTTAATTGCACAGATTACAGAAAAAAAGGTATCTCAAGTAAACGGATGTTACTGATTCCTGAGTAGATCAAAACCCTACAAAAGTAAGCCCTGACAATTTTGCAACTAAAAGTTATGAGGAAATTGGTACACCCTGATCAAATGTGTTTGTTATAGTAGCTTTGCCATGCATTGCCTTCTTAGTTTGCAAGTTAAATGTAACATACAGTTTTGCACACAGCTTTTCAGCACCTCAAATCTATTTCTTTCTTTAGAAACAATTGCAATTTGGGGCATTATCTCCTCAATACTGAGATGGGGTCCTGGTTCATAGGATCACAGAAATGTAGGACTGGAAGGGACCTCAAGGAGTCATCAAGTCCAGCACACTGCGCTGAGGCAGGACTCAGTAAACTTAGACCGTCCCTGACAGCTGTTTGTCCAAACTGTTCTTAAAAACGTTCACTGATGGAGATTCCACAACCTCCCCCATCACCAAGAATTTAACTACCCTTATAGTTAGAAAGATTTTCCTAATATCTAACCTAAATCTCCCTTGCTGCAGATTAAGCCCATTACTTCTTGTCCTACATTCAGTGGACATGGAGAAAAATCGATCACAATCCTCTTTATAACAACCCTTAACATACTTGAAGGTTGTTATCAGGTCCCTCCTCAGTCTTCTTTTCTCAAGACTAAATGCAGCTAGTTTTTTAACTTGTCCTCAGAGGTAAAATTTTCTAAACTTTTATCATTTTTGTTTCGCTCCTCTAGTCTCTCTCCAATTTATCCACATCTTTCCTAAAGTGTGGTGCCCAGAACTGGTCACAGAACTCCAGCTGAGGCCTCACCAGTGCTGAGTAGAGTGGGCATGAACAGCAAGGAGGAGGTAGAAGAGGAAGATGGGGCACATGTGACCGGGATCGGGGGTCAAGCTATGCTGTGAGCCAGGACCTGTTTGAGACTCCACTGCAGTCCAGTCAGTCCCGGCTATGGAGCATGGGCGAGTCTGATGCAGCGGAAAGAAACCTGAGTAAGTGTGTAACTGTATTTCCCATTACAATCATGTACTGACGGGACCCCAAACGCAGCATTCAACTTTGCATTAATCTACTCAAACTAGAAGAGATAGCAGGACAACAAAGAGCTAGCATTATCTGCTTTTCATTCCCTTGTAGATTTAGGGTGGGCCACACGGAGCAGTTTGTTTATGTGCACAGGGATGTCCCTGGAATCCTCCTGAGAGCTCTCAATGAAACTTCCATGGAGGTGCACTACATCTTCTACTGAAGGTTTCTAGGGATGGCAGCCTTATTTCTTTTTCTGCAATAGGACCCTTTCCCACACCAGTGGGATAACCTTGGAAGGCACCATTGCAGTACACAGGCTAGCAGCATACAGGCTCAGGTAACTCTGGGACGTCAGCAGCAGCTGTGCTCACTGTGCCTGTGTTACCTCCAGAAGTGAGATATCAGCTAAAATCACCACAGTCTATGGCAATTGGTGCCAGCATTCAGTGCCATTGTCCTATATTAATAGTTTCATATAACCAAGCAAATCCCTCCTCATTTTCCTCACCCCTGACGGGCCACACACACCATGGCTGGTGCTGTGAGTGGCACCGCACACAAAGACTCTGAAGCAGAAGTGTCAATAAACATGTCCTGTTTAAAACTTTAGGGGAGCAAGAGAAGGGATTTCTCAATTTTTATTTTTCGTTGTGACTATACGGACAACAGTACCACTGTGTGTTTTATCGGCAGCTGTGGCCACTGCAGCCTTGAGGGGTTCCCTCCTCCATACCTGAAGAATGCCTGAATCCAAATAAGGAGAAAGAAAAGGACTTGGGATGACATGATCAATGAGATCCTGCAAGCCAATGCTGCATCAAACCATGGGCAAAGGGCATTAAGGCAAAATGCCCAGGAATCCCAGCAGGAAAAGGAGAGGGAAATGCTCGATGGCATAACGGGGCTTCTCCAGCAGCAAGCACAGAAGCTGCAGACTCTTGTGGGCCTACAGGATCAACAGTCATGGACTTAGAATCATAGAATCATAGAAGATTAGGGTTGGAAGAGACCTCAGGAGGTCATCTAGTCCAACCCCCTGGTTAAAGCAGGACCAAAACTAATTAAATCATTCCAGCCAGGGCTTTGTCAAGCCGGGCCTTAAAAACCTCTAAGGATGGAGATTCCACAACCTCCCTAGGTAACGCATTCCAGTGCTCCACCACCCACCTAGTGAAATAGTGCTTCCTAATATGCAACCTAGACCTCCCCCACTGCAACTTGAGACCATTGCTCCTTGTTCTGTCATCTGCTACCACTGAGAACAGACAAGTTCCATCCTCTTTGGAACCCCGCTTCAGGTAGTTGAAGGCTGCTATCAAATCCCCCCTCACTCTTTTCTTCTGCAGACTAAACAAGCCCAGTTCCCTCAGCCTCTCCTTGTATGTCATGTGCCCCAGCACCCTGATCATTTTCATTGCCCTCGCTGGACTCACTCCAATTTGTCCACATCCTTTCTGTAGTGGGGGGCCCAAAACTGGCTGCAATACTCCAGATGTGGATTCACCAGTGCCGAATAGAGGGGAATAATCACTTCCCTCGATCTGCTGGCAATGCTCCTACTAATGCCGCCCAATATGCCGTTAGCCTTCTTGGCAATGATGGCACACTGCTGACTCATATCCAGCTTCTCATCCACTATAATCCCCAGGTCCTTTTCTGCAGAACTGCCGCTTAGCCAGTCAGTCCCCAGCCTGTAGCAGTGCATGGGATTCTTCCATTCTAAGTGCAGGACTCTGCACTTGTCCTTGTTGAACCTCATCAGATTTCTTTTGGCCCAATCCTCCAATTTGTCTAGGTCACTCTGGACCCTATCCCTACCCTCCAGCGTATCTACCTCTCCCCCCAGCTTAGTGTCATCCACAAACTTGCTGAGGGTGCAATCCATCCCATCATCCAGATCATTAATAAATATGTTAAACAAAAACGGCTCCAGGACCGACCCCTGTGGCACTGTGGCTTGATACTGGCTGCCAACTAGACATTGAGCCATTGATCACTAACCGTTGAGTCCGACAATCTAGCCAGTTTATAGTCCATTCATCCAATCCATACTTTTTTAACTTACTGGCAAGAATACTGTGGGACACCATATCAAAAGCTTTGCTAAAGTCAAGATATATCATGTCCACTGCTTTCCCCATATCCACAGAGCCAGTTATCTCATCACAGAAGGCAATCAGGTTGGTCAGGCATAACTTGCACTTGATGAATCCATGTTGACTGTTCCTGATCACTTTCTTCTCCTCCAAGTGCTTCAAAATGGTTTCCTCGAGGACCTGCTCCATGATTTTTCCAGGGACTGAAGTGAGGCTGACTGGTCTGTAGTTCCCTGAGTTCTCCTTCTTCCCTTTTTTAAAGACGGGCACTATATTTGCCTTTTCCCAATCATCTGGGACCTCCCCGATTGCCACAAGTTTTCAAAGATAATAGCCAATGGCTCTGCAATCACATCAGCCAATTCCCTCAGCACCCTTGGATGCATTAGATCTGGACCCATGGACTTGTGCATGTCCAGATTTTCTAAATGGTCCTTAACCTGTTCTTTCACCACTGAGAGCTGCTCACCTCCTCCCCATAATGTGTTGCCCAGGACAGCAATGTGGGAGCTGACCTTGTCTGTGAAAACCGAGGTAAAAAAAGCATTGAGTACTTCAGCTTTTTCCACATCATCTGTCACTAGGTTGGCTGCCCCATTCATTAAGAGTCCTACACTTTCCCTGACCTTTTTCTTGTTGTTAACATACCTGTAGAAACCCTTCTTGTCACCCCTCACATCCCTTGCTAGCTGCAACTCCAGTTGTGCGTTGGCCTTCCTGATTACATCCCTGCATGCTCAAGCAATATTTTTATACTCCTCCCTAGTCATCTGTCCAAGTTTCCACTTCTTGTAAGCTTCCTTTTTGTGTTTAAGCTCACCGAAGATTTCACTCTTAAGCCAAGCTGGTTGCCTGCCATATTTACTATTCTTTCTGCACATCGGGATAGTTTGTTCCTGCGCCTTCAATAAGGCTTCTTTAAAATACAGCCAGCTTTTCTGGCTTGTCTTGGCTCCCTCTGCAGTCCATAGAGAACTCCATTACAGCACCACCCTATACACCCCCTTCACCATTCCCCCCCTCACCATTCCAAGTGGCATCAGGGTGCTGCATCCCTACCCCTATCACTCCACCCGGGGGACACTAAGGACATTCACAGTTTCACATACACTGACCTGTGAAATCCACGATTATGCTATGTGTAGGTAAAATGGACATGAATGTTCTTTCCCCCATGTTAAGCTCTGTTCCATTAATTTCTTAAGTTTTTAATGTATTTGCTTTTAAATTGCAGAGATTTTTCTATGCAATAATTCATCTTTATTACTTCACAGAGTGCCTAGCAGTTCTGAAAGCACCCACTTACTTGTTGCTGTACAGTCTGACACAACTCATAGGATCAGGGACACACACTGAGTAACAATCATACATGTACAGCAAGCACCACAAAATTAATAGGTGCACTGATAGTGTTATATTCTTAGATGTACACCACACATCACACAAAATGACAGGGCAAGATAGAGCACACTGCATTACTGTTACTCACTGTTAAAGTGCTCTTTCAAGGCCTCCCTGAGCCATATAGCTCCTTCTAATAGCCCTTGTGTCTGGCTGTTCAGACTCAGCAGACCGCCACTCCACCTCCACCCTGGCAGCAACTTCTCCTTCCTTTGCTTCACAGATATTATGCAGGACACAGCAGGCAGCTATAACCGCTGGGAATTTTTTTCTTCACTGAGATCCAATCTTGTGAGTAAACAACATCAGCATCCCTTCAATCTTCCAAAAGTGCATTCAACAGTCATCCTACACCTTCTGAGCCAGTAGATGAATCTTTCCTTGGTGCTGGTGTGTGCCTTCATGAGTCAGACGAGCAAGGGGTAGGCTGGTTCCCCCCGGAATCACTATTGGTATTTCAATATTTCTAATGATAGTCCACCAGTTGGGAAAAAAGTCTCTGCTTGTTTCTGAACAGTCCTTTGTTCTTAAAGATGCAAGGGTCATGCACCTTCCCTGACCAGCCAACACTTATGTCAGTGAAGTATCCCTGGTGATCCAACAATGCTTGCATAACAATAGAAAAGTATCCCTTTTTAATGTGCTCTGTGGCAACGTGGTCTGGTACCAAAATAGGAATGTGTGTGCCATCTATTGCTCCATCTCAGTTCAGAAACCCCATTACTGCAAATCTGTTCACTATGTCCTGCCATTGCCAAGAGTCACAGTCCTGTGTAGCAGGAGACTATTAATGGCCCTGTATGCTTGCATAGCAACTGCCCCTATGATGGATTTTCCAACTCTGAAATGATTTCCTACTGACCAGTAGCAATTTAGCACTGCAAGCTTCCAGAGTGCAATCACCACTCGCATCTCCACTGTCAGTGCATGACAAAGTGGGAATGTTCTTAATGTTTTGTCTGAATACAGTGTGTGTGCCTCAGTTTCCCCTATGTGTTACTCAATTATCTAGGTGGTGGGATGAGGATGTGTTATTATTGCAAAGACCCCTAATGGGCAAGTGTGACTGCCATTTGCCTGCCTGAGCACAGACAATGGCCAACATTCTGTATCCTAGCAACTGATGGCCCAGGGCCATCCTCTGCAAGAGCTAGCCGAAGGTTTTGGAGAACAAAGCAAGAGGTGGAGGACAGGTGACCTGTTTGCCCAGGAAAGAGACAAAGGATGGAGGAGAGGCAACTGGGCATGAAGAAAGTCAGTCTTCTTTTGAGACTGAGGGGGGAGAGCCCAGGGTTCTGGGGGGGTCTCTGGATCCCACAAGATGGACTTTGCTGAATGTTCCTGCTTTCTGTGCTAACAATATCTGTTCTACACTGTGTCCCAGTCGACTAATAAACCCTTCTGTTTCACCTCGCTGGCTGAGAGTCACTGCTGACTATGGAAGTTAGGGTGTAAGGCTTGCCCAGGTGTCCAATCCAGGTGGACTCACTGTGGAGAGCTCACGGTGTGAACAGGGGTTCTGAACACTCCGAGGTCAGACCCAAGGAAGTGCGGAATCTCAGGAGGCTTGCTCTAGTGAGAGTGTGGCCTGAGGGGTTGTCACACTGCAAGCGGGTCCTGTCTGAACTTCATCCAGAGTGGTTCCAGAGCACTGAGCCTGTGCTCCCATGACACAGTGCAGCTCTCATTTTGGTGTCCCTGCATGGGAGCGCTGGGGCGAGCTCGGCACACAGATCCAGGAATGGGGCCTTCCCCTCCAAACGTTCTGCAGCCGCTGCTCGTGATCACAAGCCTATATTATGATGTGATCCCAACTGTCAGTGCTTATTTTTTTGGCCCAGAAGTGGTGCTCCACCATCTGTAGTTGCTCCGTGAACACCACTAACAGTGTTGAATTTGTTTTTGCTATATCCCACAGCAAGCTGGACTCCAAGAAATCATGTTCGCCACTGATTCAGTTTTTCTTACAGCTCTGAAAATACTGGAGGCTCATGCGTCCTGTGCTTGCAACACTCATGATAATAGTGCAGAGCTGTAGAGGCTCCATG
The DNA here is from genome assembly GCF_028017835.1 of Emys orbicularis. NCBI lineage: Eukaryota > Metazoa > Chordata > Testudines > Emydidae > Emys > Emys orbicularis. The sequence continues at coordinate 45,133,614 of NC_088684.1, read as the reverse complement.
CTTCCGTCAGAGACGGTGGTCAGTGAGGAGGGCGAGGTGCGTTTGTGAGATTTTTAAAAAAGCACAAAAATTTGAGATATAAGTGACATTACGTGATGGAAAAAGCTGCTCACTGGGAAGTTGTCCCCTTGCTCCCGATCACTCCTGCATGACTTGTTTCTGCCTCACCATGCATTGACAACACTTCCCACAAGACAGCACACTGGAGAATGGCAGGTTGCACACTGGGATACTTACCTATCGTGCACCGCACTCTGCAATGACACAAGCACTCCTGGTGAGTACATGCAGTGCTGACGCAAGAAGCCAAGTAGGCACATGCACAAGTGATATGCTAGCTGTAGCGGCTCTATGCTGAGATAACTTGAGTCGACCAAAGTTTATAGTGTAGACATGTCCTGAATACTTGATGGGCTCCTTTTGTTCTCATAGTGAGTAGAGCTGAGAAAATAGTTGATTTTTCAGTTTGGTGGATGAACTGAAAAATCTGGACAGAAAAATTTATTCATTTCAAACTCGAATATTTTCATTTTTTCTAGCTGAAACAAGAAAAAACAAAAAAGTTTGTTCAAGCTGAACTTGTTTCAAAACATTTAGAAATGAAATGGTTTATTTTGAAACAAAATGTCAAAATGGTTTGTTTTGAAAATGCTGAACTGAACCGTTTCCTTTTTTGAATTTTTTCCTCATTTTTTATTTCACTGAAACTATTCACCGAATTCAGCCCGAATTTGCAAATAGTTTCGGTCACTCCCAAAGCGCATTTTTTGGTCCAATGTACTATTCAACTGAAAATTTTTGCCCATGCATGGTGCATGCTCTGGTTTAATTCACAGCACCCCACAATCCTCAGAAAACTTTGCTCAAGCATGCGGTTTAACGTTTCAAGTACATAAATGGAAATTGGTCAATGTACCAATGCTACAATGACAGTAATTTAATATATAAAACACAGTATTTGAATCCAATTATAATGTAATTTAGTAAAGAAGCAATTCTATAGTTGTGTTCCCATAATAACTTAATAGTTACATTAGTTCTGTTAATTTATTGTATTAATTATGTTTACTACATAATGAATTTTCAATCAAAATATAGTCCGTACAGGGATCATGTTATTGGAGTGTTTCCATTTGCATTTATTTTATATTTGTGGTGTTTGATTATATAAGGACAGAGTCTGTGTAACTATGCAGGTGAATACTGTCATAACTGTTTAAAAGGGGGAAATCTCTCTGCAGGAGTGTGTTAAGGGAAAAGGTTATTGTGTAATCTTCTATCAATGTCATTGGCACTCTAACAATGTTTTAAGGATGATTTCCTTCTCTGCCCTAGATATTATTTTTCTGTATTGCAATCCAGCAACACAGAATGATTGAAGAGCACAGGATGTTAACGATTGTATTGCATATTGCATGGGTTTCATATTGGTGTATGGCCTGATTTTAAAGAAAACAACACCACCACCACTATTCAACATGCCAGATGGTTAACTCCCAGGGGTTAATGAGTATACCCAAATTCTAGATGATTTAAAATGTCCTGCGGATATTTCCTTAGGTACAGGGACTGCTGGCTGTTAATTTTCATGCATACTGTATTTTTGTCTCTCTCTATTGGTCTCCAGAGAATTGAGATTTTTGTGTCCATAAAATGCTAATATATCATATTTAATGCCCTCTCCCTTTGCTGTCTGAGCATAAAAAAAATTGTTTTCAGATTTCAAGTGTTTTGTCTATGAGATCAAATCAGTTCCTGTCAAAGGGATAAGAACTTGAGATTCTATAGTACTTTTTCAGTGTGCGTGTACTATGTAGCCATTTCCATGGTGGTCACTGGAATGGTATTTGAGTAGTTCAACAAATCTGGTATTTGTCTCATGTATCAAATAAAATGCATACATTAATTCAGAACAACCTTATGCCTTATCTTTTGTTAAATTAATAGCTCACTAAGGGCAACATTCTGCCTTGTGTGATAGAGAGCTGCTAGAGTGAGATACAGAGAAGTTGCCATGTAGCAGAGCCCACATGAAGAATTCTGGTTGAATCACAATAGTTTCCTGAGCTCCCACTGGTGTAGTGAGGCTCTTCACCACACATGGCTGTGCCTAAAAATTTTATCTACCCTCATCATGTCCCTTCTTATACATCTATGCTCCATACTAAACAGTCCCAATCTTTTCAATCTCTCCTCATATAGAAATCTTTCCATACCTGTAATCATACACATTGCCCACCACTGGACCCTTTCTACTTCCACTATATCTTTTTTAGATGAGATAACCAGAACTCACCACACTATTTAATGTAAGGACAAACCATTATAACTGTGACATAATTTTTCAGTTACCCCACTCCTCATGCATTTAACATGTTGCTTGCTTTTTTGACCATGGCTGTACATTGAGTGGAGGTTTTCCTTGAGCTGTCCACATAAACACATTCATAATCTTGATGAGCAACATTGCCCTAAACTCAAGCAGAAAAACTTGAATTTCTGTCCCCTTATCATCTTGCTCTGCTCAGTCCAAATCTACTGCACTTTCCCCCTGAAAACTAACAAAATAAATAATAATAATAAATAATAATGATTCTCACATCTCACATTGTGGATGCCACAAAGGTAGGGGTCCCAAGAAAAGAAAATCTGTGTTAATCCAGCTTTCTATCTGATGGACTAAATCTGTTTAGATTTTGCAGGCACTGATAATGATGCTAGTTCCCTTGATTTCTGGGACAACGTCGACAACCCTAGTTTGTACGAATGGGTCATTGTGTGACGCCATAGACCAATTTGGGAAGAACAAAGTTTACTGTACAAGCACAGAGCCATTAGCCTAGTTGTGTTGATTGAGCTGCACGTTGTTTCAGTACCTGGCCCTGTGCTTCCAGCTGCTCAATGCGATTCATCTTAAAAGTTATGGACAGCCATCCTTTAGGAATAGCACCATGCAACACAATCAATCACCAATTGCTCAAAGATAGGGTCTCAGGCATACACATTACATGGTCAGTCCATATCAACTGGGCGCAGATCAAATGAGCCTCAATGCCAACTGAACCAGCTTTCACCAGGATTTTCATGTTGGAAACCTGGTCCTGTTATTTGATGCCCAGCAATCATCATAGGTGTAGCAAATGGAAACTGTCAAGTTTTTTAATGTGCTGTTATAACAGTTCCATGTTTTGAACACAGAGCAGTGTCATGAGGGCAACAGCATTACAGACTTTGATTATTGTCCATGGACAGATTCCATGTTGCTTCCAGACATTTTTCCGATAATTGTTGAATGATGAAAATCATGTCAACAGTGCATGAAAGTCACACTGTGACTCAGATAGAACATTGTCAATTATTTGAGTCAGGAGACTGTTCAGAAAGTTCCATGCAAGATTCTTGCCCGCCACGAAGAGCAAAAGATACTGTGGTAGTTACCACACTGGCTCTTTGAGAATGTATGCGTATAGATAGTGCAATGTTGGCATCCTTCAGTTGTGCAGTGCAATTTCTTGAAGTTAGACATATAAGAAAAACTAAAAGAGCCTGTTAATGAGAAGATTTACTTCATGTTTGGAAACTTCACCTGGAATGACAGGGACCAGGAGATCTGTCATTTTCCATTACCTGAACAGCCTTCAACACCTCAGCTTATGTGGGTGGACTGGCAAGCACATTAGATGTGGGCAATTTGAGGACATCATCAGAAACAGTAGATACATGATTAAGTAGTTCACTAAAATGTTTACACCACAGTTAGTGGATGGCAGTGTGATCTGTGATGTCTGCTCTTCTATTATGGATGTAGGCAGCTAAGTCCAAATCTGCTCTACTTTGTTTTTCTAACTAACTAAACTATAATAATAAGTAATTCTCACAATGGAGGCCACAAAAGTAGGGCTCACAAGAGAAGAAAACCTGTATTAATCCAACAATCCATTTGATGGACTAAATCTAATTAAAAATTTGCAGCTGCTATGATGGAGGAAAACAATCTCTTCTTTGTCTCATGTAGCAACCACAGTATACAATCTTTAAAAAATATTTATTTCAAAATCTTCAGTCTAAGACTTGGTGTGCCAGGGCTCCAGCAGGCTGCCCCCCACCCTTCATCTGCCAAGGCTCATCAGTAAGCCGAAGCCAAGGATACCCAGAAGACACACGCCCTCTCAAAGGTGGAGAACAGAAATAAAGTTTTACCAATCTCTCAAAAGAGCAGCGTCAGAAAAATAATATTCAGCCCCCAAAGTCCAAACACCTCAGTTTAATCAGTCTCCTAAGGTGGACAATCAAAATAGGTTCTTTGCCCCAAGCTGAAAATGCAGGAGGCAGTGACCAGCTCACACCATGTGTACAATATCCATTCCATCACACTTTAATTCCAGCCCAAATATCAGAAGCAAAGTATATCTATCTGCTCTGAGTTTTGAGCTTACAATGACCTGAGGCAGTCTCATGGTTATCCTGAGCTGACTCCAAAGATGCATCTTCTATACGGATGTTAAAGTCACCATATACTATGACTAGGGGCAACTCCAGTGATGTAGTAATGAGGAATTAAATCAGCTTACACAGGGACTTTGCTTGCAATTGGGAAATCCATCCACCAGTATTACCCTTCCTTACATCTATCCCTGAATGGACACATGATGTTAGATCTAGTTCTGGATCTCCCATATTTTAGGTTGGATGTAGATGTCTTGGTCATAACCAAGAAACCTGTCCTAGGACTGGCAGAATGAGGCAAATGGCAAACTAGTGTAGAGTACATGAGCCAGTATATGGGAAGAGCTATTAACTGAACACAACTATGGACATGTAATCAGACAGGTCTGAACACAGGCGTCCCTGCCACCCAAACCAAACACTGCACGATTCCAGCTGCGCCTTCTTTTTTCTATGTATTCTTATTTTCTAAGTGCAGAATCAAGCCCTCAGCGAGTGGCTTCTACTGACACTCCCAAATAAACGGCATTGTAAGAGGTGTTTAAACCCTATAAATTACTGTTAGCTAATCAGAATCATTGTTCAGTGATGATTATCTTTTAGTAAATGACCACTGACTCAGAATGCTCATACTGCTTTTCAATTAAAATGTAGAATAGTCACAGATGACTCAATAACATGTATTAGCAGCAGTAGGACCCACTAAAAGAGCATATTACCAGGAGGGAAATCAACCACTTAAGAATGTAAGTTAACTTCTTGATGTAGTTGGTTATTTTTGCTCAGCTTGGAAAAGAGGAGACTAAGGGGGGATATAATAGAGGTATATAAAATCATGAGTGATGTGGAGAAAGTAGAAAAGGAAAAGTTATTTACTTATTCCCATAATACAAGAACTAGGGGCCACCAAATGAAATTAATGGGCAGCAGGTTTAAAACAAATAAAAGGAAGTTCTTCTTCACACACTGCACAGTCAACTTGTGGAACTCCTTGCCTGAGGAGGTTGTGAAGGCTAGGACTATAACAGCGTTTAAAAGAGAACCGGATAAATTCATGGAGGTTAAGTCCATTAATGGCTGTTAGCCAGGATGGGTAAGGAATGGTGTCCCTAGCCTCTGTTTGTCAGAGGGTGGAGATGGATGGCAGGAGAGAGATCACTTGATCATTACCTGTTAGGCTCACTCCCTCTGGGGCACCTGGCATTGGCCACTGTCGGTAGACAGGATACTGGGCTAGATGGACCTTTGGTCTGACCCAGTATGGCCGTTCTTATGTTCTTATGTCTATTTCCAAGGGGGTTTCCTAACTGGAACTAGGATTTAGTCAAAACAAAAGTGATGACCCAGATTCTGCCCCTTCTCTGAATGTGAGGAGGAAAGAAGCATGTGTGGTGGAGTATCTGCCACTATCCACCAGTCCTTCTCTCCATAAACAGATGGGGCGATGCTAGGGCCTGCAGAGTCTACTCGATCTCTTTGGCTGTAGGACCAGCAGTGTTCCCACGCCATAGTCTGCAAGGGATGGATTCCTGCTGCTGTTCTCCTGCTGGGGAGCCCCAGTGCCCAGCCAAGTTATTTATAGGCAGCAATAAATGAAATCTGCTAATGGCTTGAAAAGGTATTTGACCATATACCATTAACAAGCATTACAGTATTAGGGGTTCTGAGTATTCACCACATCACAGAGAGACAGCAGAGGTATTTAACTATATTCAGCCATGACTATGGTGTGGCACTTGATACGTGAATGAATTTGGATGATGTTATAAAGAGAGTTATTTTGTGTAGACTCGCTATAGTATTAATGATACAATAATGATTAGCTAGGTAGCAATGAGTTAATCTTCCCACAGGAAACAGAAGCATGTAGTTAAATACTACATCACAAATTACCATTTTTATGTCACCACCTCACCATGACTTTAGCACTAACCCATCTCCATTTTCACACTCTCATTAGGATATAATGCATATTCATGGTCCTGATTATATAGCCACTTTCTTGACTTGTTTTAATTGTGCATAAAGACACTGACAGGAGACCTGACCTTTTCAAGATCATTTTCTCTCCATTACTTTTCACAAAGCTATTAACTTGTCGCCTTCCATAAGATTGCAATAATTTATTTCCCATTAATAAAAAATTCTGGTGCCATGCAAATTAAAATTTATTCAGCAAATAGAATTCTTTGGATTATTTTTAATGGCTTTATATACTTCCATTTTGGGAAGAAAAATAATATTATTGGGTACAGGCTGAGTGGATAATTGCATACATAGGAGAAAATGAACATACAACTGATGCCGTGGCTTGCTGCACATCAATTACCCAGAGGAGCTTCTTTTACTTCCTTTTTCAAAAATATATTAAATAATTTATTACAGGGGATATCAGCATAATCTTGAAATTATCCCCATTGTATGAAAAGCTCGGCAATCTGATACACAAACAACAAATGTTAGTATTAGAAAACCACACTAAATAAAACTACTTGTTGGCAGGAATGAAATTATTTAAGGGGTCGCAAAAATGAAGTTCTCACAGTATTGCAACATATTTAGAACCCAGTCAGGAGGCACTGCTACAAATTCAGTTTCTGTGTTAGCAACACTTTTCCTATAGTAATGAAATACATTGGAATAGAACCAAACTTATAAGGAAGCTGGGTTTTTAATTTTAATTTTTGATCATGTAGTAAAAATCCTTTGTGTGCAACATGATAAAGAACATGATAGGATATAATCCCCTTATATTGTTTTATCAATTACACATTAATGTATAATATGCATTTGGCCTTACTAAAATTATTCCAAGCTGGAAAAATGGCTTGTGTACAGTGTTTGAGACTTTAAACATGAGTGACATATAGTAATTACTGCCCAACTAGACATTTCATATGAAAAAGATCTCAGTGTTTATAGGATGACATTAAAACTTGAAGTCATCATAATTGTAGCTGATCATTTAATTGCAGTAGGGATGTGGAGCTGCTAAAACCTAGTTGTGCATCATGGGTATGAAATTTTCCAACAGAAACAGAACTCTTGATTCTTTTTCTTCAGAGTCATAAAATCTGAGACAGAAAAGACCCATTGGCTATCTATTCTATTGCCCTGCCAATGCTGGACTGTTTTCATAGTATATTCTTAAGTGACTTTCCAAGCAAGTTTTAAATGAGATGTTATTAAATGCTGTTAATCTGTGTCTTTTGCAGTGGGTGTAGGAAAGAGAGGTGAATGACTTTCTATTCACCAGCACACCTGAAGCCACATGTGTCAGAACTATGTGTCAAGAAGTCATCTAGCTAAGTGTGATGAAAATTTTGGGTCCAGGAAGAATATTGTGACAATGGGTGTTATTATAAGTACCTTGACAGATAGACCAATATGAAAAAGTGTGTGTATATGGGCATGGTGGAATGAATTAGGGAATGGAGGAAAGAGAGGACTGAAGAGGATAAAAGATTATTATAGCCAGGGCCCAAAGAAGAGAGATGCCTCAATCTAGACAACAGAAGACCTGAGGGCCTACGCATGATGAAAAGACCTACAGTCTGGAACAAGGAAAAAGAGTTCTAAAAAGCTCTGTTCATTAAGGGTAGAATAAGTGTTAAGATGCCTAGAAGAAAACAAAAAGGGAAATGTTGTGGTTTGCAACAAAAAGGGGTGTAGGCATGTGTATGTGGGGGCGGTGTGGGAGTGGCCTAAAGCAATGAGGGAGACGTGGAGCTAGAGGATCTGAAGCTGAGATGGAAGGGGCTTTTACAGGACATAGCAAGCACCTTAGAGAAAGAAAGGGAAGAAAGTATGAAAAATGAGAGAAGAGCAATGTATAAACAACATCAGCAATGGATCCAATCCTAGTGGATTCATCCTGTCAGATGGACTGTAACCTGGAAGGCTGAGATCCTTTATTACTCTATGGTTATGCTACTAGATTGTTCTATTAATTGTTCTGTTTAGCCGATTAGTGTATCTGACACCATTCTGACTAATTTTAACTGAATGTGGTTTTACACACAAGTTCTGAAAAGTTCATGAACCCAGGACTGCAGTGCAATTCCTCATCCCTATTGCACTTGGAAAACAAAATTTATTGCCAAACACAATACGTTTTATTCATGCAAATTTTAAACAGAGGCAGATTTAACTGATTATGTTTGAAGTAATGGGCTGTAGCTCAAGAATACTTTTTTAAACTAATAAAGCAGAGAACTGAATCTCATTTAATTGGTGAATGAATTTGTGATTGATGCAAACTCCCTATACTATGTAAACAGTTTTGCTAATATGCCTTTTGAGGTCTTCAAGGATTTTTCTGTTGAATAATGGTCTTCAGGTTACTTCAGATTAACTCAGGCTTTTCCCTGGTACTTTGTTAATATGCCCTAAACACAGGTTGGGTGACAATGGAGAAAAATGGAATGTGTAAAGCCAAAATTATGCCATTGTTTGAAAGGAAACAAACCCTATAAAAACGACATTCAATTTATTAAGAGCAAATTTGGTCACTAGAGTTAAACATAGTTGGTTAAAGCATAGAAGTTTGATATTCTTCATGCGCAGAGACAAGCAAGGAACAGCAGCCCCATTTCTCATTTGGGATTGACATCATGGCAGATATGGAAAAAACATTCCAAGGAACAGGTGACTAAATCACTATGTTACAGTGACTTAGCCCAGGCATCTACTTAGCAGAGTCCTTTATATAGTAGCTTTGTGGTGTGGATTGTTACTAGTGAGATTGAAGTTATAGGATATATATCATGGGAATCATAAAGTCAGACTTCTAAATCCATAGCTGAAGATGAAAAGCCGTGCTATGCAATGCATGCACTCCTTTAACTAAGTATAAGTGAAATCAATGTTTAAATTAAACTCTTTAAATACTGTTTAAAAAATAAACAGCAATTTACTAGCCAACTCCGAGTTAGTAATTTATCTCACATACAAGAAAGGCTCAGGTAACTTGATATTTTCCGTTGACTTCTTCCAGTTTTAGTTCCAATTTTACTTTTGCTAGGAATACTTTTAGCATGTTTTGACAAACCTAAATAATGAGTTCATTACACCTGTGAAATGATTATTGTGTAACCTATTGCCACCCATGGTGAATGCAATAGGACAAATGTTCCAGTATGCTTTAATTTATAACAAGACCGAACCCAACCTTTTTGCATATTTATAAACCTAATCTAAAATCTTATATAATAATATGTATAGCGACTTCAGTTGCTAATATAAGATATAAAGCAATCTCCCTATACATTTATTCAGTCCATCCAAACAAATATAAATTATGAAAAAATACACTGGGTAAAATGTTCAGAATTGCCTAAGTGACTTCGGCAGTTAAAGGCCTAATGAAAGTCAGTGGGACTTAGATTCCTACATTACTTTAAATTTTTTTACCCACTATCTTTATTTTCAAAATCAAGGTAATAGGGTCAATCAGACAATAAGGTTAAATTGGTTCTCATCACAGTTAAAAACAAGCGAAGAAGAAATGCCAATTAAACAACTAAACTATGCTAATCTTATTCATTGACAGCAGAGTAAACGTAACATAAGTCAATTTCCTTTTCCAGCTAGAAAGATTGTATTCCAGTAAACTATGTAGTTGTACAAAATTTTACAAAATGAGACTCAATGGACAATTTACCTAAAACTAACAGGCCATATTTTAAATACTATATTTCCCTACTTGCTCAATGCCATAGTGATGGGCTGTAGATGCAGAAACTTATTTACAATATGCAGGATTTTTATTGTGCTGTCTTTAAAACAGGCATATTTTATATTAACATCACCTAGCTTTTATGATTATCATAACTCAAACTTTTCTATAATGTGAATCATCTATGCCTACATTCAGCAATAGAGAAAGTACAGTATTGTTACTGTTACTCCACCATTCATATATATTATATTCATGTCTACTACAGTTAACATTTACCAATAGTAATCACATAAATGTGAAGGTGTGATAGAGATTAATTTGGTTTGTTTCTTTCACAGAATTGCAACTTTGGGAAGTTAGTCTTGACAGCAGGGATTAGAGATTCCCATCAATGGGGTTAGATTCCCATTTATGAGGTTAGAATAGTTTAGGCATTGAAGTTAGCCCAAGGAGTTTGGGTGACTGGTATAATGCCTTTTTTTGTGTGAATTAGGTATCAGACCACCTTTTGAATATTGGTTTTGCATGATACTCAAGATCTCATGCAAAGTTCTAGGGATTCCTTGTGCAGTAACCTCCATAAGGTTACAGGCCTTAGCTATGCCCTGTAATTGAATAGCTCCATTAGGGAGCTGAGTGAGAGCAGGCTGGTTAGGATGAAACCAATTACCAATTTGGGCTTTATTTTAAGTAGCCTGAGAGAGGTGAGAGTGAGAACTGATCAGGAAAATATTATCTTGGCTAAAAATGTCTTTTTTGGTGAAAAAGCCAGTTTTCAATTAGTTCTAGTGAAAGGTTTTTTATCACACTATCAGTCCACTAACCCATTCCATCCCTTTCTGGGTTAGACTAGACAAAAAAATAGCGGGCAAAGTTCATGCTTGCTACAACTTCACTGAAGTGTAGAAATCAATGGAAACATACCACGGATTAGTTAGGTCTGGCTTGATTATCATCAACCTGACGGTTTAGTTTTTCCAATGGTCATCATTACAAGAACCCACCTCTCACTAGATTATTGTCGTAAATCTGTTTCCCCCACTGTATTTTCTCACTCAGTATGTAATAAGGATGTGACACCCTGGAGTGTTTGTAAAACAATGGTCTGGCCCCAGTCACATGACATGACTCAGTGTTACAGAAAGCTGTATCTATCACAAAGCAGATGTTAGTATCCACTGACTCCCATGGCTACTGCTATACTCAGCATCTCATATAGGAAAAACATGGCTCTTCCCCTGGTTTAGTTTTGCAGATGCATGTATCCTGAGTGCCCACCCTGTCTCCAGCTGAATACATAATGTGGACATTTTACATAATGGATAATGTAGGCACTTTATTTTTGCCAAGACTGCAGTGTTTCTGGGGCAATTTCTGAATCACCATGGCTAGCTTTTTGATGGACGGTGTCCTGCGTAAATAACAGATATTTCATCCTATCACATTAACCCAACTCAGGCATGAGATTCATTGGAATCAAAGTGATAATATTCTATATGGGTATCAGATTTAAGAACCAAGGGTGAGATCCTGGCCCTACTGCTGTCGATGAGAGTTTTGCCACTGTCTTCAACAGAGCCAGGATTTCACTGTACACTTTTATTTTACAGGAAGAAAAATATATAGAAAACTAACCTTATTTCTTATCTTGTAAGAAAAAATATTTTCATTTCCCACAAATGGTTATATGCTATATTTCTCATGTAAAGTTGCTGTATAAAGTAAAACATGAGCATGAGTCTCTTCATGATCTATGCTTGTGCTTATTGTGTTCTCCCAAACAGAGCATATATATTTAGTTCCAACACACAAAATGATCACTAATAGTGTTCTGATGTTGCACTATCAAAGGTTTGTCATTAAAAGCAAGCATACTATCAAGTGGGAAAGCAGACTTCTATTGCAATTACTTTCCTATTAGCTGCTGCCCATTGCTCCTGACAGGTATAAATTAGATCTCGCTAGGTTGCCTACAGATTAATGAGTTCCAAAATTGGCATTTAATTGTTTGGGAGTAAGAGGCAGAAAAGGGAGGGATATGCAAAAAATCTTCATACACCTGTGATTAGAAGATATTTTCCCTTCTTTCCTTTTTTTCTTCCCCCTCACCCTCTTGGCATCGCTTGGGTGATAACTGACACTTCTATCAGAGGATTCCTTTCGACGCAGCAGAAACTTGCAGCTGAGGCAAGGCCAGAATTAATAATCTGCGTGAGCAAACACACAGCTGCTGTTTGTGGAGAGAGATTCTATTAACGAACAGTGAATTCTCATAATTAGCTGAGCGGTTTCTGCAGCTGCCCGCCTGACCCCAGACTACACAAATTGTGGGTGGTGTTCGGCCTCTAAATCAATCTTACCTAATTACTATAAGCATGTTCCTCCAGTCCTAATGACTGGGGGGTGGGGAGAAGACATTTTCCTACCCATTCAAATGTTCTTCTTATTAGATTCTCCTTTGTGCCTAAATTCATATTTTTCTATTAGCATTTCTAAGGGTATACAGGTGTGGTTACAAATCAGGCGCATAGAAGTATAATTCATGTCCTACAACAATGTGCCAGCATGCGTCTGCTTTGCAAACAGTAGCAAAATGTGTGCTCGTTGGGAGCATCTGCCTTGCTTCAGTTCACAAAACATAATTTAAAGCCTACATGTCTGTCTGGGTTCATTCAAAGCTCTCCTTCCTCTCCCAAAATAATTTGAAGAAACAGAAAAACATGATTTGAAATTTCATATAGTCCAAAGCACAATTTCAGCTATGCTGTCAGTTGGCACTCTGACATCACATGACACAAGTGCAACAGTCATTCAAATAGAGAATTGTTATTGACATTCATTTGCTTGGCGGAGGACTTGATCTAAATTATATGTGAACTGAAGTGGAGTAAGCAGCCAAAGAGTTCATCTTGAATTGAAGTTAGTAAACCTCAATGCATCTCTGCCTGTGGTACCCCATCAGGAAACCTGGCAAATATTCTAATTTGCCTATACGTCACAGAGTTGTAGAAAGGAATACAGGTGTATGACAGGCAGACATATGATAGTGTCCTTTTGCATTATAGGCTTTTAGTTAGAAGGTATATTAACAGAATATTTCCCTGAGGAAATAAGACATATAATTCATGTTATTTTAACTGGGAATCACATCACAAACGTTTTAAATGGAATCTTATTAAGTATTATTCTATCCATCTTCAGTAGATGTTATTGTTTACAGCAGCTACTTTCAAGTGACCAGAAATGTTGGGGGCTGATTTTTAAATTTTTGTAACAGTCTCTCTTTTGGGACTAGTCATCCACAAAAATCTAGTTTATGACCCTTTTTTTGATATTGTCCTCTCATGAGAGCCTGCTGCACCCGGAAGGTCTATATGCATGTATAGGCACTGACTTTCATTGGACTGACAATTTGGCCTTGGGCAAATCACTGTTCAGTACTCAAAGTCCTACAGTATCTGTAAAATAGGGATAATACCCTGCAATTGTGAGGATAAATTAATGTAGGTTTTTAAGGTGCTCAGACAAAGTTAATGGGGGTCTTATATGTACCCAGATATATCAACTTTCAAGAGTATTGTTCAGATGTGTCAGTTCTCCGAGTACATGAGTATAGACTTTCTGGTCCAGACTTTCAAGAGGCGACATAACCCTGTCCTATAATTTTAAGCTTTTAATATCTGCACATGCAAATATAAGGAGTTGGATGGTTAGCTACCTGATCTGCATGTGCAAATCAGTTAGTCCTGGCAATGATTCTTACAACAGTTTTATACTTATATAGGATGAAGTATGATAGGAGCAAACAAAAATGGGGGGGAAATGGACTGTGAGATACTTATTTGATTTGAGTAACCATTACAGTTGAGCAAATAATTCATAACAAACAATGTATTAGCTAAATGTTGCTTCAGTTAATGAACATGAAATGTTTGCAAGCCACTTGCAAAATTCTCAAATGCGTTCATTATTTAACATTATTCATTAATTTGTTTATGAATTTTTCTTCTATATCAATAGTTTAAACTGTTCATTGAGAACATTCAGTACAGGAACTTTCATATTTGTGATTTATACATTAGATGACTTGTGTAACTATCCAACATACTGAATTTCAAATTTTGGCTATTACAATCCAGTATACAATTTGTAATTAATTCTTGATGAACTCTTAGAATTTGCATTTATAATTCACATATTAGCTAGAAGTAGTACAACTGCTTGAATGTTTATGCAAAGTGGAAGTGAAGAGTTCACAAAGACAGTCAAATTGAATTTCCTGGAAACATTTTCTAGTAATGATTCATCTCCTTAAATTAAAACAAAACAAAAAACCAAAACCCTCTGGTTTTTCTGTTTTCTCTAATTTATGGAGTTAAAATGTAATGCAGTATCTAGGTTTTCTGTTCTCCAAATCAAGAGCATAAGCTCAAATCATACACATTTCATCTTCCTCCAATCAGTGCAAAAGAACAAAAGAGTCACTATTTAATTTACGTTAGTCCTGGCGAAGCCTAATCCTCCTCCTGCCATCTTCTTCATGATAGCAGACATTTTAATATCGTTGGTCTCTTCACAAGTTAGTTCTGATGATGCTAACTGCAGCTAGTACAATTAATATTATATCAGGAAATTAAAATCAAACATTCCCTAAGCCTCAGTTAATGGACTAACAATAAAAATAAAGAGAAATGCATTCAGCTCTTTGCAACATATATACCTTACAGGCCAAATCCAGCTTGCCTCACTGACACAAGTAGCACCATTGATGTCTATGGGGTTAATCCCGTGAGCAAGATTATGACCTGGCATTTGTAAGATTAATTTTAAATTTGATTTTTAAATGTATTGAATAATTATTAAATGGTTTCAGTAGGTAGCAGTTAAATGGAGACTTTTGAGTGGCTGTCAGTATATATTGTCCCCCTCTTGTTAGTAATATCCAATATATATCAGTTCTGTATTTCAATCTACATTAGAAATAAGACACTGCCTGAGACATAGTCCAAACATGCACATCTGTTGCACCTTATTGCTTATGTAGTATACAGCCCCCACAATAAATCTCTTGAATACAACTTGAAATATATGTACATTGGTCCTTATCAACATGATAAAAACATGGGGTTCTTACATCTCCTGTCTTATCAAAATAATAAAAATGGCATGAAATATTCTTTAAAAAACCCAGATGCAACAACTATTTGATTTCACAAAAGATACTACAAGATACTCCTATCTTCAAGCATAGCAAGTAAAAAAGGATCAAACAGTAATTTGAGGCCTGTTTCACCCCTTATACTCCAGGCAGCTGAGAAGCTCCGAAATGCAAACAAACAGATGAACAGAGATAGAATATAATATGCATGGGATCAAGGAACATGGCACTGACTACAAACACCTGCCAAATCCCTCTACCTGAAAAATATGCAATTTTAACCAGAGTAACAGTGATTGAGGCAAAATTTCCCCCGAAGTCACACTGGGGTAATGCTTTTACCCTGATATACACCAGCATAACAGAACAGAATTCAGTCCTGGGTATGCAAATAAAGTGGCTCTTATACCGCTCAGAAATTCTTATCCAAAAGCCATTGAAATCAATGGAAGTCTTTCCATTTCCCTCTATGGTCTTGGGATCAGGCCTGTGCAGCCATGGCTATAAAAAAAATGAGGGGAAGGGACAGAGGTGAAGGGTGAGAGGACACTAGAGTAACCCCTACTGTTTTCAAAAACTCCCATTGGATCTTTATGCTGGCAGCCACCAGACAGGGGCAGAGGAGACATTGGTTTAATGCCTCATCCACAGGCATAAGAGTGGCACTTTAGAAACGTATGGTGTATGAGCTCATGTTCAAGTGTGGCAATCAAATCCATCACCTTTTAGCACTAGGCTTATATTGATTCATTAATTCCTACTATACTGTTCCAATTTACAGACCTGGAGCCTTAAACGTCCATCTATTCTGTTGCAAAAGAGTAGCTTCTTTATACAAACTCAGTGTATGCAATGTTTCAGAGTAGCAGCCATGTTAATCTGTATCCACAAAAAGAACAGGAGTACTTGTGACACCTTAGAGACTAACACATTTATTTGAACATAAGCTTTCGTGGGCTACAGCCCACTTCATTGGATGCATAGAATGGAAGGCTAAATCACCTTGCAGGACAAGTGGAATTTTAAGGCTTGAGAACTGGATGTAGATTCTTATTCTCTCCCAAGGGAGTCACTTCTATAGCCTCAAAATCTTTCTGAACTTTTTGTTCTATGTTCTGCTCTGTATTCCTATTCAGATTTCCTGAATTTGTTTCATCACCTCATGAAATTGGGGATGACCATGTGAATCCTGGTAGTTCCCTCTTCGGAGAAGTAAAGGTGCAGGTATCAATAGACTTGTGTGTAGAGCTATCCAAATATTCCCAAGGGAACCAACCAGCAACATCTCTACTGGAGTGATTGTTTTTTTGTCTTACTGAACATGTTTCAGAATGAAGCCAGATGCACTAATGCTACTATTCATTTGGTGTAAAAAGCTGCTTCATGCACATTGGTTTATGCCAGAAGTTCTCAAACTTATTTGGTCGGCCCCCCCTTCTTTGTGTCTGTAGTCATTTACAACCCTCCCCTCCCCCCCCCCCCAAGTACATATGCAACCACCCAGCTCTGAAGACAGAGCGGAGAGCAGCGACTGCTGGCCGGGCACTCAGTTCTGAAGGCAGTGCCACGCCAGCAGCAGCACAGAACTAAGGGTGGCAATGTGAAAAGTGATATTTGTCAATATTACTTTTCACAGCAGACTTAGTGCCCCATTGCCACTCTTACTTCTGCGCTGCTGCAGACAGCTTGGAGCTGACAACCAGAGTCCCACCACCTCCAGGTGACGAATTAGGGTGTGGGGGGGAAGGACAGCCCAAGTGGTGGGGCTCCACCTGTCCCCTTTATCCCCACCTCCTGGGTGTGCACGGCCCTTCTGCACAAGCCCCAACCACCTGGGACTGACAGTCAGAGCTCTTAAAAAATAGTACAGAGTTCGGACTTTCCTTGACACATTCCCGCACCTCCTTGGGAGGGCCATCCTATTGTTTGAGAACCACTGGTTTGGGCTGAGGAATAGTAACAGCAATGTGCTAATATGATTGGAAAAACAAGAGTTCTTTTTCCTGTGCTAGTATCACTGTTACATTTTGTTTGTCAAGCTATTTTACAGAGTTCTCCAATCATATTTCTTCCAATATGTAAATAGAAGCAGTGCACGAGCTAGATTTTATCTCATTTTCTGACCTATGAACGCCTCATTACAAATATTTCCCACTTAAAGTGTGCAATTATAAAAGTTTCAACCAAAAATAAGTTATAAATATTCAATCACACTTGTTCTGTACTTTCAGTCCTAATGCGCCGGATAAGGCTTAAAATTGCCAAGTGCTGTCTGAACAAATACTAAATAGAGAAACAATTTGAAATGCCTTGAATACTCCCACCAGCAGACCTTGATTACCTATCTCTGTGGACTAATCTTAGGAGGGGCCCAGAGAAGAGGAAAAATTCTATGAGGCTCTCACCACAGTTTCCTCAAAAGACCTCCATAAAGAAGAAGGATGAGGAAGAGGGGAATGTCTGACTCGAAGCCCCCCATCAAACTCAGGGCCCCCACTACTATCCCCAACATTGTGGCAGCATAATTTCATTTCCCAGCCAGAGACTGCTCCCATGTCCACCCTTACAGTGAGAAATAACCATCTTCTGGGTTGTAGCTGAGAATTGAGGTCAGGCGCTCTAGAACTAACACCATGATGCTCTACTGCCAAATTTTTAAAGGTATTTAAGCACCTAAAGATAGGCACCTAGGTGATTTGGAAAATCCCAATAGGCACCTCTCCACATCTTCATGTACCTAACTACCTAAAAATCTGGCCCTAAATTCCCAATCCAACAAAACATTTAAACACGTTTAACTTCAAACACGTAAGCAATCCCTTTAAAGTCAATGGGGCTACTCACGTAGTTAAGTGCCTTTTTGGGTTCGGGCCTCAAGTCTTGATGCTTGGTGCTGTGCACCCTGGCACAATCCAGCCAAGATTGTAAACACATGCTTAACTTTAAGCATAGGAGAAGCCCCATCATCAGCATGTGCTCAAGTGCTTTCTTCGACCAGGAACAGAGACTTCAGCACCTTGCAGGATTAAATACCCTAAATTGGCAGAGGATGGGGGAATATAGGGATCCCCGTAAAGGACTCGGATCCTCTGTCTATCATGCACCGAGGAGGACACGTAACACACACCAAATGATGGTTACACTGTGCTACAGGAAAAGCAAGGCTGCATGCAGATCCAGGAGGAATGACTGGCCCCTTTATATTTAAAGGAAATTAATGTCCACACGAAATACTTCTTATTTACTGTTACAGAATTATTGCAAATGCAGAAAAGAAATTAAGATCCCCTAATGACTGCAGCCTCCTCTTCGGTCTACATGCTATAGGGATATTACAGGACCCTCTTTTAAAAATGCATTTGAATAAATGTATAATAAACTATAATAAGAGCAATTTTGAGCAGCAGAAGGTCTCGGAACTTTGCCTGTTAATAGCAAGTAAAAGGATCTTGGTTTTTAAAGGGCTTTTGATCTGTTTGTGGGAAGTCCTTAGATTTCTGGACCACTTAATTCAAGGCCCATATCTTCAGCAAGGGTATCAGAATACAAGTGTAAATTTTAATAATTGCTGCAGTGATTACTTTTAGTTCTTGGCAGTTCATTACTGACTGCACAATTCCAGAGGCTCTCGTTAAATGGTCCATGGAATGAGTCAGGCACGGAATTAACCTATTTTGAGTTCCCTGAAGCTTATGTCCCATGAAGGAGTATTCACATCTCTCTTGGGGCCAGTGCTGAAAACCCTTCCTCATATGAGTAATCCTTACTCAGATCAGTAAATCATTAACTTCAGTGGCACGCCTCATGCTAGTAAATATTCTATACGCGAGTCATCATTTGCAGGATCAGGCACACAGTTTTCAAGTTCCTTTTGGCAAAAAGAAATTACGTACAGGGCACAGCCCTAAGTCAGCAAGAAAATGACACTCAATTGCTTAACAAAGAAACAGAGTTTATGTTACACTTCCAGTTCCTTTTTAATTGCAACCACATTTGCGCTCAGTTCTAATCAAGGTGAGTTTTGCAATCCACCTCAGTGCCAGCAGGACTGGGCCTAATAGTTGTGTATCAGTGAAGTATGGTTTGGATGCCATCTGTAAGGATCTTGGTCTGGCCCAACCTTGGAACTGTCTGCTAGGTTTCTCTGGGGAAGGGATCTCTGGAAAGTGGAAGGCTTAATTACCACTACAAATATGTTATAAAAAAGTGGCTTTAACATTTTTTAAAATTCTTAAAATGTTTTAATTTAAAAAAGTCAATGTGCAGAATCTCTACCTGCACAATGTTTCTGCCACACATTCTAGATGCAGTGTCTTAAAGAAACAGGCTGCAGTTCTGCTTTGTTCCATCTGATGGGAACCATTCTATTCCTGTTGACGTCAATGGCAAAAGTCACATTGTCGTCAATGGGAGCCGATTTAGGGGAGTGCTGGTATACGTGACAGCAAAATTTGGCCCACAGTGCACAGTCTGTTCCCAGGGCTCTCATGTACTTCAATGAATTTTATTTATGTATTTTTTTATCTAGCAAATTCCTTTAAAGTTAGAAATTTTAGATCAGTCTCAAAGGTTGTGTGTTAAACAGACTGTACAGTAATACCATCTCCAGGTAGAATGGAGCTTGTATTTTAACAACTGGCTGCTGGGTTCATTTTCTCTTCTATGTCTGTTCTGGTCAGCATCTGATTAGAACTCTGTGGAGCTCATGTGAATATTATCGTTTTTAGCTCTACTCTATTTCTGTCAAAGAGCTTTATTCATCACCTTGTTCATTGAAGTCAGTAGGAGTTTTGGCTCATTAAATAGAGCAGAAAAGGATGCAAATAAAGCATTTTCTACATTCTACATTTATTGGTGACTGCAATATTGTTAAAATTACTTATTAATAAAAATCTGCTAGATAATGGGATTCCTTCTTTTTTCTTTAAAAGTTATGGGGAAATGAAGAACTTAACTCTAAACCAGATATCAGGCTGGCTGGTGTTGTCCAAGATGTCACACACAATTCTTCCCTAATATATCCAAAGGGAAACCATTAATTGTGCCAGGTACTGCAGTGAGTTTTCTCCTCTGGAGATTAGGATGAGATTGCCAAATTAATTTTCATAATCTAAATGTAGACCTCCAAAGCAAGCGATTAAGACACTATCTTGCAAATTCTTACTCACATTGCAAAGTCCATCCTTATGAAAACCATCCCACTGATGTTGAGTAGGCCTTATTAAAAATGAGTAGTTCCATTTCTTTAGTATGATTGCTCATATGATAACCTGGTGAAGTTTCTGTCTACCCCATCCCCTTCACTTATGGGATTGAAAATTCAATTACCTGTTAATATTGAAGTTAGTGATGGCAACTAATCAGCGGCAAACACGGTAGGGAACCTACCCTAGCTCTTTCCATTCTGAACCTTGTATCATAAATCTGTAAAAGACAAACCTATTAGGAGCATTTAAAATTTCTTGTAAAGCTTACAAAAAGCCCCTGACATTCAAGGACTTTCCCACCATGTAAAACATGGTGTGAGAAAAAGTGATGTCATGGCAGCAAAATATCATGGATAATATAAGAGCCACCTGCATAGTTTGGACAACCCTAGCTCTCATATATAGCATGTACATCCCCCTTTCTCCATGTTCATGAGTGTAGTGTTCACTTGGGTAAATTACTGGCAAACACAGACAAAAAATAATCAATATGGGGAGAGTTAAGACATAAAATGTGGGATCATGTTTTAATGATCCTATGTAGGGCAGTAAAGGGACTTAGCACTGAACAAGGACAAGGCAACTAGAAACTTAGTTATTCCAGAAAGCAAATAGCTCAAAACCACCAATATTGGAATGAAAGCGAGAATCTGAAATTGATTAAGATTCATATAGACAGAGTGGTAGATCAATCAAGCCCAGTCATGCGCCTCCCGAATCCAATAAACAATCTCTAGGTATAATTTTTGTTGGAGTGCATCTGCCAGCTGCTCTGAGCCTACAGCGACCCCACTGAGATCCTTTGCTGCTGACCTCTGATGCTTTAATTCCTCTGCATGCATATTTTAACATTAATACAAAAGGTTTCATTTACAATTCACAGGCTGAGCAGCAACGAATACATTTCGTAGAGGTCAGCCTCAACCATTCCTGCAAGTGATGGAATTATAGTTTAAACAGCTGGAGCACAAGCCCACGAGGGACACCAGGCTATGGTTCCTTTACAGCAGAATAAATCCATCAGGCATATTTCATGTGTCCGATAACATTAATAGATATCAGGGTCTTTTAATATTTAATGAATTCACTTGGAGGTTGTTTACTAGGAAAAGAGCAATCAGAAAGGATGATCACATCCTTTTGATATATAATGACAACAACAAAACCCAAATATCAGCCGATCAGTCCAGTCTCTCTTTCCCCTCACTACCCCCCGCCCCTCACCTTTTCCGAACTCCATCAGAGGACCCTGGCTAGTGCACGACCCGTTTCATTTTCAGAATGTACAAGAGAATGTTTTTAGTTTAGTGGTTCAAAAGTTAATCATTTCCATGTTTCCCACAATTTAATAGAGATGCCAGAAATCATTGAATAGCTTGCAGTTTAGTGATGGAGAAAACATGAGAGGAAAGACAACTGGAGACACACAAAGCTAGCAGTGTACCACTGTGCAGGAGCCAGCATGAGCCTGGGTGTGCTAATGAATGTTTTGTCCATTAGCAGACAGGTATCAAACTGAATGCAAGCTTTGGCAGTGGCTATCTTTACTAATGGCCTTTGGTAGCAGTATTGCCATTATATGCCTCTTTAATCTGGCCATAAAATTCAGTTTATTTTGGAATATAGTATGAAAGTTCTCAGCCTAATAGCAATTTTCCTTTCTTTCTTCCCATTTTAAATGTCACTGAAATTGGTTTGGCTGCGTTTTTTATTTAAAGAGGGCATGTTAAAAGTGGGTTGAGACCTTCCTTTTTAGTCTGTGCCTATTTTGGCATTGTAGAATTTTGCAGGCCCTTTGAATGAATGTCAGTCCACTGTCATAAAGCATGAGTAAAATGTATGGGGTGGGGTATACAGGTGAAATCCATCCCCACAGCTACCTGTGCAAATTCCTTCAAATGTTTGCATGGAGCTCTGTAATATACAGCTCTAATACAATATATCATGCTCTGCTGTGGCCAGGTGTTGCAGTGTGGATGGGACCACAATGAATTTAGGCTCCGATCCTGCAAGGTGTCACATATGGGCAGACCCCGGTACCAATGTGAAGCCCCACTGAAGTCATCAGGACTGCGCAGGCACAGGTGATCTGCCTATGCAGAGTTTATTGCAGGATGGGGAACAAAGGCTACCCTGGCACCTAATAACAAAAGGTCAGATTGTACAAGCACTTACATGTGTTTTTCACTTCATACATGTGAATAGCTCCATTGAAGTCAACAGACTTTTCACACGCATAAATTTAAGCACGCGCGCGAGTGTTTGCAACATTTGCAATGAACTATGCATGCATAATTCTTATTAATAGTTATGCCTGAGTAATGAGCAACATAGCCCAGAATGAAAGACTTCATTCACAATTTCCTTGCCCTGAATTTGTCAGTTTAATTCAGAAACTTCAGATTATGCTGGAAAAGGATGGAAAACTACTAGCAGATTCCCTTTGGTTACCAGGATGGCAGTGTGACTTACACTGAAAACTGGCGAATTGTGTGGAGAAACACATTGCATGCGAAAGCCATTAGAATTGTTCATGTGTGTTTGCTCTCATTACTGTTTGATTTTAGATTTGCTATTCCTTAAAAGTGGAGAAGCAAGCAGATGGCTGATTTCCTGAGAGCACAGGGCTGCTCCGCTGATGAAGTGCTGTCACTCTCCAGATAAAATCTCCACCAGCCTTCACCCTTTAAAACAAATCATTTTCAGGTAAAACATATTTAAAATAATTTAAATCAAAACATCAAATCAGAAGCAGCTGTTCAGAAATTATCTAGGAATATTCACTGCTTTGGCAATGAACATACATAGCTTGTTTTTAACATATATGTTGGATACATCTCCTTAAGCTTCTCTTCTTTTTTCTATTTGTAAATGACAAAGGGTTAAATAGGTTGTTCAGCTGCCGCCTCAACAAAACAACTAAACCACTGCCTGATACGGAGAGGAAGCAGGTAAAAATGCAAACCAAGTAAGGGAGGAGTTTAGCTCAGTATCAGGTTCTGATATCAGGTGCTGATATTTAATGTGTACCTAAAAAGATTTTTCCCTGGAAAAACCCATTGTACAGAAAATGAATGGAGGGGGGAAGAGAAAGCCTTTCCCTTAGAATTTTATTTTTTTATAAATGTATGAATGTATCTGAATGTAGTATCTCTGTGTGTGTGTGTATATATATATATATATATATATATATATATATATATATATATATATATATATATATATATATATATAATTGTCAAACCTCTTTAATGAATACATTCTGAAAATACAGAAAATCCTGGAGGACAAAGCACCAGAGACCTCCCTTTGGAAATTGAATCTGCTTTGGACAAAATTTGAAAGCAACAAAAGCTGAAACTAATTTCCAGATGGAATAAATTGGTTCCAGGGTTTCTGAGATTTTGGCCAGTATATTGCACAGCTGAAGTACAGAGTCTCTTGGAAATTTTACCAAGGGAAAACGCCTCTGCAGGGATATGCTTCCCAGGAGAGTGCTACTCTGTGGGTTGCTAGTTTGGTTCTATTTAGCCTCAGCTATCCATTTCTTTCTCAAAGAGCAGGGTGCATTTCTCCTCCGAGACTGTCACAGATACCTCAACGCCCCATGTGGATTACTATCTGGCAAGGCATATCCTTCTTGCATCACTTTAGTGACATGTGAGCTTTCCATGAATCCCGTCAGCTTCCAAGCCTACAAGGCAAGAAGAAACCATCTGACACAAGGTAGGGATTTTTGTAATAACTTTGAAAAGGCGCTGTATTGACATTGCTACAAATTAAAGTCCTTATTATAGGACAAACACTGCCACTGCTAAACAAAACTCACTCTAATGGGAATTTTGCCTGTGAAAGGACTGAAGCATTTGGCCATAATATTTATCCACAGAACCTCCCCCATCCTGATATACAGAAAACCGTTGTTGGCCTGAGAGATGAGACTCTTCTCCATGTCCAACCTGTTGCCACTCTGCTGAGACTACCACCAATGATTGTCTTTTTGATGTGGACACCTGTCCACCAAGACCATCAGTTCATTTCATAAAGACCAAACAGCCGACAGGTGGCAATAACTGACCTGATCTGCATTTGAACCTATGACCTAGAGAGAAAAAGTTCTGCACCTCATTACCAATCTCCTTAGCTCTCCAAGCTGCACATTTTCAAGTATAAAAACTCTGGTTAAATTCAAGGAATATTTCTGCACCATGAAATTACAGATCTCATTCTTCCTGAGAAAAAAGAAGAGAAATAAGACTTTCTTAAAGCTTTTTGAAAACAATAAAAACTGTTTGTTTAATAAGTGCTCTTTTGCACGCTTGCCAAGAGCATAAACCATATTACCCAGAACAGTCATCTGTTTAGGGCTTCCAATGTTAAATAAAACCCCAACCAAGCAAAAATTTGAGAAGAGGCTGAAAATACTCCTCTTACTGGGAGCTCCTTCCCAAGAGGACAGGGCTTTGGATAGGAACAATGTTTTATATATTTCCAAGAAAAGCTTTTTTTAACACCAGTCGCACTCAGCTTTTACTGATATAGATGAGCTATAATTTGTCAAACTAAATACTGGAAATCAGAAAACAAAATAGCATAAACTGGAAAACCTACATATATTTATTACTAGTTGCCATGTTCCAGACTCTGGGTCCTGGTGGCTTACCCACAGAGGAGTGTTAAAGAAGAACCCTATTTAGACAAGTGACAATACAGCACCTGAGGCCCAGAACGGCATTGACAACTTGTGGACTGAGCACAGGGCTGATCTATTCTGAAGAAAAGTTGAGGCTGTATGCAAGGGCCAAAACAATACTGGGGAGCAAAGGATCTGTTGCAACTCTAGGATACTCAAGGAGGTCCCTGACCGCCTGAGCAGACTTATTCCTGGAACCTCCCTCTGCTCTCCCACGCTTCCCATCCTGGGAGTTGGTTGTTACTAGTTACAGTAACACCCCTGCAAGGTTCCAATGGGAGCCAGATGGAGATCTGGCTGGGTTTAAAGAAAACAAACAAACAAAACCAATCTAATCTGAATATGTAGGGGAGGAGAAATCCAGATCTCTTAGATTCTGTCCTTGTGCTACATCTGTAAAGACCCTGGCCATGCAGCACCCCTTTCTGGAGTATGGCAAGCCAGAATTGGGACTGAACGTGCATCTACAAAGCTGCTCAAAAAGTTTCTTATTTAGAACCCCTCACGGGCTGATGATAGTTATATATTTGCAACCCAAATTGTGACTGCATTTGAGCAGCCTTTTCTACAACTGACCTGCCAACCTCAGTTTCACAGAGTCCCTGGATGGTGGACCATTGCTGATCCAGGCCTCTACTAATACTGCAGTTGTGGAGAGAGCAGATCTCCCAAATTGTAGGTCTAGCTCCACACATCTGACTGGCCCCTTTCATGGGGATCTCTTATTTGGATTGGGCAAGTCGTCAGCCCAATAGGCTCTCCTGTCCCCATTAATTCTGTTTGGCAACACTCTTTCCCCAGAGCTGTTTGCAGGCATATCAATCAGTTGGAGATAAAAAATATATTCTGCCTCCCTACTAGCTTGTCAAGGGAGGCACTGAGCTAGGAGGGGCTATTCATGTGGTAGTAGCTGAAAATTCTGATAATTCTCTATTGTTTAAAAAACATACTAATTAAATTATTAGAACCTTTGTGAGACACCACTGGTCATTTATACCAGAATCTATCCAACACCTTCTATGCACTTCACCGTGGAAGATGAAGCAAAATGTTTTGGAATGCTTTGCATTGTCATCAAATCAGATTTCACACCACCATCAGATCGGTAGTAAAGACTGTTTTTTGTTGCTCCAAGAATGAGGTTTTTCAAGAATACTTACAACAGCCGTTGCCCCAGTGTTTGCATTTCTGTCTTCAAATGTGCACATGCAACTAGCCAGTGGGAAGTGTATATACCTATCAGAGTGCAGAATTTGTTCCAATACGTGGAAGTGGCTTGTGTTCGAATGATCCCCAAAATGTGTAAGAATTTTTTTCCTATTCTTTCTCATCACCCAAATAATGAATTAATTTTCATATCTGGGAGGGGCGGGAGGTGAGTGCAGTGATCTCTAGTTTTCTCTGAAATGTATTATCCATATTTTATCAACAACGTAAATTATTTACACAAATTCGCACACACAATGCATGTGCATACCCATGCATACATGCAATACACTATGGCAAAATAGTTCACCCATATATAATGAGATGTGCCTTTTTGGATTTTTGCAGTAATCAGACTGTAATTAAGCCTATGAAGATGCAGGTAAATACATGAGATGAATGTTGAATTAAAAACAAAAATGATGGTTTCAGTATCAATTTGTGCTCTCTTCAATTATCAACGAGATTTGTAAAGCAACCTTTACCTTTCAGTACCTTTTTATTAAAAAACAATCACCAAGCCCATGCACACTAAATTCACATTTCCATTTGATACGGTTGCTTTTACATACAGCAGAAATGTTGGTGTATTAAAGAAAATCCATGAAAAGCAAAATGCTTGCATAAATTAATGGAAGACGAAGAAGAAGTAAAAAAAAGCTGTCAGAACGCAGCAGCCTGAGTCAATGTATAGCTTGCATATGGAAACAATGACATGATTGTTTACTCACTGGTATAATGATATTCACTTTCTCCTAATGGCAATGTGGAAAATGTGAATGCCAGATGTTGAGCCTGCAGCGCAGAAGCAATGAACACTAGAAGGTCTATAGAAAGGAATTTATCCTGACATCAAAATATAGTGTAACTCTTCAGTTTATTAATGCTATGTTTTTAAAAAATATATAGTTTCATGACTGCAGTTTAAATTTCCATATTTTATAACAGTTCAGCAACAAATTTACATATTTCCTGGAATCTGCAGATATAAAAGCGGTAAAACACTTCAGGCATTATTAGATAGTAGATTATAACCCATTACTATTGTTTCAATTAGCAATGTAAAAGTGACCTGCAGTGTTCAGATGACCCACTAATGGATTTAAATGCTTTCAAATATTAATGCAGGTTTTCTAAAGATGAATCCCAAACTCATTATTCCTGGAATAACTATGAGCTGAAAAGCTGGCAATGATTGTGCATTATGTGGAAAGGCTCATGGTTAATTAAATGAATACCTAGCATTACACTATTCACTTTAGTGCTACAAAATTATTTCTCATTGATTTTTACATTCCAAGTCCGTGATTCAATTTACTTCTGCAATTTGTGTTGTCATGTCAATAAAAGAGAACTGGCTTGAAGATGGAAGCATTAGAGAGGGATAAAATACATTAAGCCCCAATGAAAACTGTAGTTTTCCTATTTTTTTCCTATTGAAATATCATTTGTAGGCAGCACTTTGTTATGTATTATTAATACAATTTTTGTTTGCCTCCATCTGCTCTTTCTTCCTTTTTATATTCAGGAATTGGAATGTTAGTGATTGCTTAAGGGTGAGTAGGTAATTTTTCAGTAAGAAGTTCTCTCACTATCAAGAACAAAAGCACCATCAACACAAATCTGTTATTTCATGTTAAATGAACTAGAAGGGGTAGATTCATCAAAGGAATAGTGTTGGAGAGTCAGGGTGTTTTTAATTTAACAAGTAAATGAAATTCAATTTAAAAAAAATCAAAATGTTATTAAAATAAATAATTTTATAATGATAATCAGCCCAATGTGCTCTTTAGGAAATGCTAGTTTTCTTCCACATACACTACCGAGGTGAAATCCTGTACTTAGATACACATATGTTTATCACTCAAAAGTGAGGCGAGTAAACTCTCTTGTGGTCTGGAACATCAAATTGATGTTCTTCACGATTCTTCCACAGTCCCAAAAATATGTTTATGGATCAATTCTGCATGTATTCTATTTCAGATGGTGAAGCTCCCAAAGGAGCATGGGTTTGGCCATAAATGGGTGTCTGCAGAACAACATAGAAGACATGCACTTGTGCCATCTGAAAATCTCTCTATTAAATTATATAGGATTATTTGATGGTGTGAGTAATGGTGTGAGTAATACTAACCACGAGTAAAGGTTACAAAATTGGACATTAAGGACTTGAGGACATGTATTTCCTCCACACAAAAAGATGAGACTGGTATATGGATAACATGAATATCCAGATTTGTTATAGAACAAACTAAAAAAAAAAAAAAAGGTTTGGAAAGGGGCATAAACCATCATTCTTCCGGGCATACCCTCCAGTTAATGGGGTTGGGAAGAAACTGACTTTGTGGGTAGGTTATTCCTAAAAACCTACTGCAGGGCTTCTTGGTCCTTCCTCTGCAGCAGGTGGTTCCAGCTACTGCTGGAGACAGGCTACGGAACTAGATGGATGATTGGTAAAATAAAATAAAAAAAAATAAATCGATGGTACGCCCTCATCTCGAATACTGCGTACAGATGTGGTCTCCTCATCTCAAAAAAGATATACTGGCACTAGAAAAGGTTCAGAAAAGGGCAACTAAAATGATTAAAGGTTTGGAACGGGTCCCATATGAGGAGAGATTAAAGAGGCTAGGACTCTTCAGCTTGGAAAAGAGGAGACTAAGGGGGGATATGATAGAGGTATATAAACTCAGGTTTAAAACAAATAAAAGGAAGTTCTTCTTCACGCAGCGCACAGTCAACTTGTGGAACTCCTTACCTGAGGAGGTTGTGAAGGCTAGGACTATAACAGAGTTTAAAAGAGAACTGGATAAATTCATGGTGGTTAAGTCCGTTAATGGCTATTAGCCAGGATGGGTAAGGAATGGTGTCCCTAGCCTCTGTCTGTCAGAGGGTGGAGATGGATGGCAGGAGAGAGATCACTTGATCATTGCCTGTTAGGTTCACTCCCTCTGGGGCACCTGGCATTGGCCACTGTCGGTAGACAGGATACTGGGCTAGATGGACCTTTGGTCTGACCCGGTACGGCCTTTCTTATGTTCTTATGTTATGTTCTTAAAATCACCTAACTGAAACCTATTTTCCCCACACAAGTTATTCCATACCCAAGATAGAGTAACACTTT
Organism: Emys orbicularis; assembly: GCF_028017835.1. NCBI lineage: Eukaryota > Metazoa > Chordata > Testudines > Emydidae > Emys > Emys orbicularis. The sequence continues at coordinate 45,104,100 of NC_088684.1, read as the reverse complement.
CCTCAGGTTTCTCTGGGCTCATCCTGCGAGGTTATGAGCACCTTTATCTACCGGGAAAGCCAACAGGAGTAAGAGCCTTCAACACCTCACAGGACGTACTCAGCCCTTTGTAGTCTCAGGCCCCTGATGTGGAGTCAATTAGGAATCAGCTTCTAATATGGACTTGTATAAATGTAATTGCTGATTTTAAAATTTCAAATGAAATGTGTATATATTTGAACTTATGGATCTTGAATTGTATCTGAAGGAGTTTGAGCCCATTATTGTTATTATTTTTAAAGTGAGCCCTTTCTAAAAGGAGCCTGATTCTCCATTTCCTTACACTGCTGTAAATCAAGAGTAACGCCGTTAAAGATAGTGGAGTTACACTGTAAAACTGGCATGAGAAAAAAAAAAACTAGTCAGTATGGTTCATTGTAAGGGTGCAGTCCTACAAATTCTTACTTGCATGAGTAGTCCTGTCTTCAGGAAGTTCATTGACTTCACTGGGACAACTGCATGAGTAAGTGTTGGCGTGCTCATATGTAACTGTTGGCAGGATCAAGCCCCTAGTTCTGCATTCATGTGTTGTATGCATTTAAAAGGAAAACTTTCCTTAAACCAGCACTGTGAAATACATAAGTGACACGGACTATTTTATAATCATTTGTCAAAAAAATAAACAAAAAATAGAATAATTGAAAACATAGAAAATGTAAATGAGATTTATTTTAAGATTTTGAAACTGAGAAACTGCTTTTCAGCAGAAAGCAAAATGGGTATCACACAATACTGTTCAAAATTAGGATCACTGTGATATCCGATAATTAATTGGCTAAAAAGCTGTTTTGAATTTGTAAACAATACATTCTGAACTAAAAAAAACATGCTTATACGTAGCCCTAGATATGGGGTTAGCTATTAGCTGAAACTTGACCACAGGCATCCGATGTGACATCAACCACTGTTACCTCCAGATCTGCTAACTGAGAATATACATTTGTGATATGGATTAAGGACCCAATCCTGCTCCCATAGAAGGCAATATGAGTTTTGTAACTGACTTCAGTGGGAGCAGGATCTGGTCCTCATTTGTTAAAAGGTAAGCAGCCCTGATAAGGATTGAAGATCTGCTACAAATCAGGATAACTGTGTCAGGATCTACGTGATGGAAACATTCCATACTAGGTAATTATCTGCAGATAAATACTACTTACGTACATTTTAATTTTAATGAATGGCAATGTCATTTATTCATTAAAATTTGAAAAAAAGAAAACATCTACTGTATCTCTTTGATGAAGCCATTCTCTTCATCATTAACTGCAGCCTTTTCTTTCATACTTAACATGCCTTAGCAGAAAAGCTATAAATACTACCTACAATTATTTTACCCCTTGTTATGTTTTCTGTTGCAGTATAGCATAGTGAATTTTTTTGCTTGTTTTTTGTTTCTTGACTATGATTTCCTGTGTCCTCTAGGAGTTTGCAGGCAAAACTCCCATTAAAGTCAGTGGAAGTTTTCCCTGAATAAGTACTGCAGGGTTGAGCCCAATGAAAGGCTACAAGGGTTGAATGGCATGGCCTCAACTGATGATGATATTCAGAGCCTAAACATAAGTCTACAGTTAACATCACTGCATCCTATTTCTAGCTGGAAGGAGGAACCTTAAGTGCAAAGCAGAGTTGCAGACATAATACATTAAGCATATAGCTCTCGGATAACAGGATGCCTTCCAAGGTTTCTAGGGCATTGTTGTTAATAGAGATGGACATGAACATCAAAGTTCCAGTCTGGATTAATCTCTCTCATTATTTGGAGATGTTGGGATCTGAGGCTTTGATTTTGCCCATGAAAGGAGAAACAGCCACAAAATTCTGATACGGATCCAGACCTAATCCTGATCTTCCCTAAAGTTTGGGTGTTCCAGGAATTTCTTTTGGGACCATCTCTAGTGTTTGTGCTTTAGAAATGTTATTTCTAATGCTTGTTTATACAATTTGGGGTTCAACCCTACAATTTTTACCATTGATTTAAATTGGAATTTTGCCTAGATAAAGACAGAACTCAGCCCTTGGTATGAATGTGTGTGTTTCAAGTAAAAAATTTTAGGATTAAATTACACCAACCAAAAAATATATATCCTGAATAGTATTCTTTAAAAGCTACAAAGTCTAGTTAGAAAGACAGAAACAGAAATTATTATGTACTAAGTAATTAGAACACAATAAAGAATATAGATTTTAGAAATGTATTGTACTATACCAACACAGTTTATGGATTATACAGAAGACAGGAAGCCATTTGAAGAAATATTTACTTATAAGTGTAGTAGGATAGCTGTGGAAGACTATTAAAATCTCCATTAAAATTATATTTTCTTATTAAAAAAGAAGAAAATTATTTGGAAACCGGACCTATGACATATATACAAATTAGGAAAGCCAGCTAACAATTGTGTGTATGATGTTTGTTATGAACAAAGCCTTAAAAAACTCAACTGAATGTGGGAGAAATTCTCCAAAAGAGAAGAAAAAGCTTTTTACGTTAAAGATCAAAAATCTGAAACTGCATTCTGTGCAAAGCTTGAAGTTAATTCAGATCCTTTGTTATGGTTCACATATTTCCAGCTTCCACGTTTAATCATAACAGCCTCCTTGTGGTTTAATTACGATCAGAGTTCTGAAGATGATTCAGCCACTTGCACTGAGAATTTGACTTGCATTGATCAGAATTCCCCCCCCAAGTCTTGATTAACTATTTAATTGACAAATGTTCCCTTCCCAAGAATCCCCCTTATCCTTTGATAAAGACGTACAAACTTCTGAACCACATACTGGGGAAAAATATAAAAAGGCTGCAGAACAAGGTATCTTTTGGACTGTAAATAGGATTATAAATTAGTGTGAAATTCATCGCCTCCCCTCCCAAGCACAATAAGTGGGCTTTATGAAAGGCATTAAACAGTGGTTGGGAAGAAGTAACAGATACCCCCTAACCTACAGGCAGGGCACATATCTGCAGAGCAGGTACTTGCCATGGCCGTATAAACTCTGCTTGGGATTTTCAAATACACTCATTGACGTAACTCCCACTGACTTCAGTAGGGGCAGAGTTAGGCCAATGCTGAATGCTTGTGAGAATCCCACCCCTTCAGTGCAAAGGTTCTTGACTATTAGATCTGTATAAGTGCAGATCCCCTAGCTCCTTTCTTGGCCTGCTCTGCTCTGCCCTCAATGGTCCTCTGACCTCCAGCTGAGATGGAGTGAAGCTTTGCGCGGTAGTGAATTTCACAGTCTGAGATCATTAACACCTTTTCAACCTCAGTCACTAATTTCCATGGGTTGCACGGGAGTAAGCGAGGGGAGAAGTTTGCCAACACTGTCTCACCTGAAGAGTGAAGAGCAAAACTCATTACACTGGTGTAAATAATTCCATCCAGGGCAACTGAAGTGAGAGCAGGATTTAGTCTTGAGAATACCCCTTCCTCTGTAGTAGTGGAGGAAACCTGGTCAAGCAGGTCAACCTGGTCAAGCAGTTTGACTTAAAACTCTACTGACTACAACAGTCACACAACTTTTCCAGTTTAAAATTAATTTTTCCTTCACTCTCTATAACTCTAATCCCAACAGACATTATTGAATAATAAGTATACATGTGCACTCGATAAAAAGCAGTAAGTGAAATCAAGTTATTTAAATACATACTGGGTGACTGTGTATATGCTTTTCATGTTTTAATTCAACTTTAGCTTAAGTTGAATTTTAGACTGATCTAAAAATGGAGCTGTACAGTGGTATGTACTTCAACATTTTGTGCTTATTTTTATGCTCATAGAAGTGAGCTTTTAATAAGGAACCTCACCTCTGACTGTCCCTAAAGCTCAGCAATATTGGAAAGAAATGTCTGTGTACACTGAGCTTCTGTTCTGTGTTGACTCATCAGTACTGCCATTTGAGAGTGCCATTAGAAATTGTTCAACACCCAGAGACTAACATCCAGTCTCGTCTTCAACATAAACTTCTGGAGTTGATTCTGAATTTCCATTATTCCTGAGAATCTAGATGTGTTAACTTATAGTAATTGAATAGAGAGCAGGTCGAAAAAAATAAACCATACGTCTCTTTGAAATAAAGATGAAAAATATACACAAAGGAAGAATATGTAAAATATAACAACATTTCTACCAAATAAATTGTTTAAAATTTAAAACTGAAATAAAAGGCTGGCAAAAATTTGCATGGAAATTAGTGTGCAGCAACCTTGTTTGAGATAAGATTAAACAGCTGCAATGCTGAAATTTATTGTTGATAAGGAAGCTTAAAAGTATTACACTGTGCTGTATTTTGCCTCCCTTTCACTCAGAAAGTGTATTCATTATAATAAATTCACACTTTACTATGTAAAATTCATTCATATAGCCAGAAGCTTATAAAAAGAATATAGACTAAAGAGCAAGTTGCATAATGAGATCTAATCTATGTAAAATAAGTCCCAGAAGAAATGTCCTTTACTTTGATCATATCCCTTGAAACAAGATCCCCTGCTGGAAACTAAATAAAATGAGAGCTTGGGAAAACTCGCCTGGCAAGCAAGTTTGGTTTTTAAAAACAAAAGCCCACCAAGCCCACCGACCTCATGATTCTAGGGAGGGCTTAATTAAGGTCAATACAATCTTTCAGACTTCCTGAGGCTTAATGGGAAAATAAAGATTTTGGGGGGTATGCTCTTGTGCTCGCCCCTCTGTCTCTGTACAGCTGAAGCCTCAGCTTGTAGCCTTGTACAGAAAAAGATCCAAAGTCCATTCAGAGTGAGATAATGACACAGTGATCGTCTCACTCTGAAGATTACCATGGGTCTCAGCAGTGCTGCTGGCTCCTGTGTTTGGAGTATTGAACCACCAGCTGGGATCCGATTCAGAGGGACAATTTCAAACTCACTCTTCACTGCGAGCTTGATGGGTGAATCACAACCACTGGGGCATAGTGACGCTAAATTCATATTTTTTAAGTGCTTCGAGGCTCTGGGATGAAAGGTGTTCTGCAAATACGGAAATCTCCTTATTATTATAAACTCCAAAGTCAGAAGGACAAATTGTAATGGCCATCAGAGTTTAAATCACTGGCAAATAGCAGCCTGTGTCTCAAAATAAAACCAAAAGCACACCCATTTGTTAGAAGACATTATTTCCTAGCTATTATACTGTAGTCCATAATGTCATTAGACACTTAAAGAGTCATGAAACAAGATATATAAATAGTAGCTTATCAGAGAAATACTGACACCATAATAAAGAAATCAAATAATTAATATAGAATATATTGTTGTCTTCTTGACAGGGCATGCAGTTTGAGAGCATTATTATACATACACACTTCTATAGCACCCATCAATGTAACACCCACCAAGATAATCACATATCTTGGGTGCTCAGAGAGACAAGGGACTGAAAGCTAGGTGCCTCCACACCCGAGAAGTGCAGTTATTTAAAACAAGGCAGTCACTTTATTGTGCTATTGCACACAGCAAATAGGATAACTAATTTTTTCCAAGGAAAAAGCAAGCATCAATAGTCTGGAGTCCTGTGACTGTTGTCCCATACACACACAAGATAGAGCCTTAATCAGTCAGTCAGAGTGCTCCCTCATTCCTGCCTATTTTGGGCTATCTTATTAGTTTTCTATAGTGCTTATCATAGTATCTAAGCACAGCACCGGTAAATTGGATCTGCACAGTAAGATGCATAGAGATTCTATCCTTTTTCTCTTTCCCTTTCCCTGATAACAGGAAGCTGTGCATGGAAAGAAGGCCCTTTTCCTCACCATACTACCTGATTGTAGCATGCAATTCAGACTCTGCAATTCATATGGGGCTCTGTGCTGGTGCAGCAGTCTGCCCATGCACAATCAATTGCAAGATTAGGGCTTTACCTAGGAGTCCAGAAGAACACCATGGCTTTGAACTATTGTAATGGAAAAGGGTTGGAGGGCCAGGGTTGGAACAAATGCCTTTCATGTAAGGTGAGGGGATTGTCTTAACTAGTTCTTAGAAGCATTTCTGACCAGTATCACTTTATCCTTAGTCTGGGTATAGTTTGAGCTAGTTGGTCTCCATCCAGGTGCTGTGCTCCTTTTAGGTACTGGATGTGTTTGTGGAAAATGAGACACACAGCTAGGTCTCACCACAATACTGTTGGCCCTGGGGCCCATCTCTTTGCACCATTGAAACTATGTTTTAAAGGTACAACTAAGGTTTTGGTGAGGGATGCTGTAGAGGGAATCATGTTGCCCTGAGACCTAGGATTCTCCACTGGAATTCCTCCTAAGAACTTCCACAAAGCCCTACCAGCCTTGAAGTGGGTGCAGTAAGTGCTCCCCCCTGCACACAGAGAGAGCCCCATCCTCACATTATTCCTCTCCATTTCTTTGGGAGCTAGGGGAGAGAAGTAGCTCTGCTGTTTAGATACTGTGTGACTGGCCCCTGCACAAGGTTGCAAGAGGACAGAAGAAGGAAAGCTCCTTGCACACTCTCGTACCACTTGCACACATAAGCGGGAGCAGCACAATCTAGCCATTTATGGAGAAATGAAGAAAACTAATGATTGCTTCACTATTTCTCCAATAGCTTTTTCCCTGTTTGGTTTATTTCATATATACATAAACCTGTTTTCAACGACTTATCAAGATTGCACTATCAAACGCTTACCTAATATATGGTTTGCTTTTAAGATTTTTAGATGAACGATTTCTGCATAATAAAACCTCAGGAATACACAAGTGATCTTAACAAATACAGTATGACTGCTGTGTGGTTTCCCACTGCCTTTGTAGTTTCTAAGACACTATAACATTATTTAATTAGCTAAAATTTCCTCTCTTGAGAAATGGAAACTCAATGAAATGTCAACAATGCTGTCAGTCTGCTTCAGGCTAAACTCATTACACAAAAACTTGAGATAAAAATAGTCCAAGACTGACTATTTTGTCACAATTCATAGGTCCACAAACCTTATGCCTCAGAAATGTGAATCCATGCAAATCCTCCATTTTGCGGGTTAATAATACCATTATGTTGCATCAATTGATTATGGTTTTTATGCTCTTTTGCAGAGTTCTATATAGACCAAGCAAACAGAATACGAAGTCCTGCCAGTGACTGCTGGTTCATTGTGGGATGTTTACTGAAGGACGTTTCTTGATTAGTCAAAGGTTGATATAACATCTATCTTTGTGCTCAAAAAATTAGTCTCCCCCCCCCCCCCTCCAAGAGTGAGAGCTGATACTGTATTTTAAGCAAAACAGTGAAACACTGAAGAAAAAAATCATTTCACTTTATCTGAATTATAACTGATATTTCAGAATACATGTGCTCATTACTAAGCATAATAAAATTTGGCATTTTCTATTGTCTGGGGTTTATAAAGGCTAAATTTCTTGATTTATTTAAATAGACAGATAGGAAAGAGCAAACTACAAAAACAAGTGCTATATACTGAAGGCATGTGAATTACCTCCTTCCCAAGGATAATGCAAATTAGAAGTATGTAAAGCTTTGTCTGCACCTGGGATCTTTAATGAGGATAAAGAAAAATCAGACAGAGATTCTCCTGGGAAAAGAGAGGATCGTTATTTGAATAACCTGCAGTGAATTCTAATCAATGCAACGTGACTTTGAAAATGAATGTGGTCTTTCAACCCGCTGTACTCAAGCCATAATATTAATCATAACTTCATGGTACAGTAAAGCCTATGACAAATGGTTATTCAGTGGACTAACGAAAAGACCAGTTGTAGTATGGGGAAGAAAGGGGCCATATAAATCCAATGTTTTTTTGTTTGCAAATGCTTCTCTCTTTTTTTATGTCTGATTTGGAATGTATGCATAAAATGTGGTTGTTTTCCTTCAGGAGTGACATGTACAAGCAGTGCCTCATGTCATTATGCTCCTAAGAATATTGTTTAGCATTACATTTACCAGAAAACCTGTGCTCATTTTTGAGACAGGATTTCTCAGGATGTATTAGTCATTCATCCCCCAGTGCTTAAAGCTTCCACTGTGCCTCTAAAATGCTGAAGGTAATTTGTGTCTTCTATCCATTACTAGGTTCTATTCAAACCTCCTATAGTTAGAGGAGAAGTTTAACATAAGGTTTGATTCACTGGCTGCAATGTAGAAAATCGATGCTGACTTAAGTACTTAAAAAAAGACCCCCTATTATTAACTGTTCCCCATCTTAAGACTTAAAATAATTATTTTTTTGGCATTCTCACTACTAATATGTTTGCTCCAGGGAAATGCAATGTATTGAAAATTGGACTTTCAAGAACCACAAATAAAGGGAACCAAATAAAGCTAATAAATATATATAAAAATATCAAATGAATATTTTTATCAGCAGATGATTATATGGAATACAAGGAAACTGATATATCTTATTATTTGCTGTAATCTAGTGGGGGTGTTTGTATATGAACAGTAAAACGTAACTGGGTGCATGTTACACTGGTAAAATGTGGTTACGCCCCCGGGAGAACCATAAGGATATTTTTTTCCTATGAATTTTTCTATTTTAAAAATATTGACCACATTTAAGCCCTGATCTTTTAAAGAACCACAACAGGTGGAACATTGTGTCCACATGCAGCCACAATGAAGTCAGGGGGTCAACCTGCATGGAGCTAGCTATAAGATCAGTGCCTTAGATAACACAATATTATTATAACATTGTTAACAGACTCTCATATGTTTAAAGCACAACTCTTACCCTCAGCACACCTCAAGCAAAATCCTGTGAAGAAAGAAGGGCTCTCCAAGGAGCCTGGAAAGTTAAACTCAAGCTCTGTTGGACCAATGAGAGAAGTGAGTTGAAGAATTAAAGGCATCTACTTACAACATCCTGCCACCAGTCCCTAGGCATTCAAATTCAGGGATTGTGAACAAGAACATAACCTCAAATACTACATGATCCAAGGTGAGAGGGGCTGTCTCTCAGATAGTTGGTAGCCAGCAGCATAAAACAACAACATAATATGATTTAGAAAAGGAAATAGGGGTCATGGCGGATAACTAGATGAACATGAGTTTTCAGTGCAATGTGGTGGCTAATAGAGCAAGTATGATCCTTGGTTGTATAAGCAGGGGATTATCGAGCAGAAGTAGAGAGGTGGTATTACCATTGTATACTGCATTAGTGAGACTATTACTAAAATACAGCGTCCAGTTCTCATGTCTACCCTTCCAAAAGGATGCTGACAAACTAGAAAAGGTTCAGAGAAGAGCCACAAGAAGGTCTTAAGACCTAGAAAACCTGTTTTACAGTGAGAGACTATAGAAGCTCAATTTAATCATCTTATCAAAGAAAAGGTTAAGAAGTGATTTGAACATGGTGTGTAAGCACATACATGGGCAGAGATTTCTTACAATGGGGGGCTCTTTAATATAGCAGACAAAGACATAACAAGAATCAATGACTAGAAACAAATTTTTAATACTGAGGGTAATTAACCATTGGAACAACTTAGGGATGTGAAGTCTTCAAATCAGGACTGGATGTCTTTCTAAAAGATATGTTGTAGTTCAACAAGATATTATGGGCTCGATACAGGAATCATTTGGTAAAATTCTCTGGCCTGTGTTATTCCGGAGATTAAATGAGATGGTGTGACAAGGTTGGGACTCACCACTGGCACCTCCTGCTGGTTGTCTCCGGGAATTAGCTCTGTCCAGTGGACCGCCCCCTCCTGGTGGTGTCCCAGCCGTCATCTCGCCCTCGGTTGGCATCTGAGCCCGCGTTGCTCACCAGCTCGCGGCGTCCTTTTCGAGCCACTGCCCTCCGGCAGTGCCCTTAGTCCATCCTCGCCCCCTTCCGGGGGGGGGGGTCAATTAGCTGTCTCTCTGCGCCCCGGCCAATGTAGGCAACTGCACCTCCAAAGTCACAGCCCTCTTGGCAGGGGGTTGGTGCAGCCCAGGACGGCCTCTCCTGTCGGCCGGGTGTAAGGCAAGGGGGAAGGGGGAGGACCCAGGCTTGCCCACTACTCTGGGTCCCAACCCAGGAACCCTCTAGTGGCAGCCATCCTTCTCTCCCTCCGTCTGTCCACGTCCCTGGGCCGTTTCCCCTTCGGCCCCTCGCACCGGCTAGGCCCTTCCCCTCAGGGCCTGCAGCCTGGCAGACACCGGGCTGGCGTTCCTTTCTGCTCCCCCGGGCCTGCCCAGCACTGCGCTGTCCCAGGTGCTGGTCTCCTCACTCAGGAGACAGACCTTCCCCTCTGAACATCTGGGAGAGACTCCCTGCTGCTCTTCTGGGCAGCCTTTATATAGGGCCAAGCTGAGCTCTGATTGGCTGTCTCCAATCTCGGCCCTGATTGGCCCTCAGTAAGCCCTTTCTTGATTGGCTGCCAGCCTGCGCAGCCTACTCTAGCCTCCTCTCACATGGAGGTGGGGCACTCGCCCCGCCACAGATGGTCATAATGGTTCTTTATGGCCTTGAAATCTCTTAATCATTCCTAAGGTTACATATAAGTCACATAACTGTGACAGTTGTGTTAGATAACTAACAAAAGGTTTAGATAACTAACAGAATCCAACATCTGGGGAAATGGTTGCAAATCACACACATACATATGTGTTGTTATTACCTTTATTATCGCAATCAGGGTTTGGGGCTCATTGTGCTAGGTACTTGACAAAAACATAACAAGAAGATGGTCCCTGCTCTAAAGAAACTACAATTTAAGTAGTGTAAGTGAGAGAAAAAGATTTTTGCCCACTGAAACCTACCAATTGCAACAGATCTTGAAGATCTCTGATAAAAGGTGGGGTAAACCCATTCAATAGTTGTGGGGAGGCACAATCACCAAACTCCAAATAATTCTCCCAACCACCCAAACAGCAGCATCCTCTGCTGAACCTGGACTGAACCTACACTATTTCACTCTTGTCCAAATATCTGTAGTAACCAGAAACTGCAAAAAACCCATAAAGTCTGCACCTGATAAAAAGGAAAGACAGCTTCATTTCATCATATTAATGATCCCGCAGCTCAAATCACCTCTTTACTTAACTATTCCAGCAGCCTCAAATGCACATTGAACTAGAGAGTTAAGAAAAAAGTAACCTGCAGAACCTCCCAGGAGAGACACCGATGAGTGGATGAGCGAGCTCCACGTGGAAAGAATGGAACCACTTAAGTGTGATTCTTGTTCATCCCTGCCTTGGTCCATAGATGAACCAGCAAAATGTCATGGCCAATGGTATCAGTGGCTGCTGATAGTGCTAAAAGAATCAGACTAGACATCTGACATTGCCCATCATTAGAAGATCAACCAGTAAGAACCATGCAGTCTCTATATTGCACGTTGGCCTGTAAACTAATTATTAGGGATCCAGCAAATGTGAGGATTCTAGCTTCTTCCTGAGTTTCTTTGCCACCATCTTCTTAGAATCTTTTCCAAAGGGGCAAAGTGTAGAAAAGGAACCTGATTTTGCTCTCATACCAACAGTACAATAGTATAACTCTATTGACTTCAGTGGAGTCACTCCTGATTTATATCAGCATGTGTGAGAGATTAAGACCTCATCTTGCTTTGCCTTTCATAAATGGGATTGAAGATCCTTCAGTGATTCTTCTGGTCTTCCACTATGGTTTATGGAAAGCAGATCCTGTCAAACTAACTTGATATCTTTTTTTTAGTGAGATTACAAATTGGGTTGATAAAGGTAATAGAATTGATGTAACATACTTAGACTGCTGGTAAGGTGTTTGATTTAGTACTGCAGAAGATTTTGATTAAAAAACCCAGAATGATATAAAATGAACATGGCACACGTTAAATGGATTAAAAGCTGGCTAACTGATGGGTCTCAAAATGTAATTGCAAATGGGGAATCATCACCAAGAAGGTGTATTTCAACTGGGGTTCTACAGGGACTGGTTCCTGGCACAATACTATTTTTACATTTTTATCAATGTATTTTATCAAAAAATACAAGAAAACATAAAATCACTGATAAAGTTTGCAGATGACACAAAAGAATAATGAAGAGGACAGGTCACTAATACAGAGTGATCTAGATTGCTTGGTAAACCGGGTGCAAGCAAACAGTCTGTGTTTTAATATAACTAAATATAAATGTATACATCTAGAAACAAAGAATGTGGACCCTAGTTACAGGATGGGGGGTTCTATCCGGGAAGCAGTGGTTGTGAAAAAGATTTGGGAGGTTGAAGGGGATAATCAGCTGATTCTGAGCTCCCAGTGTGATGCTCTGGCAAAAAGGGCTAATGCAACCCTTGAATGCATAAATAGGGGAATCTCAACTAGGAGGAGAGGGGTTATTTTACCTCTGTATCTGGCACAGGTGCAACTGCTGTTGGAATATGGTGTATAGTTCTGGAGTCCACAATTCAAGAAGGGTGTTGAAAAATTCAAGAAGGTTCACAGAAAAGCCAGCAGAATTATTAAAGGACTGGAAAATCTGCCTTATAGTGATAGACTCTAGGAGCTCAATCTACATAGCTTAACAAAGAGAAGGTTAAGGTGTGACTTGATCACAGTCTATAAGTACCTACATAGGGAACAAAGATTTGGCTCTTCAATCTAGCAGAGAAAGAGACAGCATTATCCAGTGACTGGAAGTTGAAGCTAGACAAATTCAGACTGGAAATAAGATGTACATTTTAAACAATGAGAATAAATAACCACTGGAACAACTTACTGAAGGTCGTGGTGGATTCTCAAACACTGACAATTTTTACATCAGGATATGATTTTTTCTAAAAGAGATGCTCTAGGAATTATTTTGAGGAAGTTCTAGGGCATATTATTCAGAATGTCAGACTAAATGATCACAGTTGTCCTTTCTGGCCTAATACTCTATGAATCTATAAATGGTGGGTGACTCATTTTCCTCAGCCACCTTACAATGGCTATCAAAGGGGACAGCTGTTGCTGCTGAGTTCCCAAGTGATACCCTCCAGAACACAGTGCAAAGATTATCTGAAGCAAGAAATGGAATGCCCTCCACACAGGGGATCCTCGTTAGCTCCCAAGTCACCCCATCGTGCCTTGTGCCTAGTAAAACAAGAAGAACTACAAGAAACCACCCTTATTCTTTGAAGCAGTATTCGGCTTCCATGTGCCTCCTACAGTGGTGTGGAGTAGTTTCTATAGAATAAAGTTCAATGACCTGCCTGCCATGAATACAGGCACACCTAAGTAATCTTGGCTCCTCTGCACAAAGATTTTGCCACTGAGATTGTGAACCAGTTATCAATTGCTCAGCACCGTGACCTGAGCTGGTCTTTGCAACTTGGTTGTTCAAGCCCACGTCTGGTGCCTGAGCACATCACTTAAATCTTTGTAAAGAAATAAAAGATTTAACCACTGATTTTAAAAATGTCTATTTACCTCAACTTTATAGATGATGTTTCAAAACCCCCAAAGAAATAAGATTGCATCAAATTTACAAATATCTGGGTATGTATTAAGACTGCCTGGAGTAGCAGTTGAAGCGCCTCTGTCCCAGTTTGCAGAGTGCGGGGCCACTCACTAACTTTATGTAAATGTAGATCTGCAGTCCTTTCCTGGCCTGTCCCAATGTAGTTTTCCATGTCAGCCTAAACATTTTTTAGGTTAATAAATTAAGACCTAGGGCATGACTTCATTGGGACAAGAATCTGACCCAGCAAGGTCTCAGAATAATCTATATATTTTTCTTTATTCCTCGCAACACTGGGAACATTGGAATTACCCTTCTAGATCAGACCAATCATCCATCTAGTTCCGTAGCCTGTCTCCAGCAGTAGCTGGAACCACCTGCTGCAGAGGAAGGACCAAGAAGCCCTGCAGTAGGTTTTTAGGAATAACCTACCCACAGAGTCAGTTTCTTCCCAACCCCATTAACTGGAGGGTATGCCCGGAAGAATGATGGTTTATGCCCCTTTCCAAACCTTTTTTTTTTTTAGTTTGTTCTATAACAAATCTGGATATTCATGTTATCCATATACCAGTCTCATCTTTTTGTGTGGAGGAAATACATGTCTTCAAGTCCTTAAGGTCCAATTTTGTAACCTTTACTCGTGGTTAGTATTACTCACACCATCAAATAATCCTATATAATTTAATAGAGAGTTCTATCTCTGTTATAGAATTCTATCTGATGGTTCAATGAAATGATAGAAAGATTTTAATTCCCTGATAAGTTCTATAGTTTATTAGAGTAATTGCTATTGTATTCCACTGGTTTCATCCCTAATACATTCTATAGGAGTTTTCCATAAGGATTTTCTTTTCAAAGCCTTTATAGGGACTGTACAGCACATTCGACTGGGGATTATCCCAACTGTGCCCTATTCCTTCAGCAGCTCCAGGTGAATGAATACAGAACATTGAGGTATATTTTGGGGACATTTCATGGTCTATGGCCTGGTCTACACTGGTGGGGATCGATCTAAGTTACGCAACTTCAGCTACGTGAATAACACAGCTAAAGTCGACGTACTTAGATCTACTTACCACAGTGTCTTCACTGCAGTAAGTCAACGGCTGATGCTCTCCCGTCAACTCCACCTGTGCCTCTCAGCCTGGTGGAGTACCGGAGTCGACGGGAGAATGCTCGGCGGTTGATTTATTGCGTCTAAACTAGAAGCAATAAATTGACCCCCACTGGATCGATCGCTGCCCGTCGATCCAGGGGTAATATAGACAAACCCTTAGTTATACATGAGGTTAGGCTAGATTATCACAATGGTCCCTTCTGGCCTTGGAATTTATGAATTTCTTTCTTTGAGTCTGTCGTAAACACGGTGAAGTCATAAAGTGAAGTCCTCGCATTACCGAAGTCAGTGGGAATTTTGCCATTGAGGTCAATAGGGCCAGGATTTGACCAATAGATTCCAGTTTGGCTCCCACATTGCTATAACTCCATAGTAGTTGACAGAGTTCAGTAGCACAAGTGGGAGCAGAATCAAGCCTATAGAACCATAAGTTTAGAGACAAAAGGCACTGTAGGTTATCTATTATGTCCATTTACTAGTGAGATATATATTTTCTGCTGCTTTTTCTATACTCCTTATTCTTTATAGAACCTCTCTGTAATGGGTGCTGTCTTGATCCACTGGCATTTACTTTGTGATTCAGAAGAAAAATAATCCCTAACATCCCAGATATTCATTGACATTCTTTGAGTATGCAGATTTTCCTTGTTCCCATGAAGCTCCAAAAATATGTTTAAAAGGTTGAAGAAATCTGTAGTAGTTATTTCTTTCTCATTTCCCCACCGATGACTACTGTCAATTTAATCACACAATTAGTTATTATATAAACAAAAATAAAATTCATTATTTTAGGATGGAATCTGGAGGGTAAGGGAACATTTTAAATCATCATGGTTAAGTTACTGCAACCATCTCTGAAGGACCGTCCTTACCCATATGCAAACTACGCAGCTGCATAGGGCACCAGGAAATGTGGGGCACCAAATTGCCCCAAATTTCCTGGTGCCCTACGCAGCTGCTCAAGCATCCAGCCCGATCCCCTGGAAAGCTGCCCCCACCCCTGCTCTGCCCCCACTCCGCCTCTTCCCCAAAGCCCCTGCCCCTGCTCCGCCGCCACCCCACCCCACCTCTTCCCACCCCTGCTGTCAAGGCTGTATCCCCACTTTGAACTTTAGGGTACAAATGTAGGGGCCTGCATGAGGACTTCTAAGCTTAACTACCAGCTTAGTTCTGGTCCGCTGCCACCATTCCCTACCCTGGGAAGCTTTTAGAAACCTCTCACCAATTCCCTGGTGAATACAGATCCAAACTCCTTGGATCTTAAAACAAGGAGAAATTGACCCTTCCCCCCTCCTTCCTTTCACCAACTCCTGGTGGATACAGATCCAAACCCCCTTGGATCTTAAAACAAGGAGAAATTAATCAGGTTCTTAAAAAGAAGGCTTTTAATTAAAGAAAAAGGTAAAAATTATCTCTGTAAAATCAGTATGGAAAATAACTTTACAGGGTAATCAAACTTAAAGAGCTCAGAGGACCCCCCTCTGTCTTAGGTTCAAAGTACAGCAAACAAAGATAAACACTCTAGTAAAAGGTACATTTACAAGTTGAGAAAACAAAGTAAAACTAAGACGCCTTGCCTGGCTTTTTTACTTACAAGTTTGAAATAAGAGAGACTTGTTTAAAAAGATGGGGAGAACCTGGATTGATGTCTGGTCCCTCTCAGTCCCAAGAGCGAACAACAACCTTAAACAAAGAGCATACCAAAGCCTTTCCCCCCCCCCCCCCAAGATTTGAAAGTATCTTGTCCCCTTATTGGTCCTTTGGGTCAGGTGTCAGCCAGGATACCCGAGCTTCTTAACCCTTTACAGGTAAAAGGATTTTGGAGTCTCTGGCCAGGAGGGATTTTACAGTACTGTACACAGGAGAGCTGTTACCCTTCCCTTTATAGTTATGACACCTGCTCTGCCCTGCCCCTTCCCACCCCTGCTTCGCCCTGCCCCTTCCCACCCCTGCTCCACCCCAGCCCCGCCCCCACTCCACCCCTTCCCCTGAGCTATGTCCCGGGGGACTGCAGCAGGGGTCGGGTGCGCCGTGCACTCACCGGGCAGCGGGAAGTGGAGGGACCCGGCCCCAGCCCACTCTGTGCTGCCAGTGAGTGCTGTGGAGCGGTTCCCCTCTGTCCCCCAAGGCTGGGAGCCAGGGGAGAAGAGCGGAGTGGGCTGGGGCCGGGTCACTCCACTTCCCGCCGCCCCGTGAGTGCAGAGTCAGGCCTGCCCTGCAATCACTGGGTGGCAGGAAGTGGAGTGACCCGGCCCCAACCCGCTCCGCTCCACCGGCTCATGCTGGGGGGCGATTTCCCTCCTGCCCCCCACAGACCTTGGGAGCAGCCCCCCACCCGCAGATGCCTGGGGCCAGCCCCCTTCCCCACCACGGGGGGGGGGGCTACGTAGGGCACCAAAATGTCTAGGGACGGCCCTGTATCTCGGCCTCAGTTTCTCCTTCTACAAAACGAGATAATTATGCTTACCTCACAAGACTGAAAACAACTAGCAATCAGAACAATATTAAAAGTGTTACAGTATGCTAAGCATTTATAATAGTATGTTCATGCATATAGTGCTTTATATTTTCAATTCACTAATCCTGTCCCCACTGAAGCCAATGGCAAATCTACCAGGATCTGACCATAAAGCAACAGTAATGCAAAGAAAAAGATTCTGATCTCACCTACATGGGAGCAAATCTAAAGTCATTCGAATGACTTCAGTGGAATCGCTCCTGATTTACACAAAGGAATCGAAAACAGAATTTGGCTCATTGTTTGAGGGTTAAAAATGGGGGGGGGGGGAGGGGAAGGGATGGTGATTACTGTGGTATTACTGACCTTCCTTATACATAAAGGGAATACCTATAATAAATAATGTGGTTTTCTGATTATTTCCTAGAGGCATATGTGACATTTTTAAGGGTGATCACTAACTATCATCTATAACCAAATCAGCAAAGCACGGGTTTGGAGGTAAAATCTTGCTTTCCTTTGTCAGACCTGTTGTCCAATTTATTTTAATGAAACTAATTGCTTCAGTAAAGTGAGCAGGATTTGGTCCTAGCTGTGCAAATCTAAACCCCTTAAACCCAGGAATTCCCTTTCAATCCTATGTCAGTCACCATTTACACCAGTGTAAGTAGTTCAAATTCAATCCCCTAAGAGTCAGGACCAGGCATATTGCTCTGGGGGATGATCCTGTTCCCATTGAAATCAATAACAAAACTCCCACTGAGTTCAGTGT
The DNA here is from genome assembly GCF_028017835.1 of Emys orbicularis. Taxonomy (NCBI): domain Eukaryota; kingdom Metazoa; phylum Chordata; order Testudines; family Emydidae; genus Emys; species Emys orbicularis. The sequence continues at coordinate 45,086,336 of NC_088684.1, read as the reverse complement.
TGAGCAGAGTTGGGCCCTGGACTTCGTAGAACTCAGTATTACATCACAGTGGGTAATTTTTGTTTTAATTATTTTAGGGTTTTGTATTGGTGCCCATCACTGGAGCATCTGAGTGCCTTTTATGTAAAATAGATGGCTAATAGGCAAGTCCCTAGTGGACTTCCTGGAGTCTCCCACTCTCTCTCTTTTTGTTTTAATTCAATCAAGGATTTTTTAAAAAAGGAGATAATTAGATTTTTACAACTTTATACAGAGGGAAATTTTTAAACCCATTTGTACATTGAAGAAATTTGGATGTTCCAAGATTTTCTTTCAGGTAACATAATCATAATATTCTCATATGTCTGAGATTTAACATTGCAGATTCTTTCCTCTGCACCTTTTATTGTTCCTATTTACAGTGCACCTGAAACACATTGTGTAATTGGCAGGCAGCCCAGATTTTCCATTTAGGAACAGTTTGATGATTTCACTTTTTCTTCTTCTTCTTCTGCTTCTTCTTTTTTTTAAACAGCAGGTGCTCTCCATTGTAAACAATGCCAGTCACCATAATATTATTAGCTTTTGCATTTTTATTACATTTTTGCCTCCCTACATATTTTAAACTTCATTGCAAGGCATTTTTGGCACTGGCTCAGAAAGCTTCTTATTTCATAAGGAAGATGGATATCAGCGAACACAGTACTTTGTTGTCATTTATAATTAGAAAGCCTAAGATTTACTTAATCATAAAACCACCCAATATTTGCAGGTTTGTTTCTCATTTTCTCTGCAATACATCCACATCTGTCCCATGCAGTATGTTAATTCCCTTTTCTGTTATATGGATTTTTCAAACATTTAACCCTTTTCTTTTCATGGCATCAAAACCATCTTTTTAAACATTGTTCTTCCCGCCCCATAACCCTTCCCCACGATCTTACAGATTAAATTTCAAATGCTTCACAGTTTGATAGATAAATAGCCAGGACAAACATAGCCTAGTGGTTCTGCAATCTCTCTTATTGTTTAGTAGGGTATATATTTCATTGGTTATTATAAATTTATGCAAAAAAATGGAGTTCAGAAACACTGAATCAGAAATTAATTTAAGAAGAAATCTTGAAGGAAATTAAGAGAAGCAGCAGCAGATGAAGTCTACAGCAATCCAGATAACACAAGGCAATAAGTGTCTTATATGCAGATTTTAAAAAATGTATCTAGATTTAAATTATTTTGAAACAAAGATACTATTTGGAAAAAATAATTCAGACAAATGTGGAATAAATAATATTTATTGTTAGAATTATTTGCAGGTTTCAATTAAATCTTCATTAGCAAACAAAGACAAAAATCAAGCTATTTTCATGTTTATATAGCTAGGATCTCTTTTGCTAAACTGCATTTTGAGCTACATTTTTTTTCCAGATCAGCTCAATAAGTGAAAGCCCAGCAGAGAACAGATGCAATATAAGAGCAATAAAGGGAAGTAAAAAAAATTAAAAATCCTTTGTTCTCCCTGCAGTACATCCGTAAATCTATTAGCGTTATTTTCCTTTCTTCTCTTTTTTGCATCCCAAGCCAGATCTCAAGTTCTCTGAAGCAATCCTTAATCAAGCTCCCCAAAGGCCTAGGACTGCATGCAGCAATTTCTCCCCTGCTCTCAGCACAGATGTTTCGAGCACATTCCATTACACCTACATGCCATTACAGCTAATGGCTTATTCTGATGAAGAAAGCTGCTTTCTGCTCAGTGCAGCAAAGGGGAAAATAGCCTCCTGTACAGTTCGTACACTGCAACAATGAAATGTGGGGGCAGGTGGTACAACAGAACTCTCTAATGTTAATTACATACTGTATTACCCCCAAATTTGGCTGGTCATTAATTATGCTAATTTACCTTCCTGAAAATTAGCACCATCCATGTGAACATTTGAGCAGCTTATAACAAAATGAACTATGTCACAATGGTTTGTAAACCTAAACCTTTTGACCCATCCAGATATAAGATTGCAATGGTTATACCTTTTTGTGTGGGACAAAGGATAGTCTTTTGGATAGGGCATATGACTGGGAATGCTAAGATCAGAGATCTATTTCCAGTTCTATCGCTCACATTCTTAGACAAGTCACTTAACTGCCCTGTGCCTCAGTTTCCCATCTGTGAAAAGTTCTACTTACCTCACTGATGCATTCTGAGTCTTCATTTACTAATGTGTGAAAATTGCTTTTGATGCTTAGGAGAAAGGTACTATATATATATATATATATATATATATATATATATATATATATATATATATATATATATATATATATATATATATATATATATATATATATATATATATATATACCTAAAGCATTATTATTATGGCATAACTCCCAAAGTGATAGACTTCTTGGGAAATCTATAATCTGGAGGAAGATACACTCACATTGCTGGAAGGTATTAGAAAAATAAATCAAAATGTTTTGGTCATGACAAACAAATACTGTATTTTGTAAAGAACAAAAAAACTATACCCTATGCATAGCTAGAAAGAATTATACTAAAGATTCAACGTTGGACAGCAAACATATGATCATGTAAATGTGTCCAGCCAGGGAATATAGTGATTTTTCTGTATGTATTTAGTTTATATTAAGTCTCAATAAAGACTGAGTCAGTAACTTCAAGTGTGCCTACATTTATATATGGATTTTTTATTTATTTCTTCATTAAAACAGTATTTTTCTTCTTCCAACAAAACCTAAGGTTTTACCATATTGAGAGCAGACCTAAGAAATAGGGTGTCAGATTCAGATTCCATTTGTTTTCCTATGAATTAAGTAAATTAAATCTCATTTTACTTATGTTGAAATTGATCGAGTTTCAGAGTTAAACAAAATATCTTCCCTCACTCTCCATTTCTTCCTCAAGGCTGCTGTTTCCTTCTATCCATCTCCAAGAAGCCATCATCATATTAACATAGATGACAATCTGGCAAGGAGGTGCTGATCAAAGATAAATTTCACACTCGCACTTCGCATTTTCTAATTACACCATCTGTGTCAGACTCTTTCGTGGCAGTTCTGCCCAATCTGTCAAATGCTGCATGCCTATGGGAATGCAGAGGAGCTGAGAAAATCGCCTCCATTTCCCCCACCAGCCGATCCATCACCCCAATAGGAGCTGGGTGGATATATTAGTCTAATTGGTACTGGAATGAAGGTTCCAGACTGCATATAAGATGAGGTGCTTGGGGGATGCAAGTCATGAGATTTACAATTTGAATCATATTACAAGGCTTGCCCCAGCTTGCTTCAATAGCAAGCTGAGAACAAGCCATGCATGCAATATCAGTATGTGGTGGGGGGAAGGGAGGAAATGAGGAACATTTTAAAAAAGAATCATGAATGAAAAAGTGTCTCCTTTCATTTCTCTCTGTTTCCTTCAGACACATTAACTATAAATGATTACGAATAGGCACTGATTAAAAGAGCTCATCCTTTTATTAAAATGTTATAAAAAGTAAGTATAAGGAGTTAAATACCCTGACCCAGCAGAGATGGCCAAATCTAGTCTAATCAAATCCTGATCAGCTAAATCCAGCAGCTGTACAGAAACAACACAAATTAGTCCTTTCACACTAAAAGAGCATCACCTCATATACAGGATATATCAGATTAAAACCCTGATGGTGAAAGGCTGCAGATTTTTAGTTTCTCTAATAAGAGTGACATTTAATATTGTTATTCAACTTTAAGGATCAAATTTTTAAAGAGGTTTCATCTTGGCCTTGTATTTCTGCATGAGCAATTTTGTACCTCCATTATGTTTACATATAAACTTTCTGCACCCAAATGGTAACATTTACAAGCACAAAGTACTTTACACTTGTTTTGTATGTACAAATAGGTGTGTGTGTGTGTGTGTGTATCCTATTATCTGCATGCCCAAGTGTTAGTTTGCAAAAACTGTGTAGGTAAGGGACTGCATGAGCAAAACTGGATGTGCACAAATGGAGGCCACATTCAGAAAATGTCGCCCCTGTCCATATAGATTCTTTTATGACCTTATTCATTTTAATATCTGAGCACCTTACAAACATTAATGAATTTTTTTCTCCCAAGCCCCTTCTGTTACTATCCCCAGTTTTACAGATGGAGAACAAAGAGATTGAGTGATCTGCCCAAGTTCATACAGGAAGTCTGTGATAGAGCCAGAGGTTTACCCCAGATCTGAGTTCCCATCCAGTGCCTTAACCACAAAACCATCCGACCTCAAGGGTCTCTTATCTTGGTTATATTTTAGTGGAACAGAAAAAAATTATTGATGGATTAAAATATTTTTGTCCTCAGATGTAACTTCGGACTCTTTTATAAATTCTACTAAGGCGGTACAATTTATGTTGAGTGTTGACTGCAATTAATACAAGATTAAAGCAAATGCCGCAAACTGTGTTCCAAACTTTGGTCATTTTCAATTCTTGCTCCAAATTCATCCCTGAATGCCAATGCTGTTGGTCTACAGTGTCCACCAAGTAATACTGCGTGAGTTTTGTGCTTTTAATACTCTGCTTTGCTTCCAGAATGATTGGGGAAAGAGCTATTCAAATATTCATAAGGGACTGAAGACAAATATTTGGCTACTTCCAACATTTCAATGTTAAATCATTTAGTAAACACAGGGTAACAGCATTAAGACAAGATCAGACAAAATTGCCAAGCATCACTCAGGGCGAGGTCAGCTAAGAGTAACCTTAAAGCTGTAAATCAAGCTTTTACTGCCACATATTTGATTGAACTTGTGTCTTTACTTGAACTTTTGAATTTTCCCTTTCAAAGACGCGTACAAGACAGCCTCAAGGTGGAATATGCCAGAATGACTCCATTTCAGAGGCACAATCAATGAGCAGCAATTATCTCAGATATATTTTAGCCTTTTATAGACAAAGACCTTTGTCTGGGTGGGTGCTGCATAACAGAATGCAGCTGACACGCCTATATATGCTGCTTCTCTTCCCTGTAAGTTTTAATTCTACTGGAAAAATTTCTCCAAAGAGCTACAAATAGAATTTTAAATAGATTTATTTGTGATAGTTGAAATTTGAATCCCAACTACATGAACCCTAGTTAGAGCTTTGTGCTGGGAACTACACAAGTGTTTCTGGGGAGGGATGAAGCAGAATCCACATCTTGCCACACAGGCAGGCTTTGAAAACCCCCATGCTTGCCCCCCCAAACCTCCCTCCACTCCAGTCTCTCTGGGACTAGAGCAGAACCTCTCTCCACCATGCAGAAGTACAGAGTTCCCCCATGTACCCATCCCAGAGCTCTGTACTCCCTCTGCAGTGGCATGGAGGAGTAAGGATACTGAAGGACAGACAAATAAAGGATTCACAGTGGTCTCAAAAGAAACTCTGGGTCCATTATTATGTTAGAATGTTATTAGTTTGTTATACCATCAAAAGCTGGGACAGATTCCTCCAAAAAGTTTCTAATTCTTTTGTTTTGAATAGCAGAAGCTAAGTGGATACTCCAAGGGGAAATGGTTGAATTTGCCAATGGGAGAGGCACTCACTTAGATCCCAGTACTGCGGTGAGCTCTGTTAAAAAAGGACAAATCGGTATATGATCGAGACATTTTCTCATAGAACTACAGGAGAATACTGGCAGTGGGAGGATATATATGGGATAGCTCTATATTGCAATGTGGGAAAAAGAAGTGAACCAACCAATGTATCCAAGAATTGGAAGAACATAGTCATTATGGATAGGACAAGTTACACGTCACGGGGCTAAGTTGTGCCTATATGCAGAGGCTATGCAGAGGAGCCGTGTGAAGCCACATCACCTCCAGGAGAGGGTAAAACTGCTCCTCTCCTTCCCAAATTTCTTCCACAACCATGTGCCAAGAGGAGTGAGGGCCCTGATGAATATGTGAACCTTGGGCATATGGATGGAGCAATTGTCAATGATGCTCATACAGGGTGTGAAAAGGTGATAAAGTTCCCTGATCCTCCCCTTTTTCCCTGCAAGGAGGCCAGTCATAATCAATCTACAGGGAGAATGTCAACACGAGCAGAAAATGTAACTAGTAGATTTGCATGCCAGTCTTAGGCCTTGGCTACACTTGCGAGTTGCAGCGCTGTAAAGCCGCCCCCAGCGCTGTAACTCACTCCCCGTCCACACTGGCAAGGCATTTGCAGCGCTGTATCTCCGTGGTTGCAGCGCTGCATGTACTCCACGTCCCCGAGAGGAATAGCGAGTATTGCGCTGCCGCTGCAGCACTGCGGCACCAGTGTGGCCGCCCAATGCGCTGTGAATGGCCTCCAGAATTATTCGGCAGTATCCCACAATGCCTGTTCTAGCCACTCTGGTCATCAGTTCAAACTCTACTGCCCTGGCCTCAGGTAACCAACCATGTGACCGACCCTTTACATTCCCTGGGAATTTTAAAAATCCCCTTCCTGTTTGCTCAGCCCGGCATGGCGTGGAGTGCTATCAGCGAATCTTTCCAGGTGACCATGCCACCATGCGCCAAGCGAGCCCCAGCATGGAGCAATGGCGAGTTGCTGGACCTCATCAGTGTTTGGGGGGAGGAAGCTGTCCAGTCCCAGCTGCGCTCCAGGAATTACGATACCTTCGGGAAGGTATCAAAGGACATGATGGAAAGGGGCCATGACCGGGACGCCCTGCAGTGCAGGATTAAAGTGAAGGAGCTGCGGAGTGCCTACCGCAAAGCCCGCGATGCAAACGGCCGCTTGGGTGCTCCCCCCGCGACCTGCCGATTCTACAAAGAGCTGGATGCGATACTTGGGGTTAACCCCACCTCCACTCCGAGCACCACCACGGACACTTCAGAGCCAGTGGGGGGAGGGGGAGAGGAGGAGGAGGAGGAAAACGGGAGTGATGGTGGTGGGCCGGATGGAGACACCCCGGAATCCCTGGAGCCATGCAGCCAGGAGCTCTTCTCGAGCCAGGAGGAAGGTATCCAGTCGCAGCAGCCGGTACTTGGTGGAGAACAAACAGAAGAGCAGGTTCCCGGTAAGTGGTTTTTTTTTCAGGAAGGATTTTTTTCGGTGCGGGCTCTTTGGGAGAGGAGGGTTAGGCATGCATGCCTAGATGCGGAATAGTGCATTGATGTGGTTTATCACATCGCGGTAATCGGCCTCGGTAATCTCCTCGAATGTCTCATCCAGAACGTGTGCAATGCGCTTGCGCAGGTTTATCGGGAGAGCCACCGTGGTTCTTGTCCCAGCCAGGCTAACGTGTCCGCGCCACTGTGCCACGAGGGGCGGGGGAACCATTGCTGCACACAGGCAAGCTGCATATGGGCCAGGGAGGAAGCCGCATTGCAGTAGAAGACCCTCCCTTGCTTCCCAGGTCACCCTCAGCAGCGAGATATCATCCAGGACGAGCTCCTGTGGAAAATGTTGGGACAGTGTTCAGTGTAGGTGCCCCTTGAAGCTGTTGGCTCTCCCCAAGGCACAGAAACTCAGAGGACAGTGCAGCCCTGAAACAATCAGTCCCCCTTACTCACCATTTTGAGGCTCCCGTGGGATATGTGTGCTCTGTTTCGGACGGGAAAATTATGCAATTGTGTAGACCCTGTGTGTTTTCTACTCCTTAAGTGCGGGGGAAATCATTACTCTGTCTGGTATAAACAATGCTGCCTCTGTTAAATGTTGCATTTTGCCTATACAGCAGCATCAACCTTGAGACCTCAGCCGTCCCTCTTATCGCCTGCTCAGAGACTGCAAAGACTCAGGAGGAGACCGCGAAAAAGCAAAGAAGACATGCTGCAAGAAGTGATGCGGCAATCTATTAAAGAGAATGAGAACTGGAGGGAGAGAGAAAGCAGGATCCGCCAGGAAAACACAGCGCACCGGCGGCAAAGCACGGAGCACCGGCAGCAAAGCACGGATCGGCTCATAAGCATCCTGGAGCGCCAAGCAGACGTTATCCAGGAGCTCGTAGCCACGCAGAAAGAGGAGCAGTACCGCAAACACAAACGCCACCCCTCCTACAGCTCTTGTCCCAAAACTCTTTCTGTTGTGCCCCACTGTTACCTCCAACCCACTTTCCCCAACTTCCATGTTCTTCACGCCACCCACTGCCTCCAACACCAGTATCTTCACCACACAGCCCTGAAAACCACGACCCTTACCCTCTGCACTCAACCCCCATCACCATGCAGTATAGCTGTCCTGAAGTGCAGCACTCACTGCACAGCACACCAGACAGGACATACGCAAATCTGTGATTGTACCGTTCCCCACTCCACCCCCTTGTTTCTTTTCAATAAATGGATTTTTTTGGCTTTGAAAACATTCTTTATTATTGCATAAAATAAAAGACTCCTTAGCCCAGGAAATAAACAGGCACTACAAGTCTGCTTGTCTGCTTAGCAAACACTGATTCCTAAAGATTGGAACTACTGCACTTCACTCCCGTGCAGGGCACCAGATATCACTCCTGGTTTTCAGCCTCAAATTGCTCCCGCAAGGCATCCCTAATCCTTGCAGCCCCGTGCTGGGCCCCTGTAATAGCCCTGCTCTCTGGCTGTGCAAATTCAGCCTCCAGGTGTTGAACCTCGGAGGTCCATGCCTGACTGAAGCTTTCACCCTTCCCTTCACAAATATTATGGAGGTCACAGCACGCGGATATAACTGCGGGGATGCTGTTTTCGGCCAAGTCCAGCTTCCCATACAGAGATCGCCAGCGGGCCTTTAAACGGCCAAAGGCACACTCCACAGTCATTCGGCACCGGCTCAGCCTGTAGTTGAACCGTTCCTTGCTGCTGTCAAGACTCCCTGTGTAGGGTTTCATGAGCCACGGCATTAACGGGTAAGCGGGATCTCCAAGGATCACAATGGGCATTTCAACTTCCCCTACCGTGATCTTCCGCTCTGGGAAAAAAGTCCCGGCCTGCATCTTCCTGAACAGCCAAGTGTTCCGAAAGATGGGTGTGTCATGCACCTTTCCGGGCCAGCCTGTGTTAATGTCAATGAAACGCCCACGGTGATCCACAAGCGCCTGGAGAACCATAGAGAAATACCCCTTCTGATTAAGGTACTCAGATCCTAGGTGGGGTGGTGCCAGAATAGGAATGTGCATCCCATCTATCGCCCCTCCACAGTTAGGGAACCCCATTTGTGCAAAGCCATCCACTTTTTCCTGCACGTTACCCAGAGTCACGGTTCTTCTGAGTAGGATGCGATTAATGGCCTTGCAAACTTGCATCAACACGATTCCAACGGTTGACTTTCCCACTCCAAACTGGTTTGCGACCGACCGGTAGCTGTCTGGAGTTGCCAGCTTCCAGATTGCAATAGCCACCCGCTTCTCCACTGGCAGGGCAGTTCTCAATCTCGTGTCCTTGCACCGCAGGGTGGGGACAAGCTCCTCACACATTCCCATGAAAGTGGCTTTTCTCATCCGAAAGTTCTGCAGCCACTGCTCATCATCCCAGACTTCCATGACGATGTGATCCCACCACTCAGTGCTTATTTCCCGAGCCCAAAAGCGGCGTTCCACGGTGCTGAGCATGTCCGTGAATGCCTCAAGCAATTTCATGTTGTACGTGTTACGCGGCTCGATAGCATCGTCGGACTCCTCACTCTCACTGTCACTTTGGATCTTAAGGAATAGTTCGACAGCCAAACGTGACATGCTGGCGAGATAAGTCAGCATACGCCTCAGCAGTTCGGGCTCCATTTCCCGCAGACAGATCGCACTGCACAGAAACCATTGAAAGATGGTGCCAAAGGTGGACGGAAACAAAGGGATTTCTGGGATGCGAAGTGATGCATCACGGGGCGTTGGGACAGGACCCAGAATCCCCCGCACCCATGCCCCGTTCCCACAACCCACGGCGCCAGAATGGGAAGAGGTGCTCTGTGGGATAGCTGCCCATAATGCACCGCTCCCAATAGTGCTGCAATTGCCACAAATGTGGCCACGACAGTGCGCTGGGCAGCTGTCAGCGTGGACAGACTGCAGTGCTTTCCCTACTCAGTTGCATGAAGTCAGGTTTAACTCACAGCACTGTATATCTGCAAGTGTAGCCTAAGGCCTTACACAACAAAACAGACACAAAGGTAGACATTTGCCTAATTTCTATTTGGTCCCTTGCAAAACTCAACCCAGAATTCATTTTTTTAAAACATGGAGGAGATGTCATGGTTAAGGAAGCCATTTTCATAGCTTGTGGGGATGTTCCAAAGTGAGAGGGTATAGCCCTGAGGTCTGAAAATTGGCACAAGAGATATTTCATAGGTATAATTCCCCAAATCTCATTAATATGGCATTTAGGAAATATCCCGATTTATTGAAATTAAAACGATGTTCCACTCTGACAACAGAAAAGTAGATCTGTGAATTCAGAACAGATTCTGATGACTTTAGGGACAAAATACAGTGTTACGGTTTTCTACTCCTATTGGCCCTGCAGAACCAGGGGCTCTGGATTCTATTCCACCTTTTCCATTATCGACCAGATTATTTACTAAATTCCAATCACACCTGGGGAAACCTGATGAAGTCAATGGGCCTGCACAGGTGCCAATGAGGAAATTATATGGTGACACTGAGATTGCACAGGTGTAAATGCAGAGTAATTTGTCCTATGGATTCACCTTTATGCCATGTAAGAAGGAACATTGGCTCGCAGTTAGAAAAATATCTCTACATCTGTAAACTGAGCATATCTGATATGGAAATCATTGAGACACAAACATGGATCCATACTATGTGATTCTTACAGAATCTCTTTTCAGAGTAGGACTTCACTTTAAACAAAGAGAGATGTTTGTTTAGTGTACACATGACCACAGCCAATAAGTGTATTTCATCACCGTGACTGCATAAACAAATACCTCCTATAGGAATGTGGCTCAAAAGAATAATGACTTGTATATATACTGTAACCCCCATAAGAGAGTGTATACTCAGGGTTTGTCTACGCTGCAATCAAAGAACCACAGCACAGCTGTGGCTGTCCAGGATCAATTGACTTGGGCTTCCAGGGCTTTGGTTCCGGAGCTAAAAATTGTAATGTAGATGTTCAGGCTTGGGCTGGAGCCCAGGCTCTGAGACGCTGAGTGTGGGGAGGGTCTCAGAGCCTGGGTTCTAGCCCGAGCCCGAACATCTACACTGCTATTTTTAGCCCCACAGGCTGAGCCCCCTGAGCCTGAGTCAGTTGACCCAGGCTCTGAGACTCAGCGCCATGTTTTTTATAACCTTAGGGCCATTCAGGCCCTGACCTGTGTTGGTGGAAATGTAGAGCCATGTTACCCCAGAGGGGAGGCTGGGAAGGAACAGGACCCAGTTGGGTCAGTCAGGCATTAACCTGTGAGGATGACTCTCCAGAGTCATAGCCCACACCTCCTCAGAAGAAACAATCCTTCCTCCATCTCCTTGGCATTTCTGTCGGACTGTGTCTTTCCTTAGGACACCATACAGTACTCTGTTTGAGCAATGGGATTCATTTTGTCTCATGCTACATGCTGGTTTTGTACATCTGAAAGACCTTTAGATTACATCAGAATTCAGTTAAAAGAGATTTCTTGATTCTTTGATTAAGTTCAAGAGAAGCTTCATATACTCTCTATGTTTAGTCTCACTCAACACAAACTGCTCCAATACAATCAGTGAATTAAAAATTCAGCTGAGATTTAAAAAACAACAACAAAAGAACCCCTCTCAAGGGTGGCGGGTATGGCAGGCCATGGGAGGCCGAGCCTCCTCAAATAGCCACGCATAGCCCTGCCCACGCTCCACCCCAAGCCCCCTCCTGCTTCCCGCCACTTCCTCCTGACCCCAGCCCAGGTAGGCTGCTCCTCTTCTGCAAGGGGGGTGGGGCAGGGGCTAGCGTGGCAGCGCAGGCCAACCTGCGGCTCGGGACTTGGGGCAGCTGGGGCTGCCCACCATCATAGGTGCAGGAAGTAGGTGTGCGGGGAGTGCTGCAGCACCCCCAGGTTTTACATGGGTCTCTGCTCCCGGCCCCATATGCAGGGTCCTGGCTACTGGCCCCGCACCTGAACTCTGCTCCCGGCCCACACACGTGCTCCCGGCCCCGCGCCCGGGGTCCTGGCTGCCAGCCCCACACCCACCTCCAGCTGTGGCCCCATTACCTCTGTCCGGGTCCGCCCCTCCTGGAGACATGGCCCTGCTCCTGGCCCCAGCTCGGGGGGGGGGAGGGGCACAGACAGAGGTAAGGGGGCTGGCTTTCAGCACCCCCACTATTAAAAGTGTTCCAGCGCCACTGCCCAGCCCCTCGGCACTCTGGGGCAGGGGGCTCTGGGGCCGTGGCATCTGGCACTCCGGGGCTGGGGGCGTTCAGGCCAGCTGGCCAGGGTGGCCCGGGGCTGTGGGGCTGTGGTGTGGGGCTTGGGGCACTGTCAGGGGAGGGGGGCGGAGGGGGTGGAGAAGAGGAGGGCCTTGGGCCAGGGGCTAGTATCCCCAAACGGGCAGCTCACGCGCTGCCCATGATTCTGCTCTACACAAACACACCCTAGTTGCTTAACAGTTAACATTCCATCTTCCTTGATTTTTAAAAAAAATTCTCTGTCTTGTTACTATTCGGCACTAAAATCTAAAAATAAAGTCATTATGAGCATGCAACCAAATCCAAATAATCATGCGTTCTTATTTCAGTAATGCTTCTTAGGTATAAATATTTCAAGAGTAAAGATGATTTTTGAACTCTGTGATGTCCTGATACTCTAAGTATAATATTTACAGTTACAAAAGTAACCTTTTGGACAAGAATGCAGTGAGTCATCCCTCTTTAGATAAAGAGTTCTCAACAAAAGAATATTGTAGCTTCAACTCCATCTTTCTGGGAGCTAAATGGATGGAAGTTTTTCAGACAGTTCTTTCTTGTCTTGTTCACACTCCAATCCAAGCCATCTAAACTAAACTTCACACCCTATTTAGAGTAGTAATGGGCAAACGTGAAGAAGTTCAGAGTTTCAGTTTGGTTTGGATAAGTATCAAAAAGTATGGATGGATCCAAACTCTCTGAGCCTCAAGATTTGATTTTTAACTCTCATTACTTTCACATGGTGTAAGACTATTACTTCAGCAGGGTAATTCGGGTACGTCTATACTTACCTCCGGGTCCGGCGGTAAGCAATCGATCTTCTGGGATCAATTTATCGCGTCTTGTCTAGACTCGATAAATTGATCCCGGATCGATCCTGGAAGTGCTTGCCGTCGACGCCGGTACTCCTGCTCCGCGAGAGGAGTACGCGGAGTCGACGGTGTGGACCCGTGGTAAGTTCGAACTAAGATAGTTCGACTTCAGCTACGTGAATAACGTAGCTGAAGTTGCGTATCTTAGTTCGAAGTGGGGGGTTAGTGTGGACCAGCCCTTCCTGATTTAGACCAGTATAAATGAGATCAGAATCATGCCCTGAATCTACAACATTCGATGAGAATAGGCTCTACAGAGACTTCCATACTCCATGATTCTGCTTGAGCCAGAGATAACAAAAGGAGCTACAAGCCTTACTGTATTTTGGAAGTTCTGCTTCTGGTCTCAACTAGAAACTGTGCCAAAATTTGGTATAAATTAGGCTGAAATTTAAAGAAAAAAGATGGGTCTGTTCTTACTCTAGGTCTCATCTTGCAGTCACTAAGTAGGCAAACATCAAGCAGCAGTCAAATACCATGGCCTTTTTCTGAACCAGTTTACCCATTTGGAATTCTTCACGTCCATCCAAATGCTGTGCTTTAATTTAAGTAAATGACAAAACTCCTTTGTGATTTGAAATCCAGACTGAACCTGAATTTCATGATTAAGATACAGCTCTATCTTATAACAGAATCCTTGAAATGTAGGGCTCGAAGGGCCCTCAAGAAGTCAAGAAGTCCAGCCCCCTGTGTTGAATCAGGACCAAGTACATCTAGACTATCCCTGACAGGTGTTTGTCCAACATGTTCTTAAAAACCTCGAATGATGGGGATTCCACAACCTCCCTTGGAAGCATATTCCAGAGTTTAACTACCCCTACAGTTCAAAAGTTTTTCTTAATATCTAACCTAAATCTCCCTTGCTGCAGATTAAGCCCGTTACTACTTCTCATACCTTCTGTGGACATGGAAAACAATTGATCACTATCCTCTTTATAACAGCCCTTAATATACTCGAAGATTATCAGATCTCCCCTAAGTCTTCTTTTCTCAAGAATAAACATGACCAATTTTTTTAATCTTTCCTCAGAGGTCAGGTTTTCTAAACTTTTTATCATTTTTGTTGCTCTCCTCTGGACTCTTTCCAATTTGTCCACATCTTTCCTAAAGTGTGACATCCATAACTGGACACAGTACTCCAGTTGAGGCCTCACCAATGCCAAGTAGATTGGGACAATTACCTACCATGTCTTACATACAACACTCTGTTATTACACCCCAGATTGATATTTAGCCTTTTTCTCAACTGCATCACATTGTTGATTCACATTCATAGAATCATAGAATCATAGAATATCAGGGCTGGAAGGGACCTCAGGAGGTCATCTAGTCCAACCCCCTGCTTAAAAGCAGTTCAATTTGTGATTCACTATAACCCCAAGATCCTTTTCACCAGTACTACCACCTAGCCAGTTATTCTCCATTTTGTAGTTGTGCATTTCATTTTTCCTTCCTAAGTGAAGTACTTTGCACTTGTCTTTACTGAATTCCATCTTGTTGATTTCCAATCAATTCTCCAATTTGTCAAGGTTATTTTGAATTCTAATCCTATCCTCCAAAGTGCTTGCAACCCCTTCCAGCTGGGTATCATCTGCAAAGTTTATAAACATATTCTCCACTTCATTATCCAAATCATTAATGAAAATATTGAATAGAACTGGACACTGTACTGACTTTTGCAGGACCCCACTAGATGCATCCTCCCAGTTTGATGGTGGACCACTGATAAATACTCTTTGAGTATGGTCTTTCAACCAGTTGTGCACCCACCTTATATATCTAGACCACATTTCCCTAGGTTGCTTATGAGAATGTCATGTGGCACTGTGCCCAAAGCCTAACTAAAATCAAGATATACCACGTCTACTGCTTCCCCACATCCACTAGGCCAGAAACCCTGTCAAGGAAGGAAATTAGATTGGTTTGGCAGGATTTGTTCTTGACAAATTCATGCTGGCTATTCCTTATAACCCTGTTATCCTCGAGGTGCTTACAAATCGATTGTTTAATAATATATTATTTTCAAGTATCATAGTTAGGCTGACTGGTCTATAATTCCCTGGCTCCTCTGTGTTCCCTTTTTAAAAGATTGGTACTATTTTGCCCTTCTCCAGTCCTCTGGGGCCTTACCCATCCTCCATGAGTTCTTAAAGACAATTGCTAATGGTTCTGAGACTGCTAATTCCTTAAGTAACCTAGGATAATTTTTATCAGGCCATATCAACTTGAGTACATCTAACTTATCTAAATATTCTCTAACCTGTTCTGTATTACTTTAAGTCTGTCATAAGTAGTATCTATGGCCTGGATCCACAAAGGGATGGGCACTGCAATGCCTAACTTTTAGGCACCTAGAAAATCATAGCAACAACAATGTGATCCACAAAGCCCTAGTTAGGCACCTATGCTCTCTATGCAATGAATGGGGATAGCTAGGCGTCTTAGAATATGATCCACAAAAGCCAGCACACTAGGCCAGAAGCTGCCCAGCCCAGCCCATGGGAGATGCTGACAAGCCCCACCCTTCTCAGAGAGTAAGCTGTCTAAGTCTGGGTTGTAGGGTGGTGCCTATCTCCGATAGTTCCACAACTGGGAACCCCTTTCCTGGAGTCAGGTGGTTTAGGTGCCCACTTTGTTTCTTGTGAGAATGAGTAAAGCATGTGCCACACTCCACAGCTAGAGGAAGAGAAGGTGGTGCTCACCTTGTAACTTTTAACCCAGTGACTAGAGCATTCACCTGGGATGTAAGAGACTCAGGTTCAATTCCCCACTATGCCAGAGAAGGAGAAAGGATTTGAACAGGGGTCTCCCACCTCCAAAGAGAGTGCTCTAACCACTGAGCTATAGGATAGTCTGGTGAGGCTCTTTCTCAGTGTCACCTGTTGAAGCTGTTGCACGTTGAGTAAATAATTAAAGAGTCATTGGGCAAGAGTGAAAGTAAGAAGGATTTGGATCTTGTCTACATGGTACATTAGTCCACACCAGCTGGACTGTAAATTCTAATGTGTATCGGTATTGCGCACTAACTGGCCCATGGATGCTGCTGGCAAGCACTAAAAGTTCCTTAGTGCACATTCCCATTAATGTCCAGTAGGGAATTTTAATGCATGCCAGCAGGGTCCACATAGGCCAGTTAGTGCACAACACACTGGTAGGCATTAGGATTTACACACCAGCAGTTGTGAACTAAGGCACCATGTAGACAAGGTCTCTATAACCTGTTGGTTAGGGCACCCACCTGGGAAGTGGGAGACCCAGGGTCCATTCCTCCTACTCCAGTGACTCTCTTATTAGTTATACACAGTGGAGCAGCTTCAACAGGAGAGACTGAGGAAGCCCTCCTCCATCCAAATATCCATAGCTCAGTGGTTTGAGTGTGCTCTCTTAAGAGGTAGGAGACACCTGTTCAAAACCTTTCCTCCCCCTCAGGTCTCCCACATCCCAAGTGAGTTCTCTAACCACTGGAGTAAAAGTTATGAAAGCAGCACCACTTCACCCACCTTTCTGCCCCACAAGAGACCAGATTTCTGACTGGGACCCAATCTGGGGGACAGCCCCTCAGCATGCCCCACAGATTGGGCCCCACAAGTGAGATGGGGCAGATAGGTGTGCCTCTGCCTCTGTTCAAGGAATGCAATAGGGATTAGGTGGGAGATAGGCATTGCAATGTCTTGATTGAGACTGCAATGCGCATGCCCAGAGGCAGAAACCTGGGTGCCTAGGGTACTTTGACTGGAAAACTTAGGTTCTGAGTGCGTTTAGGAGCCTACAGGGATGGGTGGCTGCCAAGCAAGGTTTTATGGTTCACAGTTCAGCCTAAAAGTGGGATATAGGTAATTAGTTCTAGGGTTTAGGTACCCAAAAACCTTTGTGGATCTGGGCCTATCAGTCTTTGTGGTCTACTCGGTACATCTGGTAGAAATGCTTCAAAAAGACCTTTTCTCAAAACTGATTTATTTTGTGTGTGAAAATTTTTCACTTTTCAACAAAATTGGAAAATGAAACATTTAGACTGGCTCAGTTTTTATAGTATTTTAGTTTTTCATTTTTCAGCCTCCCCGCCACTTCTTCTTTTTCTCTTCCCTGCTCCCCTCCAGCACCACCACCACCACCCGCCCTTTCTCAGTACCAAAATAGGAAAAAGCCAGGAAACCAAAAAACAGAAATAATTCAGTCCCCAAAATTTGTTAATTTTTTTTCACAACAATTTTTAAATAGGAAAATTTCATTTTTAAAACCTATGGAATAAAAATTACTATTTTTATGTGTGATTCTCTCCTCTCCCCCATTTTTTGACCAGCTCTAGTCCTCATATTCCCCTTGACCAGAGCCGGCTCCAGGCACCAGTTTAACAAGCAGGTGCTTGGGGTGGCCAAGGGAGAGGGGCGGCACGTGCGGCAATTTGTGGGCAGCAGGTCTCTCACTCCCACTGCCGCCGCCGATCGCGGCTTTTTTTTTTTGCTTGGGGCGGCAGAAATGCTGGAGCCGGCTCTGCCCTTGACCATTTCATGCTGTTTTTTAAATTAATTATTTTATGGTTACTTATTGTGCCATTAAGGGGGAAAAAATAAAGCAATGCTTTCAACAGTAGCCACAGTACACATATCTTAATTTCCTGGAAAGAAAAGATAAACAGCCAGATGTTTAGTGTGTATGTCTATATACTTTTTACAACATTTTGAAGTAAGGCAACTGTTGTGGGTTTGGAAAGATAAATTGCATCCTTTCCCCGTGTCTGAAAGGAAGAATATTTGCAGTTTTACTGCTTCTTTTGATTGTTTGCTAGTACCATTTTTCTTAGATGGCTCCTTTTACTCAGGGCAGAAAATGTTTTTGGAATATCCTTAATTGTCAAGCAAAAGACAAAAACAAACCCCAAAACAAAGCAAAAAAATATCACCACCAATAAAATATATTTGCCCCTCCCCACCCCCAGGAGCAGGCACCCTGAGTGCTCTAATCACTCACCTTTAAGGGCTGGTCCACATTAACCCCCCACTTCGAACTAAGCTACGTGAATAACGTAGCTGAAGTCGAAGTACCTTAGTTCGAACTTACCGCGGGTCCAGACGCGGCAGGCAGGCTCCCCCGTCGACTGCGCGTACTCCTCTCGCAGAGCAGGAGTACCGGCGTCGATGACGAGCACTTCCGGGATTGATCCGGGATCGATTTATCGCATCTAGACAAGACGCGATAAATCGATCCCAGAAGATCGATTGCTTACCGCCGGACCCGGAGGTAAGTATAGACGTACCCTAAGGCTAGTTCTGCAGGCCCTGCCTTTTCACATAGTTGGGTAAAATTTTCCATATTCAGAACCCTAAATGCTTCAGGTTTTTATGCAGGTAAACATGCCATAGACGGTAAAATGGCAAAATTCTTCATAAATGAAAGAAAATAGAAGAAATTATTATGTAATATTTGAGGGAGAGGAACCATCTGTTTAAGGTCTTTATTCTGCAAATACTCAAGCATGTGAATACAGTGGAACTAGGAACATAAGCTAAATTACCCACATGCGTAAGTGTTTTGTGGGATTGGGCCCTGGAAATGCAAACAGCTTCCATTGTTACTGCATTAAAAGTCAGCAGGAAAAATAAAATATCCAACAGTGATGTCAATACAATGCCAATAACTTTGGTAGAGTGAGAAGCGTTGCCCATGTTATTCTCATTATTTTTCACAGTGACAGATTTTATGAAGGCTATTTATTGTTAACACATGGGTCCATGGGTTATTAATATTGCATATAGGTATATGTGATTCTTGTGTTATTGCCCAACATAACTGGGATTTCAGTGGAAAAGACAGACTAGGAATTTTAAGTATTGTATTCCAGATGTCTTCTCAGTAGACCTTTACTACACAAAGATGCATTATGCATTTACAATTTACTATCTGGAGAGAAAAGAATTAATATAGAGGCTGCACATGTCCAGCTTCTATGTCAAGCTTAACTGAGGAAATCAGTTCATACCACAGCTGGTCCAAAATCTATCACACTTTTACATTTTTGGCAGGATGTCACCTTAGGCATTGTAAATGGTGTATGTGTGCTATATAATTATATTGTCCGTGGATTTATGCACCTGTGTTGCATATTTCATTACATTTTCTTGGCCTCCTTATTATGACTACATTTTACATGTCTGATAATACAATTCAAATTCTACCAAATCCGAAATACTAACTTTCAAGCAGAACCAAATGATGCTTAAGTAATTTAACACGATACAATGGAAGGCAAAAGAATTACTTTAATCATATAATGAGGTCAGGAGATTTCTCTTTGCTACTCTTCCATTGACATCTTTTTTTGCACATAAAGATATTTTAGGCTTTTGGGTACAATTTTAATACATGTATTTATTCTCATTGTGATAAAAAGAGCTGTTTGTTGGAGAGAAGGAGTTAATATGTTTACAGAAAATCAAGACAAGCTTGGCATCTTTTATAGAATCAAACCAGAGTTCATAATACCAGTATTTTGTTGTTTCTAAATATCAACTGGCCCATTAAAAAGTGCAATGGAAATTTAAAAAAAAATGTGATTACAGTTACATAGAGTGAATGCCAGAAGCTCTGTGGATGGCTTTTTATCTCATTCCCTTAGTGAAAACAGTTAACTAGGCACTGGTGAGATATTCTGTAACTGCACAACAAAAAGCTGGCACAACTGCCAAGTGTGGCATGCCAGATGTGTGAATACATTCTGGAGAGCAGTATCAGCAGCTCCAACAGAAAGCCATAGCCATTAATCTAGAGACCTCTGGGAGTTCAGGATAGTGCTGTAAAACCTAGACCCTGCCAAGACTGCATCAGATAAAGCCATCAATGCATTGTAAAAAAGACACAAAACCTATTTCATGGGCTGCACTGATCAAGCAATTACAATCATTGACTACATTAAGCAAAGAAACAGCGGGGTGCCCTATAAAATTGACTGCCAACTTGAATAATCAATAGGCTCCATGTAGAGTAAATTAAATAACTGAAAAACTATTTGGAAAAACTGAAGTTAAAAAGCCAGTCAGTAATCCCTCATCCATGGAAAAACAACACTGCATCGAAAAGATTCTTTAGTTTGCTTTAATTCTTGTCACTAGGAAATACAGTAACAGTAAGCTGAGAAAGACATTATTTAACCATCTCAATCACCAGTTCAAAATTGTTCACTTAATCTGTACATTCATAATCAATGCACACATTTCTATTATACCTCCCAACCTGCCAAAGTTTAAACATGGGTTTCAATTGTAAGACTAATACTCAAAATGAGAGAACCTAGAAAAATGGTACATACTGCAGGAGGCTTTAAATGATGCAGATTACTTTCCCTAATATATAAAATATCTAATTTAACCTGACTTTCATTTCCAGTGCAAACTGTTGGCAGCAATAGGTTGTGCTCCTGCAATTGACGGGATGTGACAGGACTACTATACCCATGTTGAGCACTTTACAATGATTCGGCCATCCACACACAAGTTGTCAACTGCAGGATTAAGGCCTTGTTGCCTTAAATTGTTTGAAGTTAGTGGGGCTCCACGCAGGTGCAGCGGTTTTCCCATACACCAGCAACTGTAGCATAAGGGCTATAGAACACCATGAATGGCAGGAACAGGGCTATTTGAAAGGGTATATCTTCACTGCAGTATTAGCCTGGGTTATCAGCACCTGAGTCTGAGCAGCCACACTGCAAAACCCTACCCAACTTCTGTCCTTACTGGTGCTGCATGCCTCTGTGTGGGTGTTTCACTAGGATTCCTGGGGCATACCCCATAGTGCTTTGTGCTGCAGTTAGCTCAGCCGACTTATGATTTTTTCCCAGTGAACTGCGGAAGAACTTGTCTGACCTTCTGAGCACACTGTTTGTGGTGGGAGGGAATTATGGGAAGGAACTGGAGGACTACAGAACATGAATGATTTAGCATGCATCTTCACTATAAAGTGGGCAGGTTACCATCCCAAGTGAAAGTGGAACCTGGGCTTTGTACCCCCTCCTGGCCCAGGTTGAAAGCACTACCTAACTTGGGTGAGAGGTTTTTGTTTCTGTATTGGAAGGGAGTTAGCGATAACACCTAAGCAAGAGCCTGGTCTAATTCTGTAGTGAAGATTTTCCCAGACAGAGCAGACCAGGTACCTGGGTCCTGGAGTTTTACAGTGTGCATTTTTTGCAAGCAAAATAGGCGAGTTTTAAGGGGGTGGATCTGTAAGAAGTTGGTTAATAGCAAATGTTTTCACTACACACTAGTGAACAAAGGATTTGTTTTTCTTTGCTTGCAGTGGAAAAAAATTGAAAACACTACCCTTGGACAAATCATGCCTTTGCCCAGACAAGATTTTCTCTATTTTTGTTCCCCATTTTTAAAAATAAAAGTCCCCTTCTTTGCAGAAAAAATTTCTTACTTGAAAAAAACATCTTCTGTGTTTTGTGTTATTAAAGTGGGGAAAAAATCTGAAGCAGAACTGCAACATATTTTGCTTTTCACAGAACCAAAAAAAAAAAAAAAAAGATGCATCAGTTTCTGCAGAGGTGCAAATATGTTTTTAACTCCTAAGTAAGCTCTTTGAAAAATAAACAAGCTTTGTCAATGTGAACCAGGGTATCAGACTCTGGACCTCATGGAATAGTGTTAAGATTGTTTCTCACTGATTGAGATATCATGATAATTTTCAAACAGAACCATAATGTGGAATTCTGGTTTCACCCTCTCCAGTCTGCAGATTAAGGGAAATCAGATTAAGAATCAAAATTAACTCCTAAGTGTATTGGAGCACAAAGGTGCTAATACCTAGAATAAATAAAAAAGTTATCATCATTACTAGAAAAGTTTTGTAAAGCAGGGGACCTGGAAAATCTCTTGAACATTAATTTACTGCACCAATATTTTCGGTGTTTTATACAAGTACTTGCACTGGCACACAATAAATTAGTTGTCAATAAATAGCCTGGGATAACAATATTCTGTTTCTTACTCCCTGTTAAAAATAAATGGGGACAAAACCTCTGAAAACGTGTGCTTTATGAGAAAACTCATCGCAACTGCATATGAAAGGAGAAATATGATGAACTAAAAATGATTATGTGTCACAATAAAATTTTCCAACTTGTCTGCTGATTAGATGATAATGCTGCCCATAAAAGCAAGAGGAGGAAAAGCACTGCAGAGAACTTGATAAAATGTCTTACTGAAATCTATTGTATTTACCACTTATTAGATTCTGAACTCAAATAGATCTTGATTGCTGAGAGCTTGGGTATTTAAAAGCTTTAAGATCATCAATTACATTACTCATAATTTCCACATCTGCCTTTTCCCCAGCAATTCAGGCAGAGAGAAGACTGTTATAACACTCTTTCTGCAACGTGATTATTATAAGACTCTGTTATAATGTGCACTTGAAATGCCTCTAAGAAATTTGAACTTAACTGCAATTCGCAGTTTTATGAAACTATCACATGGATGGCTTTTGGTGGTAGTGGAAAGCAAACGAGTGGAGAAGTACCAAGTTAGCTGGAGAAAAGCAGATCCTTACCAGCCCAGGGGCCCTTGCAAGTATGCAGGTAGCACAGCTATTTTCTAAGACACCCTTCTTTCCTGCCTATCAAATATTGGCTTTTGGGGAGTGAATCTGTATTTCAGAATAAACAAATTTGTAATTAGAACTGTCATTATGTAATTGAATAAAACTGTGGCTAGGTTTGCACAGGGATGCGCAGCCCAGAGGGAATTGGATCCCAAAGAATCTGTGCTGTGAATTGCCCAGTGAATTGCCAAAGCAGAACGATTTTTCCCCAGAAATCTTTTTTTTTAAAACCACCAATAGAACCTGATCCAACTCCCATTATTAAAATCAATGGTGAGATTCCCATTCATGTCCATGGTGCATGCCAATACAGTGTATTGATCTCATTCACAAACATCCATATTCACCCTGTATTAATAGAATACAAGGAATTCACACAATTAGACTGACCTGACTCAAATAACAGTAATACATTCTTCAATAATTATATTAATTGACTCTAAACCACAGAGCCAGATTCTGATACCCTTCCTCACAATGAGTAGCACCTTCCTTTGGGTTTGATCCTGTCCAGAACTGAGTTCTCCCAACTCCCTCTGAGGTCAATGAGCATGGAGGGCACTCAGCACATTGCAAAATTGAACTATCTGTGAATATCCCCACTGAAATCAATGGGAATACTGGTGGAGTAAATTACAATATGTTGTGAATAAGGGATGGATTTTAAGTGACGGGCTGCAATTTTATTAAAATTTAACATTGGAGGGGCACTATTTGCCCATCTTCTCACACCAATGGCTCCAGTGTGGGGTTTATGGGACATCTATCCCATAGTCCAGCAGTTCTCACGCGTTAGTAACCCAAGAACATCCATTTTGATTTAAAATTTTACCAGAGACCCCTAAACCCCCCACTCAGCCCCAGGCCCCACCCTCACGACATCCCTTCCCCACCTCTTCCCCACCTCATTTCGCCCCCTCCCCCGTGCGTCCCCCGTGCTGGGGAACAGCTGTTCCCTGGTATGCAGGAGGCGCTTGGAGGGAGGGGGAGGAGTTGATCACTGGGGCCGGTGGCCTTGGACATGATTCTGCTCCTTCTCCTTAGTGTGTTCCGTTCCCGCTCCTCCCCCTCCCTCCCAGCGCCTCCTGCACGCCATGGAACAGCTGTTCCGCGGTGTGCAGGAGGCACTGGGAGGGAGTGGGAGGAATTGATCAGCAGGGCCAGCAGTCCCCAGTTTGAGAAACACTGCCATAGTCCATAATTCAAGATAGACTCTCCACTGCCTTCCCCAAGGATTCAGCTAGCTTTGCTGAATCTTCTCTACCTTCAGGGAACAGAAATTACCAAAGACAGATCCCAATCTGCAAGGATTTCAGGTTTCCTTTTTTCACACGGCTCTGGGGTCCACTAGCCAAACCTCATGTCTCTTATTTTCTGGTCGCTGGCCCTTTGGCTTTTTATTTACACTGGAGACTGATTGCAAGTTGCAATGAACTAAGATTCATACAATTCCTAACAATAAATTCCTCAATCGCCTTCCGCATAGCGTCCTGGAGAACAGCTAGGTTAAATATGTCTATACCAAATTAACCTGTATCTCCAGGTAAGTAGGAGGTAGGTAAAATAAAAACTACTGGACCCCTGCCAATTTGACTCCAATGGGAAAAATTCCTTCCTGACCCCTTGAATAGGAGATCACTCAAATCCAGAGCAAACTGAAAACAGTTTCTCTGCTATGTAACAGTAGGGAGAGAGGGTGGGTTCAGTCAAAAATGGAACAAGATGCCCAAGAAACACCAGACCAGGGTTTAAGTAAATGATTGTGAAGAACAAAAAACAATCAGTTTGCAACTCTCTGGCTGGCCAATGGGCAGCAGGACACTCAGAGGAAGAGGGGCCTGTCCCTGTATACACCCCCCCTCCTTTATAATAAAACTGTCTGACACCTTATGGATCCAGTCAATTTTCTCATCTGTTAAATTGGTGGATGGCATTGTCACAGCTCTCCTGAGGCAGCACACCTACTCAGGGCTTGTCTACATCTGAACTACTACAGCAGCACAGAGAAAACCTTAAATAATAATAATAAAGCATGTGCAGAAATTACTCTTCTTATGGACGAATGGAGTGTGTGCAATTTCTCCCATTGCTTGTACTTCAGTGTAATATTTCCTAGACCACTATCACCAGTCTGAGGTAGAGAGCTTTGAAGTCCAGGACAGAGAAGCTTCTTCTTTTAATTGACTCTACCCCACCCTTTCTGCTCCATTATTTTTCTTATTTTTTTAAAAAAGCAGGAAATTCCACATAAAAGACTATGTCAAGAAAACATTAGCAATATTCAGCAGACAAAAGTCTGAAAGTGTGAAATGAACTCCCAGGGGAAAGGGAATGAGAAAGAGGCATTGGATTTCTTAGGGAAGAGGGTGGTAAAAGAGGCTGAAGTGGAGGAAGACTAGCCACTGCAGAAAGGCGATGTTAAAAGGAAAGGATGAGATCATAGGAGGAAGGAGAATGAAGGCAGATGTAAGATCACAGGGGTAGAGTGTGAAGGTGATAGAAGGTGTACTGGAAGGGGCAAGCCATTGGGAACAGGCAGACATGAAGGAAGATCAAGAGGAAGGTAAACAGCAGAAGAAGGATGTCCAGGGTGGTAGAGAAAGATGCAGCCACCAAAGGATGGGGGTTTGTAGAAGCAGCAGCCAGCATCCTAGGATTGGAGAGGGAAGCAAGAATGGGGGGAGAAAAAGAAAAGCAGCCATCAGGGAAACTCTGTAATGGTCCTCACTTTACATTTGTGCTTGATGCCCTATCTCAGGGGTGGGCAAATTTTTTAGCCCGAGGGCTACATCGGCATTGCGAAACTGTATGGAGGGTTGGGTAGGGAAGGCTGAGCCTCCCCAAACAGCCTGATCCCTGCCCCCTATCCACCTCCTTCCACTTCCTGCCCCCCGACTGGCCCCCTCAGAACTCCTGACCCATCCAACACCCCCTGCTCCTTGTCCCCTGACCGCCCCCTCCTGGGACCCTTGCCCCAACTGTCCCTGCTCCCTGTCCCCTGACTGCCCCAACCCCTATCCACACCCCTGCCTCCAGACAGGCTCCCCCGGGACTCCCACGCCTATCCAATCCCCCCTGCTCCCTTTCCCCTGACTACCCCCGGGGACCCTGCCCCTTATCCAACCTCCCCCCCACCCCCTTACCATGCTGCTCAGAGCAGCAGAAGCTTGCAGCCCCGCCACCTGGCCAGAGCCAGCCACGCCGCCCGGCAGGAGCTGCAAGCCAGAGCGCTGGCGGCGAGGCGAGGCTGTGGGGGAGGGAGGACAGCGGGGGAGGGGCTGGGGGTTAGCCTCCCCAGCCGGGAGCTCAGGGGCCGGGCAGGACAGTCGCATGGGCTGGATGTGGCCTGCGGACCGTAGTTGGCCCACCTATCTACATGTGGTAGAGTCCTATAAACCACTACTACAGCAAATATATTTAAAGCAACAAGAAGGTGATGCTTCACAGACCTTGGAACTGATTCTCTGCTGACACCACATCAGTGGAGTTACTCCTGATTTACACTGATGAATGTAAAAGGAAAATCAGCCTCCCCTCCCATTCTGGAGAAATATGAGAGTTAAAATAGAATGCATTATTGCTCACAGTGTTCTCAAGCTGGAAAAGACCAACAATAGAAGCACTATCTTTCTGAAAGACTTCCTTGGAAACTCACAGCAGTATTTGTCAGCAGGATACGAGTAGCTCCAATTGACTTTAGCAACATTTAAGGAAGATTCCGGTCCCAGGTTTTAAGTATGGGGTGGAAAGAGAAGCTGTCATTTTGTGTTCAGTTGTATTTAGGACATTCCAATTCCTTTCCCCATTACCCTATGGCCATGGTGTGTACAGTGTGACCCCACTCTTAGACAGTTGCACATCTACCTTTCTCTCTCTCCGTTTCTGGTGGATGCCCCCATGAAAAATATAGGTATTTGTGGAATAACTCAGCTTTTCTGCCCTCTGTGGGACAATTGGGGCAATAGATTTTCAAACCAAAAGACGTTCTAAAATAATTACAAGAATAAAACTTGTGCATGTGCTCCTTCCACTCAGCCATGTGTAACTAGAAACCAAACACAAGAGCAGCAACAAAGCAGATTAGCAGCTGGCACTTTAGATGTTCTGAGGTGCCCAACAAAAACAGACAATTTTTAATAGTGATTATTTTTTCTAAGTGACATTGAAATAAACTGTAATGAACAAGTGAGCAACGATAAAAATACCGGCACAACATGCCCCTGAGTGCCTCAGGCAACATACAGCTAATGAATAATATGATAGACACATCCCTTTCATTTCAGTTCTAAACTATGTCTACCACGTCAACAGTATCCACGTCACAATCATTGCTACAGCCTTTTCCAGTAGCTGCTTATGGCAGCGTCCCATGTCTCTGCTTTGCCTATAGAGGGGTTCATCTTTGTTTGCCCAGTTTACATGAACAATGGCTGACCACCAGCCTGCCCCTTCCGCCCGAGGCCCCATCCCTTCTGGGGGCCCGGCTCTGGGCTCCCGTACCAGTAAGACTTTTAAGTTACTTTCACCCCTGTGTATGATCTTACATTTGGTTGTACTGAAATGCATATTGTGTACTTCTACAGTGATCCAGATCACTATGCATCAGACACTTGTCCTCTTTATTACTCACAACTTCCCCATATTCTGTGTCATCTGAAAACTTTATCAGTGAGGATTTTAGGTTTTCTTCCAGGCCATTAATGAAAATGTTAACCTGTGTTGGGACAAGAACCGATCCCTGAGGGACCTCACTAGGAACACACTCGCTCAATGATGATCCCTTGTTTATAGTTACATTTTGAGATATCTCTGTTAGCTGGTTTTTAATCATTTAATGTGTGCCATATTGATATTTTATTGTTCTAGATTTTTAATCAAAATGTCATGCTGTATCAAGTCAAATGCCTTACAGCAGTCTAAGTATATTACATCTGTATATAAGTATATTGCAATTCCACCATGAAGCCTCACATACCTCCAGTCTATCAGTCTGGACGACAGCCAGTTTCTCCTGCCAAATGTCTGTCACTCTAAGGGTTGTGGTGGATTCTCCATCACTGACAATTTTTAAATTATGATTGGCTGTTTTACAAAAAGAGATGCTCTAGGAATTATTTTGGGGAGGTTCTATGGCCTGTGTTATACAGGAGGTCAGACTAGATCAGGGGTTCTCAAACTGGGGGTCGGGACCCCTCTGGGGGGTCATGAGGTTATGTGGGGGGTCGCGAGCTGTCAGCCTCCACCCCAACCCCGCTTTGCCTCCAGCATTTATAATGGTGTTAAATATATTAAAACGTATTTTTAATTTATAAGGGGGATCACACTCAGAGGCTTCCTATGTGAAAGGGGTCACCAGTACAAAAGTTTGAGAATCACTGGACTAGATGATCACAATGGTCTCTTCTAGCTTTGGAATCTTACGTCTATGAATAAGACTTTTCCATCAAAGGAATACATTATGCATTGGGGCTCAATGAAACTGGAAATTTGCTAGACCCCTGCAAATGGGCTCTAAGGTAGGAGGACTTATAACCCTGCATAGGTTGGCTATGAGATTACTAAAAAAGAAATGAAGAGGGCCTATGGATAAAAGAGTCTACATCCACACTTGGAGCTACGGCGCGATTCCCAGCTTGCATAGATATACTTGTACCTTATTGAGCTAGCGTTCTAAAAATAGTAGTGTGGCCACAGTAGCATGGGCAGCACAGGCTAGCTGCCCTGAGTATGTATCTGCAGAGTCCAGGCAGGTTTGTACTTGGGGTGGCTAGCCCACACAGCCACCGGCCACTGCCTGTGCTACTGTGGCTACACTACTATTTTTAGCACTCTAGCTCAATGAGAGCTAGTGTGAGGATATCTATACGGGCTGGGAATCACACCCCTAGCTCCAACTGCAAGCCAGAGACGGAGAGACTCTTTTTAAAAAATTAAGACACATGTCATAGATCAATACACTCTTGAACCCTGACTAGAATCAAAGTTTGGAATGATATTAGAAGTCACAGGAAGGGAGGGCATGGACATCATAGGTATCTGCTGGCCTCACGGACATTGTTATAAGGAATTGGGAAGTTATATTACCAACTGTGTTAGGATAAGAAAGTTATTTGTCATGCTCCTTTATTAGAGAGACTTAGGCTTGGTTTACGCAAAGTTTTACCAGCATAACTACTAAGACCATTGCAGAAAAGCTAAATGAATTTTTTACATCAGTGTTCACTTCAGAGGATATGGGAGAGATCGCCACATCTGAACCATTTTTTAGGTAACAAATCTGAGGAATGCTATATGTGAAGTTATAAACATAAGCTGAGGCTAGGTCTACACTATGGGGGGGAGGGGTCGACCTAAGATACGCAACTTCAGCTACGTGAATAGCGTAGCTGAAGTTGTGTATTTTAGGTCGACTTACCTGGCTGTGAGGACGGCGGCGAGTCGACCGCTGGCACGCCACCGTCGACTCCGCTTCCGCCTCTTGCCGCAGTGGATTTCCGGAGTCGACGGCAGAGCCATCGGGGATCGATTTGATCGCGTCTTCACTAGAATAGATCGATTGCTACCCGCCGATCCGGCGGGTAGTGAAGACGTGCCCCATGACTAATGACACATTTACACTTGCGCTTATGTCAGCAAAATTTTTGTCGCTCATGGGTGTGAAAAAACACCCCCCCTCAGTGACATAGCTACCACCACTCGTTGAGTTGGTTTTATTATGTCGATGGGAGAGCTCTCTCCCGTTGGCATAATGTGGATACATGAGCGATCTTACAGTGGCACCACTGTATTGGTACAGTGGTGCCACTGTAAACTTGTAAGTGTAGACATGGCCTAAAAATATGTTTTCCAGAGAAGTCTGGGGAGTGGCCAAAGCAGTTCCTTAGAGGCAAAGGGCAAGCTGACACCTCAGCCATGTGTAAACAAGGCTCATAGACCTGCTAAGTGGCCATTCTTTGGCAGGAAAGGGGGTAGGGGGGGGGAAATCTTCATTTTAGCAAAGAAACAGCATTGAGTTCTCTTCCACACAGACTGCCTGTCGCCTTGCTTCCAGCTGGAAATGCTTCTCAAAAGGGGGACAAGACTATAAAAACAAGGGGCAGACAACCCAAGGCACCCGTCCTCTCTCTACCCATTGATTCATTGCACCAGACGGGACAAAGGAAGCAGCCACTGAATTGAAGAAGGGGTCCTGACCTAAGAAGATTGGTCAGTAAGGCTAATAAAAGCATGTTGTGAGAAAACCTTGTTTGAATTTAACATAGCTTGTTAAATTAGGCACCAGTTGCATTTTATTTTTATTTGTCTTGTAATCATTTCTGACTTTTATGCCTCATTACTTGCACTCACTTAAAATCTCTCTCTTTGTAGTTAATAAACACATTTTATTGTTTTATTTAATCCAATGTGTTTGAACTGAAGTGTCTGGGAAACTCCATCTGGGGTGGCAAATTATGTGCATATTATTTCTATTAAAGCAAAAACAGACTTTATCTAATTTGTATTGTCCAGGAGAGGGCTGGACAATACAAGACATACATTTCTGGGGGGAAATCTAGGACTGGGAGTCTGTTTGGGTCACCCTGAAATATAACCAAGGCTGGTAAGAGCCAAAGTATGGCTGGCTGGCCGAAGCACACACAGAAACATACCTGGGAGTGACTTGCATGCTGGAGCCTATTTACGAGCAGTCCAGACTGGAGGCTACAGCAATAAAACAGTATAAAGGGCATCCCAGGTTAGAGGGCAGGGGTGACACAGCTACTCAGTCTGGATTGTACCCTGAGTATGTCACAAATGCACACTGGAAAACATAATCCCACCTATACATACAAAATGATGGGGTCTAAATTAGCTGTTACCACTCACAAAAGAGAGCTTGAAGTCATCGTGGATAGTTCTCTGAAAACATCTGTTCAATCTGCAACAGTAGTCCAAAAAGCTAACACAGTGTTAGGACCCAAGATAATAAGACAGAAAATATAATAATGCCACTACATAAAGCCATGGTATGCCCACTCCTTTAATACTGTATGCAGTTCTGGTCAGCCCATGTCAAAAAAGATATACAGAGGATAGGTCCATCAGTGATTATTAGTCAAGATGGTTAGGGATGCAACCCCATGCTTTGGATGTTCCTAAACCTCCAACTGCCAGAAGCTGGGACTGGATGCCAGAGGATAGATCACTTGAAATTGCCCTGTTCTGTTTTGTCAGCATCTGGCACGGGGCACTATCAGGATACTGGGCTAGATGGACTATTGGTCTGACCCACTATGGCCATTCTTCTTATATCAGTAAGGATTGTGTTTTTTTACTGACTTAGTTAATGCTAGTTAAAGCCTTAGTAGAGATAGTTATACTGACACAGCTTAGCGAGTCTATACAGAATGGTTCAACATGTAATGTTCATTTGTTCTAAAAAAGTACAAGATTTCCCATGTTTTGATCCCACAAGTTAATACTGCAGTATTAGGCAGGTGACCCCGTTCAATATATGGATTAAATCTGGCTCTTCAAACTGGGTTTGGTAGTAGCACAAGTGTTACCACATTGTTTAACGGAGAAATTGTTTTTCCCATGTTGTGAATGGAAAAGGATGCCTGTGCATAAAGGACAAGTTACTGAATTGTGATGGCAATGCAGTAGGGTCTCTCAAAAGTTTTCAACTAAAAGTTTTTGTCAAAATGAAATATTTTGTTTTTTGTTTAAAAAAAAAAAACCCATGAAATGAAACATTAAAAAAATATCAAATTTCAGAAGTCCCCTTCTCTCTTGGCTGTTTCACTCCCTCTCCAACCCCCTACTTTTGCTCAATTTAAAAAATGAAAAGCAAGAGAAAAGGGAAAAGACTCCAAATTTGAAAAAAAAAAAAAGACCAAAAATGAAACAAGAGAAAATTTCATATGAAATGTAAACTTTTTCTAAATTTTTCACATGCACCCTTCTCCCCAATTTTGACCAACTGTACAACACCATTATTATCAAATTTCATGTATGATCAAAAGGTTACGTTTGAGTTCATGATTATGAGTCAAACAAGTAACATTTTGGTCAAGATCTCCAATCACACTTTCAGTTTTTGTGGGGAAAAACAGTGGGTCAGAAACCTGCTACTGAGCCTCTGGAAACTGCACTGAAAACAATGGGAGCTGCAGTCATTCAGTACCTCTCAGGATCTGGCTCATTGTCTTTTATGTGCTTGGATTCAAGCCACCATTTCCACATTCATTTAAATCATCTTCATTATTGCAAGTGAAGCGCATCCTACAAAAGGAGTCTGGCTTTAAGTTAGAATGCTAGATATCTTGCTATTTATGTAATTCCACTGGCTCATGAGTATCATGATGTTTATAAGGTGAATATTCGTGTATTAGGCACAATAGGTTGTTTAAATATTATTCTTAGTTGCCCATTGACTATACACTACTAATTTGCATTTTTATGTGGAATAATTGTCCTAAAATCTACATTCCATTCTAATGATATTAGGCTATTGGGAACAAAACTCGCAGAATATACACATCCACCTGCATTCAGGGATTGGGTATCCCAGTAAATAATCGTTTGAGTAGAACAACCCTTACATGTTATGCTAACATGGTTTGAAGCAATGGCAGCACATAATACCATTTCATCAGCAGCATAATAGCTCACAATTCCAAAACTATTCCTACTGTCCACAAAAATGCATTTTACAAGTAATGTAGATTTTCAGAAAGGTACACAACTACTAAAATAAAACTAGTGTCTATGTCCTTTTTATAAAGCAAGCAATGGTACATGACCATATGTTGTCCTTATCTAGGGGCTTATGGATCACTGTGCTATTAGACCTAAACTACAGCCTTGAATTAAACTGATTGAAAACATTCTTTCACAACATCTCCTACAGTTTATGCTCTGGCCAAGTGTCCAGCTTTAGTTTTTACCAGTGTATCGGGGATCAAAATATTAATTAAAAGCACAAGGGTATCACTGAAAAAGCCACAGAAAATTATGTAGAGGACTAGATAGTTATATGCCAAGATTAAGAATCATAACAATATAAAGAAACATAAAAAGGAATTTTTAATTGATAGGCATATTATCGCAGTTCTCTGAAGGAAATCAGTGCAACCCAGCATGAAACATATGAGTTTTACAAACATCATTTCATTTTTTTTTATTACCTAGAGCATTAGGATATACTTCCTTGACTCTGTAATAATTGTTTGCAGTTAATTACAAATGAAACAGAAGTGCTGGTAATATTAGACTTGCACCCTGCATAAAGCTAGAAATTACTGCTATTACTCTTATTTGCTGAGAATATTGGGTCATAGATGCTAATTAGCAGTTCACAGCCCCCTGTAGGAAAAAAAATCATTATTATGAAAATCTGTCTTGGTAGCCAAAGACACCATTCATGTCACTGTGAACATTTCTGTCAGAGCAATAATAAGGTATGACATAACTTAAGATTTACTTTTATGTGAAGAAAGTGATGAAGGTTAAAAATATAACATGCTAATCTCAAAATTAATTGCCATATCCAGGAAAGAGATACTGGCCTATTTTATTTTGCTAAAAGCTTGCAGTATATGGGCTAGCAAATATTTATTAATTGAATACATTATCAGCATTTCTTTTAAAAATACAGAAAATGCAAGAAAAACCTTTAAATATCTGAGTACAAATAAATTAAGGACAAAAGAGACATTATCTGGAAAGGGAAATGAATGCTGCAAGTCTGTGCACCTTGAGCAGAGACTGCACTTTATTATTAATCCATGCTTTCTTTGCACATATCATTTTGTTTTTATATAGGACCTGATTGAGAGAAAAAGGTAACAATGGTGTTTACACAAGTTTTCTGCAGAGTTTATTCCAAAGATCTAATGCACAGAGCAAGTGATAGTGTGATTTATTAAACCCCTTTCTTCGTAGCACATGCAACCACCTCTGCATGCTTATGGGGAATGAAGAGAGTGAACAGAAGAGGAGAGTATTGTAATGCCAGTTTGAATTCTGCGTCTTCATTAAAAAAGAAAAGTAACCAAAAAAAAAAAAAAGGAAATGATACATCTGGTTTCTAAGAAAATGCTGCTCAAGAATGGTTCTAAGTCACTTGCTTTCTGTTTATTGGGTCTATTCAACTATTTGTTGTTACAGTCAATGAAACAAAATGCCACAGGAAAAGCAGGGATTTGTGGGCATGCTGAGACCAAGACAGAGGACACACATATGCTCAGCATTACAGGATATGAATTTTGCTATTCTTGGCTTAAGAATATAGTAGTTACTCAGAAACAGGTATTTTAGACATGCAGAGTCAAATTCTGCTCTCCTCTACACTAGTGTAAACCCTGAGTGACACCGTTGACTTTGGTAGAGTCACTTGGATTTACACCTATGTAAATAACAGCAGAATCTGGCTGCAAGATTTTAAATTACTAATGATGTTTGGCTATTAATAAAAAATAGCTTTCACTCATCATGGAGGATGAGAGTAGCAAAAATTATACAACACAACAATAAATTGTTTGGAGCTCCACTCTCCCAGAATAAAAGAAAAGAAAAATATCTGCCCTATCAATTTGAGAATGAAATGGGTTGAGAAGCACTTTGTTAGAGAAATCTTATAACGAGTGCCCCTTAGCCACCTGCCCCAGCACCCTCCTAATCCCTCTGAAATTCTGGCACAAGGCCTGGAAGAGTATATAAAAACAAAACACTTACAGTTTAGTAGTTCAAAACTGACTTTTTACTGAAAGTTTTAAATGGAAGTTATGTTTGAGCAGATGTAGCAAATGTGCTAGGAGAGTATATAGAGGTGTCTAGGATAAAACACAAGGACTCCTTGTAGAGAGGGTTTTTTTGTATTTTTCCACAGGGACATTTTTCTAATGTCATTTCCATAGGATAAGGCTCCTTCCCTGGGCCCCAAAGTATCTCTGCTGTTCTACCATCCTATTCTAGCTACTAGCTTCAATACATGCAATCCAGGCTATTGCTTAGATTATGAAATTGAGGCTATTGCTTAGATAATGCAGCAGCACAATGAATTAACAAGATGAATTGCAAGGTGTAGTATAGCAGGCCTCTGGGAAACAATTAAACTCTGGAGACAAGAATGAATTTTTATATTCCTATATTCTAGAGGTCTGAATCCTGTAAATCTTTACTCACATGACTAGCCTGCATTTAGATGAGTGGACATGTAAAAGATCAGGCCCTACATTACTACAAACAGCATTTCTCCCCCACACCCCACCTAGCCAAGGTCAACTACTAATCCAATCCAGCCAATGTAAAACTAAGTTATGGCTAGATTGTGCCTTTAATCATAGCCCTGAGTAGTGACCGTGTGTAAATTGCACCACCCCAGACGGCTATGCAGGTACGATGTATTACAGACACCACTCTGAAGCATAGTTCTTCCAGGGCTCCCCGGTTGCACATGGGAGGATGGCAGTAATCCACTGTAGCCTTTGACTGATCACAGTGTACTCTCCACCAGTCCTTACATCCAGACAACTCTGTTGGCTGGCTCATAAAGGGCATATGTGTGGGTGAGGGGGAGAGGAGAGGAGTTGGGACCCTCACTCTAGCCTTCTTAGCCCACTTGCTCACACAGGAGAGTAACAGGGATATAGCCCCTGGTTTTCTCTCAGCACCCAGGGCATGGTGAAGGCAACTCTTATGTGTTTGCATGTGGGTTGGGGCCCTACTTCTTCCTGCTCCCCTGTGTGGTGGTGTAAGTCCCAGCCAAAGTCTATTCCTTAATGAAGAGTAGAATCAAATGGAAGCTTTTTTGGTCAATATGAGAAAGGTCTGAAGGACACTGCAACCCCTTGTTTCAGGCAACTGTTAGTTCAGGGAGTGAGCTATTCAGCTGTCATTAGCTTAGGTTCTCTGAATTGGCACATACTAAAGTACACTTTTCAAGAACGGTACTTCCCTGGAGAGGAGTCTGATTGACACAGCCATCAGAACGTCACATGAAAGCGCTTTTTTTTTTTTCCGTGATAGGTTGGACTACAGTAAGAAAATTTCTTTTTCTCTAATGGTATTGCCAAGGATGTCAATGTTGGACCACATAGGAATTGCCAGACTGGCTTAAACCAGTTTCCTAGAGTGGCCAGCAACAAAAGCTTTCAGAGCATGGATGGCAGGTACCATAGGCCAGGGAAGACTGAGCCTCCCAAAACAGCCAGGCGTGGCCCCACCCACACTCCGCCCCTAGGCTCCCTCCTGGCTGCTTCCAGTTCCGCTCTTTCATGGCCCAGGCTGGGGTTAGGGTGGGCTGGCCTGCTGTTGGGATGGGGGATGGCTGGGGCCAGTGCTCACAAGGCCTGGGGCTGGGGCTGCATCATCCAGCGCTCCAGGGCTGGGGGCGCTCAGGTGGTCCAGGGGGCTGGTGGCCACAGTGGGGTTGCTCTGGGCTCTGGTGGGGGGGGTGGAGAGCAGAAGGCGAGGGGCCCAGGCCTAGCCTCCCACAATGGCCAGTTCACCCGCAGCCCATGTTTCAGAGGAAGCACACACACACACACACACACACACACACACACACACAATCTAATGTTACAATTTAGCACCAGTGCAGGAGGGTGGGAGAATCTTAATTTTTTCCAATATAGATGTACCCCAAAAGTATTACTGTGCATATACTATTGTTAAATATTGTTACTATTTATTCACTTAGTATCAAACATAGGGATTCCACTCAAGCCCCTTGGCTTGGCAGTCGATATCAAATCCACTATACCTGTGTTGATCAGGCAAGGTCCTTATTCTTGCTGGGACTCAGTTCTTCCATCAGTAAAATACAGCTAATAAAAACATCTTGAAT
Source organism: Emys orbicularis (assembly GCF_028017835.1). NCBI lineage: Eukaryota > Metazoa > Chordata > Testudines > Emydidae > Emys > Emys orbicularis. The sequence continues at coordinate 45,049,750 of NC_088684.1, read as the reverse complement.
TTTCACCTGCACATCTCTTTACAAAGTTGTAATAGCATTACCAATGTCATTTTACAGATCATATAACTAAACCCAGATTACAATCCATGTGTCAGAAAGCCTCTCTAGTCTACAGGCAAAAATATGGATCTAACAATCAGAGATTAAAGCTGTGTTCATATCCCTGCCCCTAATTTCCTATGGGTCTGTCAACTCTAGTGTCCTTAACTTGAGTTAATTGATTGCCATGTAACTCAAAGTACCTAACACTTTTGTACATGCTGGTCTGGACCACCCCAGCACAAAAACATCTGTGGAGTGTCCATAGCAGTGTGTACAAATGTGCTAGCTACTTCAAATTAATTAATCAACTAGAGTTAAAAAAAAAAAAACCTAATGTAGACAGACCCTATAGACAGACCCTATGAGAACTTGGGCAAGTCACTTTACAAAACCATTTTACATTGTACAAATGCACAGTTAAAGTCACCCAAATAACCCTTCAGCTCCCCTGCCCCACTCTTTTCCATCCCCAATAGCACTGCTCTGAAGACAAGCTTGAACTCGGCATGCAACAGGTTCCTCTCATTAGCTACTACAAAAATGTTTAATTTTAATCTTAATGAACCTGTGTGATGGATGAATATAGTTGACTCAGTGCTTCTGTTTGTTCTAAGGAGGAATTATGGGTCAAATAGAATGTTGTTTGGGTTTTTGGAAATGTAAAACTTTAAAAGTGACCCAAAGAAGGGAAATTGGGTCTTGAACTCCTTGAACCCCTTGTTTCTTTGTGATGTATATAGAAGGGTTGAAAAGTTTGCTCAAAAAGCAAGGGAGGATTTTCTGCTGGTCTTTTTTTTTTCTGGTACATTAAAAATTCAGATAATCTACCCTGAAAGATTAGACATCACCTGGACAACTGGTGAAATGGTCAAGTCAATGAGAAATATGAACAACCGAGAGAACAGAATGTGTAGTCATACTGTTTCAGACTTGTTTTTGTTAGCACTTATTTAACTCCAATACCAAATGAACGCCGATGAGAAAGGATGTCTTAATTAAAGAGTCACCCTTTTGAGAACTCCAAATAAACATCTGAAATTCCCCAAGGAAGTTCTTCCATAAGCAAAAGGTTAATTACATTTCAGTGGGTACCTCTGGTAGAAGGCTATTTTTCTGCTGTTCAGTTACAATAAGAGTAAATTAAAGGTTTTCAGGATTTCAGGGTTTTGATTGATGTGCCCATTAATTCACCTTTTCAAACTGAGGTGGAATAAGGTTTTAAATATTTTATTACACATTTGTGTTTTTCCTGAAGTTCTCTTTTATTATTTTGTTTGATTTAATTGGGAGTTTGTGAATGGTCCTGATTGTTGTGGGGTCCTGGCACCCCATAGCACTCCCTGCTGGCCAAGGATGGCACTGCAGGCACTGCCAGACTCAATTTCCCTCCTCAGGGTGGATCTGATCAGCTTTCCAGATACCCATCTGTTCTGGAGATGTAGCTTTGCCCTGTGGCCAAGTCACAAACAAATTAACCCCTTCTGTGTTAGCCAAAAGTCCATCTAAAAAGTCCCAAGTTTTCTCAGCCCTGATTCAGACTACCTGTAAGACTCTTTCCCTGCTCTGGTATAGAGTACTGGGCCCCCCGGTTGGTTCCCCCGGAACATCCACACTCTTGAGCGATATAGTTATACCACTCTAACTCCCAGTGCAGACAGCACTATGCCAATGGGAGGACTTCTCCCATTGGCATAGCTACCACCTCTCAGAGAGGTGGAATACCTAGTCTGACAGGAGAAGCTCTCCCATTGGTGGTGTAGCATCTTCACTAAGCAGATCTCCTTTTGATGATGTTTATTAGAAGGAAGCCCTATGTTTTGATTTCTTTTCTTTTAAAATAAGAAATTTCTTTTTATATTCTAATCATGTACATTACAAATGTCACCACTATTTACTGCAAAGCATTAACAAGGAACTTTATGTTTATTATTGATTGAACAAGTGAAAATTTAACCCATCCAACTCTATCTCAGTGAAGTTATACTGAAATTGAGATCTGTTACTGCCTGCAACCAGCCCAAACCCACACGCTGCACTTTCCTTGGAATCACGGGGGAAAAAAGAAAGGCACCAGCATAAAATACTTTATCAGACACCGACCTTTTGGCAGAAAGTCAGAACTATCTTGTGGGAAAATGCATAACTCTTAGCTCTCACTCTCTTTTTTCCTGATACTGTGCATCACCCTGTTCTACCTCCCTGCTACTGCTAAGCTTAATTTCATACACTTGCACAGGATAACAGACGTGCATTACATTTATTCCCTTATGTTCTTTTTTGAAACCAAAGTCTATTAATTTGTTCTCCTTATGTCAGCCCCAGCTCAGTCTGCTGAAATCATTAAATATGTCTATCTGCTAAGCGAAGCCATGTTTAGGCAAAAATTCTTCTTGAAACAAAAATAAAGTACTTACAGCTGAATGATGTTTCCAACCATTAAAAAGACAAGATAAAACAATTTTAAAAGGAAGATGATGTTAACCCACCTGCATCACCTAAAAGGAAACAAATCCTGGATTCTATTTTAACCTGAAGTATCATTTATCTCCCCAATGTGTGGAAGTCGGGTCAGAGACTCAAGTTAGATTGACATGTTTCACACAACTGCGTAAGCAAGTACCAATAAAACAGCCTCTGTTTAAGTCAGGACAACAGTTATATTGCAACTGTGGAGGAATGGGAGTTTAGTACAAAGTCATTATCAGACATGTATTACAAATTCAATATGTGTTGCACATAACGTATGTAGGATTTCTCCTTCCAGTATATCGTGTCCCAAAATACAATGCATTTCTGAGGCAGGGGTGAACTTAAAAGGAAATATTTTATTGAAAAACTGTTTTCCCGATATAGGTAAGTGGAACGTAAAGTTGAAAACATTTCGCAATACCCATAAAAGCACACTTTGAAATGTTCTTAGGATTCAGATTTCCTGCCAAGGAAATGAAATAGAATAGAATATCCTAAGCAGGAAGGTTGTCTGGTAGACACTATTCATCACTAGAATTTTTCATATGGCATAAAAAGAAAACATTTTTTAAAAGTTAAACACTCCAATCATCAAATCTGCAATATTACATATTCCTTGTGAAATAATCACAGCTAAAATAAATTTGCCAATGCATTTATTTTCTGTCTTTCATAGCATGATGCGGTATTATCTTGCAGCTAAATGTCTGACATTTCACGTCTTTTTTACAAAATGTAATAAAGTTTTTTTCAAAAGATTTAAACTAAGGGCCAGGTTCTGTCCCCCATGTGCACGTAAATTAGTAATACATAGAATAATTAATAGCAGTAGCCTTTTACTAAGTGTACTATTAGTATACGGGTTGCAGAGATTTCCATAGACACAGAGTGGATACACTTAAATAGCTTCATCTGCACTTAGAAGCATTGCCATTGCTATCAGTAGAAGTGCTAGGAATCTGTCTCAGACCAGCAGAATTTTTCAAAAATAGAAGAACCTTTTTATGTTTGACCACTGTATTTAGTTTATAGACTAACAGACGTATTGGAGCATAAGCTTTCGTGGGTGAATACCCACTTCGTCAGACGTCTGACGAAGTGGGTATTCACCCATGAAAGCGTATGCTCCAATACGTCTGTTAGTCTATAGGGTGCCACAGGACTCTTTGTCGCTTTTACAGATCCAGACTAACACGGCTACCCTCTGACACTTGTATTTAGTTTGGGTCTGTTGATGTATAGGTTAACCCTGGAATGTCAATCCAGTATCTTTTAATGGCAAATGTACATGCACTCATTACTTGATTTCCCACTCTCCCAAAGATCTAACTGACTATCTTGAAGTGTTCAAGTGACATGTTCACTTGGCCACGTATCTCTCTGCTACTTGGCAGCGGCCATCACAAGGTACTTAGAGACTGGTAGCAAAACCCTCCTTCCTTCCATATCACCAGTGTAAAAGTTAACAACTCATTACTGCATGTAAATATTAACAACTGGCGAGTCTTATTCTGGAAACCTTGACAGATTGCACTTGTTCACTGCCTTGCAGGAATAATCCAAATTGTCAATACAACTGCTATTAGCATAACAATATAAAAAACAACGTAAGAAACACCATGGACAAGCAGCCTGCTAAGAGCATGCTCCTGGGTTGTGCAAATCCCACAAGGAGCAATGATCCTATTATTTTATCATAAAGATTGGAACAAGTAGTTCAAACAGGATAAGAGACAAAATATGAGTAAATCTCTCCACTTAAGAGTTGACTCACCCCCCCCCACACCCCTCCGAAACGTATATAAGTCAAGAAATGAATTTATTCTCATACATAATGTCAGATAAATGGCTTTCTGAGCAGATCCACCTTAAATCCTTTCATTTTTTATTCCCTTATAGCTTCACATCCCAGCTGGCATGCCCCAATCCTATAAATGTCTCAATATAATACACCATCATTGTTTGATGTATGGGCTTCCATTTAGAGCACCATGTCCAAAGAATATTTCTTCATGCTCGAATGACTCATCTATGAGGAGATTAATCTCTCTGGGGGAGAAATCTGGGTCTCTCCTATGGAAGCAAGTTGCTATGTGCACATTAACAGCAGCAGATCTCTCTGGAGTTCTTAATATTCAGGGAACTGCTCCGATCTGCCATAAACATCCTTTTGTCCTTCCCTCACTTAGTGTCATTCTCCATTATCATTTTCAACATGGAAATAAAAATGTAACGCTACCCTTTAAAATAATATGATGAAGTGACACTCACTGAGGGCACTAATTTTTAACTAGTAAGCCTGTTTGCCGTTCTTTTAAAGTGTCTGTTTAAGTAGCCTTACCTATTATTTTTAGTGTACAGCCCCTGCCAAGTGGATACAGTCAGCTGACTCACTGATGAGGTCATGGCTTTTTATTTAGCTCATCTTTCCCCTTGAAAGGGCTGAGGGTGTGGGAGGGCTAAATCCAGTACCCATGCTGATTACCATCACCCTTAGCTCCTCCAACAAGGTACAAGTTAAGGGGCTACCTCTGTTTTTACAGAGAAATCAAGGCAAAACATGCAGACATCCCTAGACTTGCAGAAGTTTCACTTTCCTGTTAGCCAGAAAGAGAATCCCAAGTTGAGAATGTATTTCAAAAACCCAGAGCCTAAGTTCTCTTGCTCCTTTCTGTCAGTAGTTTTAGAACCATGCTTTTATATTCACTCTGTGCAAGAATGGGTAGCAATGAGGACAACAGAATTATAAATAGTTACTGATTAATTAATTCATCCTACAAGCAGCTATTAAAAGGACCAGACACAGCATTCTTCCAAAAAGCAGAACAGCTCTAAGCACTTACACTCAAAGTCACAAACAATTTTGTGGCTATTGTCTTCTTTTGAAACCTATCAGAAAACCAAGTCTTTATCAGCCAGCTCTATCAAGCAATCTAAAGCTATTAATTAATGCACCAATGTTTTTGCTACAACAAACATTTAATTTGCTCTCTAAACGGTGGTTATGATTTTAGCCCTTTGCTCCTTTTATTTTTGTCTGTGTGATATACATTACACTTGAGAGAATCCTCTGTCCATATGTCCACAAATTACAGTGGACATATGGCAGCACACAGAAAAACAGTCTTTTGTATTTTGCATACAGAAGTCTTCTTGACTGTTATAAAGGAGACATTACAGAGTCCCTGTATTTCTATTACCATGCAGTCCAGTTTGGATCTCATCTCTGATCTTTCTCAACTGACTTGATTTATTTTCATTGTAGGGCCGCCCTATCAGGCTATAAGTAATTTGCAAATTGTTAAAGTTATCTTATTACTAGTGCCTGTAACGGGTATCATTTAATTAGCTGATCATCAAGGAATGTCGGTCATCGTTATAGGAAAGGAGTATATGCTATTTTCTTTTTAGATAATGTATTAGTGCTAATTTTCCACTAGTTCTCAGTATATAATCAATAGGGTTGCAAGAAATATTAACAACAATCTTTAAAAATCTGTTAATGAAAAGTTTTCACATTTCATTCTGAATTCACAAAAATGATCTAATTTCACCAAAAAGAAACCCTGTAAAATTTGAAGTTTTTAAACTGAATCAGTTCATTTTTTAATCAAAATAGGTCAGTTTCATTTAAAATAGTCCTATTTTTAACAAACATTTGAAATTTTGAGTTTTGAAATTTCAGACAGGTGAGGAACAGTTTTAGGACAGAAACCTGCAAAGACGTGTGCTTTCCTGCAGTGAGTGCAGGGGACTGGACTAGATGACCTCTCGAGATCCCTTCCAGTCCTGTGATTCTACATGTTCTGATACAACACCAGTCATTTCTCAAAAATCTCATGAAAAGTGACATTGCTGGGCTTCAGAACAGGCTAGAACAGATTTTTTTCCCCTTGAAAGTGTTCCATGTGGTTTTGCACACCAGTGATAAATCACCGATGAGCAAAGTTCAAAGGTGTCAGAAATGTTATTAAACTGGGTACCTGGATGATTGGATGCATATCCAAATGGGCATGCCTTTTTGGGAGCTTCTTTTTTCCTTAATGTTATTCTTAACATTTTCCATGCCATGCTTTCAAGTGAGTTGTTCTCGAAATCTCCTGAGGAGTAGTGGGTGATAAAACCAGTCACTGATTCTTTTCTCAGATACGTTCTTAGTAAGAAGAGTCACTCCACATGTTCACAATTGCACAAGGAGTTCTTTTATTTGTGTTTTTAGAGATTATGGGCCAGATTATCTATTATGTCCAACTTCCATTAGGGATTTATCTATGGGCCAGCCCGAGGTGCCGGTTAGAGCAGCCCTATGTTGCTCTAACATGTGCTAGCCTCCAATAGTTCCCAAGAGATCACTAGCCAGCTGGGAATTGCTGGAGTGCATCATGCTCCTGCCCAACACAACCCTGTCTTCTCCAATACACATCCTGCACTGGGAGGGAGATGCAGGAGACAACTCTGCCAGAGGACTCCCACACACCAGATGAGACCCCAACAGGGAATTTGCAGTTAATCTGCACTCCATTGGTGTTTCCTAAATGGCACAAAACTAGCAGAACATCTCCTGTGAGCCTAAACCATGGGTCAGCAACCTACAGCACGCGAGCCGATTTTGAGTGGCACGCTGCCTGCCCGGTGAGAGGAGGAGGAGGAGGGGCGGAAAGCACAACGCTGTGGGAAGAAGCGGGGGAGGAGGGAAGCTTGGCTGCCGCAGGACCAAGCTTCTGCCTCCTGCCCCCGCAGGGGAGAGCAGTGGGGGGGGGGGGGTGTCCCGGCCCCCAGCCCCACTCAGCCCCCCCTCGCTCACCGCTCTCCCCTGCGGGGGCAGGAGGCAGAAGCTTGGTCCTGCAGCAGCCAAGCTTCCCCCAGCTTGGTGCATTCCGGCCCCTCCTCCTCCCCCTCCCTCTCCCTGCGCCAATGGCCCTTGCGAGGGGGAGGGGGAGCGGGAGCGGAGCGGCAGGCTGCACACAGCTCCATAGAGGAGGCAGAGAGAGGTAGGGATGGGCCTTGGGGAAGGGGGTGGAACAGGTCATATACCTCCCAGCCCCCTGCCCTGAGCTGCTCAGGGCAGGGGGCTGGGAGCACCCCAGCCCTCTGCCCTGAACCCCCCCATACCCAGCCTTCTGCCCTGCACCTCCACATACCCCCAGCCCTCTGCCCTGACCTTGAGTTGCCCCCCAACACCCAGCGTTCTGCCCTGCACCCCCACCCCCCAGCCCGCTGCCCTGACCTCCCCCCAACACCCAGCCTTCTGCCTTGCACCTCCACACACACCCCCAGCCCTCTGCCCTGATCCTCCCCACACACACCCAGCCTTCTGCCCTGCACCCCCACACACCCTCTGCCCTGACCCCTGAAACTCCCCCCCCCCCCCCAGGTCTGGGGTCCCAGCTGCCGGCCCTTTGCCAGCCGGCATCCCGGCCACAGGTCCCGCTCAGCCCGCTGCCGGCCTAGGTGAACAGAACCCCAGGCTGGCAGTGAGCTGAGCAGGCTGGCGGCGTAAGATCAACATTTTAATTTAATTTTAAATGAAGCTTCTTAAACATTTTGAAAACCTTGTTTACTTTACATACAACAATAGTTTAGTTATATATTATAGACTTAGAGAGAGACACCTTCTAAAAAACGTTAAAATGTATTACCGGCACGCGAAACCTTACATTAAAGTGAATAAATGAAGACTCGGCACACCACTTCTGAAAGGTTGCCTACCCCGGCCTAAACTGTCTTCCAAGGAAATCAATGATGAAACTCTTACTGACTTCATTTGGAGCTAATATTGTCAAGTGCAAAAAATATATTTATGATTATAAAAACAGAAGGAAAGCAGTACTTATCTGCACTCAACAGGGTCATTTTTCTATGAAGGCTTATATATAAGTTCAGACATGAAAAAAAGAAATGGGATAGACGTCTAATTTTGGAGCTGTGAACAAGACTCAATAAAGGGCCTAATTCTGCTCCAATGTATACTGTGTGAATCAGGAGTAACCCCCTGGATGTTAATGAGTTACACCAGTGTAAAGGTGGTGTGAGGGAGAAGATTCAGTCACACCCATGGTTCCAGAGACAGAGACAGACAGAGCTGTACATGTGCCGCACTGTTGTTAATCTACTTGTAGAACATTTACTAACTCGGTTTCCTCAGAACATTTCTGAAGGTAAAGTAATAAATAAAACAAACACAGAAACAAAACAGAAGTATTCCCTAAATTGTTAAATAAAACATCCCAGGAAAGTGCAGCACTAATGGGTCTGAAAAACTAAGCAGCAATGTCTTCTCAAGTGAAAGTGACATCATGTACACTGACTGGTTTAAAATTTTATGTGGTTACACACCACACATTTCAGATTAGAATAGTAACATGTCCTTCAGTTCTGTGCTTCCTTACACACAGCAGCTACAGGGCACTGCTCTGTTCCCTGTATTTATTAACACACCAGATCTACTTTAATGCTTTCCAAGCAGATGACAAGGGATGGTTGCCAGGTAAAGTAAGCAAGGATTAAAGCTACATTTAATGTGCCCAGTAACAATAGTTACCTGGCAACAAGTATTCGTTTTTTCCCCCAAAACAAGTTATATATCCAAACTGTACATACTGAATTCATTTCCAAATTTAAATGTAAAAATATATAAACTCTGACTTCAGAACTGGAGTCCAAATGGTTTTACCACAATGGTGTGGTATGGGGAGATGATCTATTTTATAGCCTGTGATCACACAGTTACAAAAGCATTGGGGTGGGCTTTGGGGACAACACAGGAGTGCTTCTCCTGTAAAGGGAGGAAGCAGCTCTGCTTACACCCATACCTACCTGGGGACAATGTGACACACACCTTGGGGCTTGTGATCAAATTGTGTGCCAGCGAGTAGAGCTGCATGGAATATTGGTGAGTTTTTGTTTATGTGCTGAGCTTTGCCTTGTTTGAAATTTCTTTTGCAGCAAATGAAATGTCTTTATATGGAAGAACCAAGGGGGAGGGCAGAAGAAACCATGGAGAGACCCTGCCTACTCCAAGCCCTACCTCACCAACCCTAAGATCCTACTCATATACCTGGGGAAAGAAGGTCAGGAATAGGACTAGCAGAAAACAACAATTCCACTTTGTGAAAAATTAAGATTTCAAAAGTAGTTTTTATCCAGCATTGGAATGGAAAAGAGCCTGAGATTTTTTTTTTTTTGTGTGTGTGGAACGGCAGCAGAGACAGAGGGGCAGCAACACTCCGCAGGGTAGCCAATAGGCTGGTGGTTGGGACATTCATCTGGGATGTACATGACTCAGGTTCAAGTCCCTTCTCTGCCTAATTCAGAGCAGGGACTTTCTCACATCCCCGGCAAGCACCCTAACTACCAGACTATACAGTTAGCCTTTCTCTGGCCCTATTATTTATTCAGGGGGAGACAGACTGACTTTATACCCTGCTGGTTAGGACACTTGCATGTCTCAGACAGAGCATGGACGTGAACCCCAGTCTCCCACATTCCAAGCAAATGCCTTAACCACTAGGCTACTGGGTTTTCTCCATTCATTGGCCTTGAGCTGTTGGACTGGCTCCCTCCAGAAATTCCTTCCTGGGCCTGAGAACCTTTCCTGATGAAACTTTTGTTGCAACCCATATGTTTCCACAAAACATTTCGGATTCAATGAAACAGCACTTTTCAAAATAAGTTTTAGCTGTAAATTTTTCGGCCAGCTCTAATCTGTAGCTGCTAAGAACTAGGGGATTAGGACATGTAATGCAGAGGGTTCTATTTCCTCTACCCAGACCAGACCTCAAGATTTCCCTCCCCACCAACCTAAAGGAATTGGGGGTAACAACCACAAAGGCATGGACTGCGGGTATCGTAGGCATAGGAAGGCGTTGTGTTCCCAAACAACCTGACTTCCCCCTGCCCATGCTCCACCCCCAGGCCCCATCCTGCCTGCTGTTCCATGGGAGAGGCAGGCTGGGGGCCGTGGTGCACCCCCGGGGCCATGCTGCCCCACGCCGCCTGCCCAGTGCTGGGCTCAGGGCCATTCTGGCCACGCCGCCTGCCCAGTGCTGGGGTCACTCTGGCCAAGCCGCTTGCCCGCCCGCCCAGAACTGGGGCTGGCAACTTGGTCGGGGGCATGCCGGCCGGGGGTTGGGCCTGGCGGCGCGGCCCAGGCCCGCACTGACCGGCTCTCTGGGGCCGGGGGCGCTAGCCTGGGGCAGTCGCCAGCAGCCACAGTGGGGAGGGCTGGCAGAGACCAGCGTCTACAGTGGGGGCTGGGCTCTGGTGGGTGGAGAAGGGGCGGGGGTTAGGCAGAAGGGGCGGGGCTGAGGTGCTAGCCTCCCCAAGCCAGGGGTTCACCCACCACCCATGCACAAAGGGCTCAAAGTGGGCAGGAGGAGTCCGGCTCATCCCCAAGCCTAGGTTCAGAGCTGGAGAACCTCCTCTGACCACTGGGATTTTAAAAGGGTCCAACTACCTGGCTGGCATTTTTACCATTTCTCTCAGTGCTAGGGCCATGGTAGGGCAGGGGTCAGCTGGGAAGCAGTGGGTCATGCGGTGTAACGGAGCCGGGATCATATCGCTAGAATGATAACCGAAAAGAGTTAAAATAAAAAATAAAAAATTGTCAATGACCTGGCAGTCAGTTTGGGATAGCTTATTACCTTGGTCCTACAAGCAACCAATGATGAGGCCTGCATTTTTACATGCTTGTGTTTAAAAATATGCCTCCCCCTTTCATAGAAGTATAGGAAAGAGATTATTTCAGTATAGGGCCTGCTCTAAGGCAGCTGTCTATGGAATATTTCAGCTGCCTGCATCCTATCACCCAGGGTGCACCCAGACCATGTGTTCAGCACAGCATATTAGATACATTCATGGAGGATAGGTCCATCAGTGGCTATTAGCCGGATGGGCAGGGATGGTGTCCCTAGCATCTGTTTGCCAGAAGCTGGGAATGAACAACAGAGAATGAATCACTTGATGATTACCTGTTCTGTTCATTCCCTCTGGGGCACCTGGCATTGGCCACTGTCGGAAGACAGGATGCTGGGCTAGATGAACCTTTGGTCTGACGCAGTATGGCCGTTCTTATGTTCATATAACCAAGCGTACAGGTCAGATTCAGAATCATTTTGACCACATGTTACAGAAGTAAGAAGGGATACTGGTTGAGGACAAAGCTGGAAGATCTGTCCAACTCTGCTGTTGCCAACATTTATTGTTTCATTAACTGATCATCATAACACACCAGTGCTTAGATACTATAGGGGTGGGAATGATTTAAAAAAATGAAAATAGATGGATTAGAAAATCCTTCCTATAGCAGACTGAGTGCAGCACATAGGTCCTAAAGATCCCTAGTGCTTTGGATTTTATGGCGGGAAACAGGCAGCCTCATCTGCTGACACATCATAAAAAGTGTGTGTGTGTGTGTGTGTGCATGCATGCATGCATGCGTGCACATGTGCTAACTGCAACAAACACTCTCCCCTCAGGCCCAAACTCTCCTCTCTTTTTTCCACATACCCACAATTCCACTTTAAGTCACACACAACCTAAACTGGCTCTCTGTTCTGTTTCTGGACCATCTCTCTCATCTATATAAGGGGGAGATAGGGACTCACAGTGGTATGCCCAGTAGTAGGCAAACCGTTGACGTCCCCTCCCAGTTGGACTGTTTCCAGATAAATCTGCACCTGCTAGCTCCTCACCCTGGTGGGCAGATGCTTTCCTTACCTTGGCTTCCATTCTTCCTTTCTTTCCTTTAATCATTTGTTAGGAATTTTGTGGAAATTTCCAACTTTCACTCATCTCTGCATTTGCTGATGCTTGATCCAATGCTAGGGCAGCCATTTCTGTTCTATCCTCCCTAAAACAGAGAAGTAAAATTTCTGGTGTGATGTTTTCTCTATTTTTTTAACTTCTCATTACCGTTATGCTTCTGTTCCCCTCACCATGTATTCATTGATCCAGGTCCATGTCTTCTTTGTGCCTCTTTCCTGTTGTATCTCTATTGCCCTCACTCCCCCATTAGTTTTTTCTCTCTTCCAGCTTCTCCACATTCTGTCTCCCATCTCCCTCTTGCTATATCCCTCACTTCCATTTTTTTTTGTCTTTTCACCCACCCTCCTCAGCTAGTTTCCCCTCTCTGCTCTAAGTATTATTATACACAGTTTACAGATGGGTGGAGAGGCATAGCAAGGTTACGTAACCTACCCATCCCACAGTGAGTTTATGGCAAACTGAAATGAGACTCAGAGTCCTACCTCAGCCTCTCCTGCTCTAACTACTAGACAACACTCCTCATTTGGGAATTTCAAGATCTGGAAATCCCTAGTATAATGGATATAGCAAAATGTTCACCTCCACCCATCTGGGAGAAAAATCCCAATGCATAGCTATAATAGAATCACAGGACAGTGACCTCACAGCTGTGAACTGCAGCCTTTTAAAAAGTGTTTAAATCAGTCTTTATGGTAGTAATTGTTTTTTACAATATTTTCACTTTGAGAAAAACCCAAGCAATTTTCACAACAGCTTAACTAAGAAGCTCAACAAGTGAGGAGCTACCTGTGCTGTCCCAGTCCACCCCCTTACTGTTTACCTTCAATATGTTGATATCAAAGAAATTTTAAAATGGACCCTCAAAAAGTTTCCCTTCCTCCCACTTCAGTTTTTGTTTGTTTCTTTAAGAAACCAACTTTTACAGAAAAATAAACACACAGAAGGGCTCAGGGCAAAGGTACATTTTGTCTACAGCTTTCATGAAAACATGTTTTTTCTTGTTAACACCTTGTTATATCCTAAAATCACAATACAGAAAAAAACTGTGAATGAAGCTATATGCATAGACATCTAAGCTTTCTAATGAAATTCATAAATCAGCATAGCTTTCCCCATATGGTTACCACTGGTATGTCATCAGAACTTCTTAATGCCTATCAACTTAACTGAGAGTTACCTGCGTACTCTCCTTTCTCACCATGCACTGTGCAGACAGCTGGAGCTGACACTTATAGTGGCAAACTATTCCCAACTGGCTGAAAAAATGAACAAAAGTGAGATATAATTGTCGAAGCCACAGGCTGAGAGAACCGTTTTCCACTAGAGATCACTTTTGCGATCCAACAGGCAGTAGTTTTTCAAGCAAGTCAAAACCACCTGACTTCATGGGTTTATTAAACTACTTAAAAGTAATTAATCTATATATATAGTCTGACTTTTGGGGAGGTGGGGGGTGTTTTAGAAAATAGATCACTTTATGATTAATATATTGGCATACTAACACAATGATATTTTTATGAGTATTTTTCATGTGGCCTCTCAGGAGTGGGCATGGCACGTTCCGTACAGGTTGTACTATCTTTTGGTTTAGAAGTCTCCTCATTACCCCCACCTAATTTACTTTCCACAGAACTGGCTTTTTAATTCCTCACTGCAACATTGGTTGCAGAATCAAGACAGGATCCCCATCACAGCTACAATGGAGCTCCTGAGGAAACGCCAAAACTGTTCTCTGGTGATGACCCAAAGCTGCATGTTGCTGCAAGGCTCTGAGCCATTACTGTAGAATACTGCATTGCTTTTTAATAAGTATTGGCAGCCCCGCAAAAGATCCTGGGATGCTTCTGAAACATGACTGCAGCTGTGCCTCTTTGATGGTTAATGAAATCCTCTTTCCCATGAGAAGACAGGGCAGAAGGGCACTGGAAATTGTCAGGGTTTAAATTTTTTGTTTTGTTTGGCCAGAGGCAGAAAGGACACAGTTTGAGAGAGATATCCAGCCCGGAAGAGGCTCAGAGAAGAATCCACATTTTGTGGTGCTTTATAGTAATCCAAACCTAATGTGAACTGGGAGATGTGAATTCTTAATTACACTAAGCAACACAGATTCCCTAAAGCAGGATTTAGACCCACTTTAAGGAACCTTAACATTGCTAGAGTAGCAGAAAGATGCCTTAGTGTAACTGAGAATTGGGCCCTGAACCTTTAGAGAATTATGATTAGATGGGGCTGAACTAGAGCACTGGATTGAAATCTCTCAAAGCTTAGAAAAGTTCAGATCTGAATCTCTGTCTAAAAATTCTTACCCAGTTTATAATAGATTCACAAACACAAGACTGGATCTACAACTCCCTCAAACTTTGGAGAAGTTCAGCTACGAATCTGAACTTCCCAACATGAGCCCAACACTACCTAGTTTCTGTATAATAAACACTGGCTCCTGGAATGTCCACTTGGGATTGGTAAGGACAAAAGAAAAATGCTGGTGTTTTTCTATGGAACTGAATGTATGCCTTCCTCAATAGCATCTGGGTTTATTATAGCCGTGTACTGGGAGTCTCACGTCTGAATGGGTACAATGTCATTGCCTGCTAGGGCTAATGCTTTCTTTATTTCAGACATGTTGGCATTATTTTTAGCACAGCAGGTGTGGAAAAGGTTGATTTTGAAAGAAAGAAAGAAAAAGAAAACAAAAATAATGAATTATTTATGTGAGTTAAATCAAAATGTGCTCAATATAAATGTTTAATCAGGTTTTCACCAACTCCTCTCCATATGCTCTGTCCTGCTTGATGGCAGATTTCTAATGGAATCACTAAATATATCTTAATAGCTCAGTACATAGTATGATGCAACTATTTTTGCCCATAGAGTTTCTCCAAATTTGCATTAGACAGGTTAGAACAATATAAACAATAGGCAGCTCAAAGATGGTTTACAAGATCAATAAAAAGCACCCATGAAATTTCAGCAAGCTTACAACACAGCATATACCCTATGGCCCTATCCAAGTTTTTATTGGGGGTGGGGGGCACATGTGCAAATACCCCAACAGACATGAAAACAGACATACAAAATTTGGATAAGGCCAACATGGTATTTTCTGGGTAGCAAACTTACAAGCTGCACTTATCTGAAAGCTTCCTGAATCAGCAGTGATAGAGACTTTACTAATCTGTTTCAAACCTTCATATTAGGTTTCTGCTTGTTCTTATTTCTTTGCCCCTCCCCAGTTTAACCTATAATTATCTTTTATAATTATGCCTAAAAATGAACATCCAGTGTGGACTGTCACTAACCAACAGTGAGAGCAATCTATAGAACAAAACAAAATACCTACAAAGTTCTTCCTTTTCCAGGGTAGCAAGAGGCTGAAAATGTAAGTGCTCCCCTTTTCAGGAGAATTTCAGTACACTCTTCCTTTTTATACATGGTAGCAGTGCCCTGCAGTTTAACAGAGCCCAGCTGCATCTGGTCTCCAGCCACTTAACCCTTTCTGGTCTGGTTCCTCACCCCTGTAGTCCTGGTAGAAAAAAAATGGGGTTTGAACTTTCTGGGAGCCTCCTGGGACATGCATGGGTAGTACACCTCCCACCAGTAAGAGACGTGTAGGGAAATTGGGAAAGAAAAACATGTCTGAAAGGATTTTTCATCGGTGTAGTGAGTCTAACCTTACAGAGCAGGGGTCTGTAGAATTTAATAGGGATGGAACTAATAATGTTCTATAGAAAGGTAATAGAGATTTACAGAAATTACTCTATAACCCTATACAGTTTAATAGAGAATAATCTCCCTTTTATAGCTCTTTTGAACTATCCCATAGAACTCTCTGAAGCAGGGATGCCATTCTCTGTGAAATTCTACATGGTGGTTCAAATAGCTTGTAAAAAGGTTATCCTACCATATGAACTTCTACTGGACTTTTCTTTAAGGAATAATTGGCTGTATTCATTAATGTTTCTCTTATGGTCTGTGAAATGTAAATAAGAGGTGAATATTTATGGACATTTGTGACATTACTACAGCATTTAATACCTTTCATATCAAATTATAGATTCAGACAAAGGTTAGAAATTAACAGCTTTGCTGAAAATGTCTAAATATTTATGAAGTTAGCTACACTTAAAATAGGAATAAATTTGCAAATTTTACTTTTTTAACATATGAGTACATATGAATTTCTGAACGATGTATCAAAATTAATAGTCAAGGCATATATTCCCTTTGTGACTCAATTTACTTTTTCCATCCACCTTCACCTCATTCATTTCTTTATTTTTCTTCTCTCTAAAGGAACTTTTCTTTTACCTTTTAATATTTTCCCCCTTCATTATTTCCCCTCCCCTCCTCTCTGTTCTTCTCTTCATCTTCTTTCTTCACTCTTTACTCCAACCACCCCAAACCCTGCACTCTCCCCTCCCCGCAAACCCTCTCTCAGTCCACATTCCCTCCTGGACCTGTGTTTTTTCTACATAGAGTAAAATCTTTCACTGTCTGTCTTTAACAACTGTCTATCATGCTCGTAAGTGGTATAGTTTTGCAAGTCATGTGATCCTGAGTAACTGTGACTGTTACTAACCAACCTTAAATGGTTTATAAAATGGATAAGATACATAACCACACATAAGAATAGGTCTGACATCCCATCCAGCAGAGGGCAATGGCACACATGCTACATGTCAAGTCTCTTGATTATAGCAATCCATTTAATACCAATTGCCTCATCTCCTACTCTGTCAAAGGCAGCACCAGCAAAGTTAGCAGGGGTCATGTAAATGTGACTGGTGCTACTCTCCAGTTCCCCTTATAGCTATTTAAACAAGCCTCTGCTGTACCCAGTCTGTCACTTCAGACAGCACATTGCTCAGCCGTCATCATGATGAAAACCTTTCTCACTATTCCTGTTGCTCTTTTCTTCAGCCATACTGTGGAATGTACGCACTAAGGCAGGGTGGAACAGTCCAGAAGAAGAAGAAGAACCAGCCCAAAGCTTGGCCCTGAGACCACACCTCTCTTATACCTCAGATCAGTGCAGAGAAATAACCAACCTCCCAATCCCGTCTAAGGTTTCTTCTGTCCCCAACAGATCTTTCTACCTTTGCTTATATACTAGCAAATCTTTTTGTGAGGCCTCAGCAGGTTGGGCAGTCTCTTCTGTGCTGGATACTTTCTTCAAATCTCTTACGCTCTAGTGCTTCCTCCACATGAGAGACACACAATTCATTGCTTCATGATGTGCTTCTGACCCAGGGAAGCCCTAGAGCCAGGAGAGTTGAAGACAGCTGCTAGTCTGGCAGAAACTGCCAGGTTTGCTGAGACCCTGCAATGGATCCAGAACATCAGCAAAAGGAAAAGGCCCTGGGGGAAGAACAGACCTCAGATCAGGTTAGAGTGAAAGGGAGGGGGAAGAGAAGCATCAGGGAGGGAAATGGATAACTTGAATCTCTGATTCCAGGCCAGGGAGATCAGCTGGAGAGCTGCTCATTCTTGGAGAGTGGAAGCTGAGCTGGATTAGGGGTTACTTTGCAGAAGATGGGGAGAAAGGGATGTACGGAAGGATCTGATTGGGTTGGGAAGGAAAGGATTGGGAGTTGGCAAAGCACAGGTTTCAAAAGATTCAGATAATTTCCTTTAAACTCACCCATTATTTAGTACAAAAACATACACAATTCTTAATTCTTTATCCATAGTGCATCATTTACACTTTAGCGCCACTATCCATTTTGTTTCTACTCATTTTTCATCTCTCTCTCCAATGTGGTCCCCTGTAAAAATTCACCAATTACCTTAGAATACAACATAATGTAACCCAAGTATTTACCAGTCTCCCCTAGATGTGTCTGACCATAAATATATCAAATACAATGGAAATACTGAAGTAAAATGAGTTATTATCTAGGATAAAACTGGCACGATAAGGGCATTTGCTTCACCTATCTCTCTACCTGTACAGATTATCTATCTAACTCTCTGTCTTACAGTTAACTACTATCTTTTGTGTTCACCCCTTTACAAGTCTTTCCTGGGGCTTCATGAAGAAAACATCGCTGCTTACATTTCCCTCTGTAGCGGGGTGGTCACCCACTCCAGCCGTAAAGAGCTTAAAACAGCCCAGGAGAGGGCTGTGGCTGGGAGCAAGCAGTTCCCAGGCTGAGTGGGGAAGCAGGCTCAGCTGTGGCCATGCCCCAATCAGGGCTCAGCTGGCCCTTATAAGAGGGCAGTGGGCCAGGAGTAGAGTCAGTCTCTCTGCCTCTAGAGAGGGAAGGGTCTGGCTGCTTAGGAGCTCACAGGGTACCTAGAGTGGAGGAGGGCTGGGGGAAGGCCAGAGGAGCTGGGGAGCTCCGGCCTGGAAACCTCCCAGGCTGCAGGCCTTGTTAAAGGCCCAGAAGGGGTACTGGGGTTGCAGAGGGCATCCCAGGGGTAGGCCAAGGCAGCAGGTCCAAACCCCGCTTGCCTGTGATGAGTGGCTTGTACACTGCAGTCTGCCCCAGTGAACGGGGGCTAGATAGTGACTGGCAGTAGCCTGATACTGAGGTGAGGTGGGGATAGTGGGTGGAGAGACCCAGATACTGTGGGGGTACTGCCAAGAGGCAGCCCCCAAGAGAAAGGGGCACTGGGGTCCAGGAGGGACATGGGGGCAGCGGCAAGGTGAGACACTGGCCTGCAGAGGGCGCTCCTGGGTCAAAGAGCTAATTCCCAGGATGACTGACAGGAGGTGCCACGCCGGTGAGTTGGCACACCGCTACACCCTCCCATTTTCTGCATATGATGTATATAAAATCACATACTGACACAGCATCCCTCCTCACTATTTTTTGTGATATAACAGTACTACAGAATCTTTTTTCTCTTCCATCCTAATCCTTCCTCCTTTCCCTCGGTCAGAAATGTGCGCGTTTTAGTGAATGAACGTCAGCCCAGATTTGTTTTGTTTCCCATCTGATTTCACTTACCTTTAGAAGAAACATACATTAATGTCATTTTGTAAAAAAATAAATAAATGTTTTGCAAATATCAAAGTGAATACAACTTGAGTCACCTTTTTGTCTCCTGAACTCCTTTTCAGTAGCTTTTCTATTCCAAGAAAATGAAGACATTAATCCTCAAACTGCTGAGTATTTGCGGTCATTTTAATGCCTCTTCCTACTGTAGTACTACAAATTAATTGCACTAAAAGATTATGACCTGATTCTGTACTAATAATGCTTTCTGCACTAAATAAAATGAGCTGGAATCATGTTAGTTCATTAAAATAAAAAAGAACTGAGTTGAATTGGCCTCAGCAAACTTTAGTCTGAGCAGTGCATTTTTTATTTGCAGAAAGAATCTGGAGAGCTGAGGCAGTCTGTTTGGTCACCTGTACCATATGAAACAGTGGATGCAAACAAGAGACCTGCTAAAATTGGAATATTTTGTGGCTGCTGAGAGCACCTGTCACTCACTGTAAAACTTTTTATTTTTTAACTAAAACTGCCCTCCATTTCCTACAACAGCTAATCACCATGTAGTCTTTATTGATTTTTCATCATGTAATATTCACATCAAAGCATTCTTGCCATGCTGATCCTTTTCAGAGTATAACGTAGGAAGGTTAATAGTTGAAGGTCAGCCCTCATCTCTCACCACCTTGTCTGCTGCCATACTTGGTAATAGTAAATGTTCCAGCTGGTGTGGGGGAAGTAGCCTAGCATACACTATTTGTGTGCCTAGCAGATGTAAAAAGCCTGGTGCAGTGATCTGGGTGCACCTGTTGGTTTGTCACCATCTGCTAGCCAAAATGTTAAAAAGCCACACCCTTAGACAGCCAGCTGAAGAGAACTTAATCTCTTCCCTACAGGCTTCAAAACACAGACCACTGAACACGTCTTACAATAGAGGAAAGGCGAACACAAAGGCACAAACTGTCTGAACTAGGCCTCAGGGGGAACCTAATCTGCTATCATTGTAGGGTTTTGTTTCTTGTGCTAACAAGAAAGAGCTCTTTAAATAAATCTAGATAGTTATTACCTGATAAGAAAGCATGTTATAAACTGCCAATTTTTTTAAAAAAGAAAGGTATTAGGTTAACATGGATACTAATATTAAGTAAATTAAGCTGCAGTGGTATTTTTGAAGACTATTTAGTGATGTGGAACTATTGCAAGGAACCCTGTGTTAGCACTAGCAGCTAATGGGGATGACTTGTAAGCTGAAAATCACAATACTTGCTTTGGAAACTGGAGACTGTGTTTAGCACATACCGTGACTTTTTCCTATAAACAATTACCTAACTTCCTAGTGTAGCTCAGAGCAACAGAAGCATCAACACCCTCCAAAAAATGTACACTATGTGAAACCTGTCACTGAAATACATAAAAATGCCTTTACCACTGAACAAGCTCTATGCAGCACAAGAAATATACCCAGAACATGATAAATTCTCACTTATTTAAAAATATTCCAATATTTCAGACGTTTCCCAATCAACTACCTTAATTACCCAGAATAAAATTTTGTATGCTGCGAAAATCAGGAAAAGGCACATGTAAAAGCTCTGCATGTTTGGATAAAATTTCAGAGAAGAGGTGCTGCTCACTTTTAATTTAGTGTCCAGTAATTATTTACAGAGTAATTAGGAAGGAATAGGATAGAATTAAGAAATGGAAAGAATAGGCTGAAGATTCCTGATACTGGACCGAATCTTGAGTACTTCCTCTGTATGGTATATTAGAAAATGGTTAAAAAAAGACAAGCAATAACTTAAGTGTGTTCCTGATCCTGCTTGCAGGCTAGGGGGTTCTGAGGGAAGCCATGTGATCTTGGTAGACTGAGTCAGTCAGCAGACAGGCAGTCTGGAAAAAGCCTGCTTAAAGCAAGGTGGGATGAGTTGTCCTCCTTTGCCTGAAGGAGCAGCCTGTTTTCTCTTTTTGTTTTGGGGTTCTTGTATGTTATCATGCTGAAGTCTAAGAAATAAAGCAGAGTTACATTGCAACTTTCCAGCAAGACTATTTATGTTTTTATCTAACTTGTCTGTGCATGTGGGCTCTGAACATAACACTGTGAAGTACAGAGCATCCTCAATTTCCACAGACTTCAATAACAGCTGCCTCACTTTCTGGCTTGTCTGCTTCTTCATCAGGCATTTCTGAGCTTTATCCCATGTTGCTCCCCACCAAAATTTGTAAAGCCATCACCTTATCCTCTCTTAAATCCCTCCTTAAAATCCATTTCTGCCAAGTTGCTGCCATCTGGCATTGGTTAGACTATGAGGTATATTTTTCTGCTATACTCTGCTACCTTGTCTTCTTGCTTCATTTGACTGTTTTGTCTCCCTGTTGAATCCTGCTGAGACCTAGATTGTAAGCTATCTGGAAAAGGGACTTGCCTTCTATGTTATTTGTCAGCATGGCACAATGGAGCTCTGATTTTTGACTAGCTTTTCTCAGAGCTATCCTGCTACAAATATAATACATAAAATAATAATGTTGCAAGAGCTGCTTATCACCTATGACATATATTAGCCATAAGGAATATTCTTCAAGAGGAAATAGTGGAAGCCTCATCACTTGAGATATTTAGAACTAGAGTGGACAAAATACTGGAACATGTACAATAGGGGAATAATCTTTTATTGGCAGGGATTAGGTCTTTTCCATCTCTAAATTCTCTGTAGCCACCTAAAGGCAAACACTGGGTGGAAATTTATTAAATTACTGTGAAACAATCCAAATTTAACAAAAATTAAATATTAAAATATAAATTACAACTTCTCTCTTTAGCATATGTACAAGATAATTCAGAAAAAACATTAGAATGAATCCTTCTATTAAATTAGTAGTAATGTCCAGTGGCTACTTTTCCATTTATACTAATGCTGAGAAACATGAAAGGCTCGCTTCGTAATTACAGTGTTTCTTTCAAGAGGTTCCAAGGACACTTAAGGTAGATGTGTCTATGTCTAATCAGCTGGCTTCTTTTTTCTCCATTTCATATCAAAATACAGTTACCAAACCTATGCTTCCAGCCCTTTCATTTTGACTTTACACTACAATATAGTTCAATTTTAAAGAGTGCTGAAGGATCACAGATCTGCATTAACACCTTTAAACTAACCATAGTGCATTCTCTTAATTTAATGGTTTCACTTCTGCCCTTAAGCAATATGTATGTGGTTTGTAAACTTGAGACATGCTACCTTTAGGCAATAGGCAAGCTCTTTACAAACATTAAAGTAGGCAGCATATGGTGGCACTATGCAATATGGAAATGTTCTAAAGGTACACGTTTCCATCCTCAGTTGTACAACCCCAGTTTTAAATAAAACATAATGTCATATGTTTTATGCTTAAATAGTGCACTAGAAAATACTGGTTATATGGTCATCTTCTAAACAATAAACGAAGCCATTTACACATGTGCAGTTGGAAATCCACTGTTTACACACACACACACACACACACACACAGAGGAGTCACCAACTACCTTTCAACACATTAAAATGCTAAAATTGAACACAGTTTATGGATTTGCAACCGCTTGCAAGCTCATGGGGTTTCCTTTTTTGTTTTTATTTTTAATCACAGAGATATAACAGCAGGGTATTTTTTGTTTGTTTGTTTGTTATCAATGCATATGTGTAACTCTTAAACCAGGCATTCCCGTCCCTCCCTCCCATTTTTCTGCTTCTGAGACCAGCTGGGCCATATTAGTCGTGTCAAAGCAAGTCATGGAACATAACATGCAATTCAGCACAACATTACAGTAGAGGTGAATCTCTTTTATTAGAAGGGCTATCAGTATTACTGCTCTGGAACTCTGCTATCTCCTTAAGACTACTCTTATGTACATGTATATCTCAATAACACTTACACATAACATAAATTATCCTATGGTCACAAGGGACAATAGATAAATGTGTTTTATTATTCACCAAGGGCCTCATCTTGTAATTTACCATTGATTTGAGAAGAAGCAGGATTGGGCCCTGAAAAAGAGGATAGTGATTTGATTGCACTGGCACATATACTGGCAGTGTGTCTTGGGAGTCAAGAGTCCTAGGCCTTATTCCTATCTCTGGTACTCATTTACTGTGTGACTCTGGGTGGCTCATTTAACCGCTCTGGTGCAGAGCCTCAGTATTCCCATCTACAAAATGGATAATGAGACTCTTTCCCTACTCTGTAATATTTTGAGATCTAGGGGTGAAAAGTGTCATATAAATATAAATCAGGTGTACCAGGTGAGGCCAGTATGTCAGGCTATGGTTGAGTTTTACTCCCAAGTACATGACAACTGTATGAAATGGCAGTAGCTATCCTTGGACATGGATCCTTGGACATGGGTTGATTGGCAAGATGATTGTTTAGATAGAAAGTAGGTGGCACTGTCTTGGTTTCATTGAGAATTAGTCCCCATTGCTAGAAGTAAGTGATTAACACATCTATGTCTGGGCCTGAAAATGAAGATTTCTTTCCATATTACTTTGGTATGAAAACTATCAGGAACCTTCTGGGCAGCGGACACTTCAGTCCTTCATACACATGTATTGCCCTGATGTTTGCTCCAGCAGAATACTGCTCTGCGATCTGGGTATTCAGCTGCCACACTCATCTTGTCAACATGGAACTGACTGTTGGCCATTCATTTCATTAGTGGCTGCTTGAATTATACACCAACCTCCAATCTGTAGGTCCTAGTGTAACCCACACACCTTCTGGGTGTGGTGTTCTGTCCCATCTAGTGGCACCAAGACCACTTAGAGAGAGTTAAATGAGTCGGCTCTACAGCCTTAGCTAAGAGCCAGTTGGCTCATGCGATAGAGGCTCATGCACTAAGCTCCAGAGGTCTCAGGTTTAATCCCACCCACTGACGACTGGGTCTGTCGGTGTTACACTAGCACACACAGCTCTGCCAGATCTTCAACAAGATGCCATTACTGTTAAGTCTCCTGGAGAGATGTAACATAGGAAACCAACTTATTACATTGGTTGATTGATGCCCCATTCTCAGACAGGAAACACCACACAGTGCCAACTGGAAGGTCTGCTTGTATTCAGGGGTGGAATCTCATTCCTGCAGACTGGGGCGTGACACTCCAGTTCATCTCTTGACACCCTTTTGCTATGTCAGCTCATGCGCTCCTGGATGAGAGTGCTACTGGCCCTTTATTATGCACAGATGATCAATGCTACCAAGGGGCTGAAAATCTACATCCTTTCAGGATGTAAGCCTTGGTGGGGAAGAAAGGCTAACACACTAAGTAAATTCAGGAGTCCATCACAGCAGCTGCCGCCTTGTCCATTTGATCATAAATCCCAGAGCAGGTTCCGTAAGTTACTCTCTGGCTCATCCAGAGTTGCTGCAACTATGCACTGGCTTGGTCTGGCTTCCTCCTCATGCTGTGGCAGTGGGGCAGGGCTGCAGATGATAACTCATGTGGTGAAACAGTGCCCAGTCCAACATCTGGA
This sequence comes from Emys orbicularis, assembly GCF_028017835.1. Lineage (NCBI taxonomy): Eukaryota > Metazoa > Chordata > Testudines > Emydidae > Emys > Emys orbicularis. Next base: position 45,025,028 of record NC_088684.1, on the reverse strand, counting down.
GGGTTTACAATGCTTTGCCTCCCTTGATACAGAGGCTATCCACTTGTTACAGAATCTGGGCACTGAGCTCCAACATCTGCATCTGAGAGGAGGAGAAGGGCCGAATATCTTTGCTCTGGAGTCTAGCCTACTCTCTTGCACAGACAGAAAAAAGAGCTTTAACTTTCTGCTCACTGAAAGCTAAAATCAGTTCCACTAGCTGTAAGTCAGACTCTTGTCCATCTTGGTCTTTTACACATAGTCTGGTTATGATGCCAGTACTGACAGGCATCAACACCAGCTCACTATCACCAGGGGATGGAGCTGCATGTCAACCATCCCTTAACTATGAAGAGGTCCAGCCTTTCACCTAATAGCCATTTCTTGGTCCTGCAGCGCTTGCTAATTTCTATCCAGTCTCTCAAAGTTGCTCTCTTTGGCAATTTTATTAATAAGGTGGCAGAGTCCATTTAAGGTATACTTGTCACCACTGATACTCTGAATACATTCCATTCTGGGTTCAAGTCTTTCTTTGTCAGGGTTATGAAAGATCAGGGGCATTAATGGGATTCTTGCTTTTTTTAGAATGGGGTCACCTAGCCCATGTGGTTATGCTGAACCTTTCATTGCGAATTTCATTGACCAGGGTTGTTGCTTTGGTGACTAAGATGTTGCTGGTATTTCCAGAACAGCCTTTTAATGGTTCTAGTTATATCTAGAAGTTGAGTCAGTTGGTAATAATAGACCATGGTATAATCACAGCGGGCTTTTTGATGTGACATCCTTCAGGGATCTTTCCGGTCTCCTATTTTATTTAGCATTTATAAAAGGCCTTTGGCTGATATTTATTTATACTGGCAGAATATTATCAGTGCATTGATGATACACAGGTATACATTCCTTGCCCTGTAGACCCTGCAAATTAATTCCATAGTATGGAAGAATATTTGAAGAATATTCTTCCTCATCTTGCACTTCTTCTTGAGCCCGTGTAGAGTCACTCAACAATAGGAAACTCTTTTGTATCCCCATTTGTGGAGGAAATTCAGTTAGAGAATCCTACCTGTTGTTGCCACTTTTGATCACACAATATTCATGAAAAGCGAGGGACCAGATATAATTTTTGTTATTATTTGCACAATCTATACAGCCTGTGCTGTTATATATTTTGCAATGACCTCAAAACAGTAACACATGACCTCATATTTTCATGTCACATTTATTGCAATTTCCTCTTTTCAAGCCTGACATGAGTTTAGCTTTGATGCATTCAACTTGTCCAGAATACAGTACCACTTTAGATAATTAGCTGGCACAATTGTGATGACATTACATCCTGTGATCTGTGTGTGACCTGACCATAAAATAAGATTGATTGTAATTTGGCCTACTCTGTTTTAGACTCTGTCTATATTTAAGACTTCTGAAGCAATATCCTGATGGGTATCTGAGCTCTGTCCCCTTTGGGACATTGCATAGTCAAATCTCAGCTTTGGAGCCATACGAGCACAAGAACTGCCTTACTGGGTCAGACCATGGTACATCTTGTCCACTATCCTGTCTCCAACAGTGACCAATACCAGAGCTTCAGGGGGTCTGTACAGAAGAGGGCAATTATGACGTGATACACCCCTGTCTTCCACTGCCTTAGAGGGTCACTCTGAGCATGGGGTTGTGTCCCTGACGACCTTGGCTAAGAACCACTGTTCACTCCCTTTTTCAGATCATAAATGAATATGTGGAATAGCACATATCAAAGCCTGTTTTTGGTCCAGTGGGCCATAGATGTGAACATCTCTCCTCATTTTGAAAAACCACTCAAGCATTATTTGTGTATTTTTTATTAAGAACATTGATAGCCTTATGTGTATTATTTTCCAGTGCTCCCCATTCCTTTCTTTTATTTATTTCTGTATTTGACTCCTTGTTTATTTTTATCTAGGGCTTTTAATAGGGTTGTTGTAGGCATGGACCAGATCCTTAGCTTGTGTAAATAGGTGCAGCTCAATTAAATTCAAGTGAGCTGTGCCCATTTATATCTGCTATGGACCTACTTTTTATTATTACTGTAATGTATAGCACCCTGAGTGCGGGAGGCAAAGGCAGAGTGGGGTTACTTCATAAAGAACTGGACCATCTTCTGACCTGGATTGAAGTCAAACTAATTAGATCAAGAAAGGTCATTATTAATAACAATGGGAGTTATGGAATCTCACTGACTTCACTCAGAGCAGATTGTTCTTAGCACCTCCGAGGAGGCATTCATTCAGCACCTTTTAGAATTGGGGCCTAAGAATGAATTAGACCTTTAATCATATAGATATGCCAGAAAAGTAAAATGTTGTCTGCTGTGTTGGTGTAGCCATATTGGTCCCAAGATACACGAGAGACAAGGTGAGTGAAGTAATACCTTTTATGGGACCAACTTTTTTGAAGACCTCGGTGTAGCTCGAAAGCTTGTCTCTTTCACCCACATAAGTTGGTCCAATGAGAGATATTATCTCATCCACCTTGTCTCAGAAAAGTAATATGGCTATTTCCTCTCTCTGTGGACAGCGATATGCCTTAGGTTTTCCTGGTGAAGGCTTTTCTGCTCTATGCCATGAGGCATCACCGTTCATGATATTATGTAACATTAAAAATATGCTTCAATACATGGATTATATTGAAAAACTCAGTCATGTGAAAAATGGGTAAATTCCAGAATAATTAAGAGGCTCTATCATCTTTACTAATGGTCTGTCATATCTTATTCCACATGTGGTTTCACTGAAGTCAATGACCATGATTCTTATTTATATTAAGGTCCTTTTAAACTTCTCTGGCAGTGTAAAAAGACCTTAGGATAAATGGGAAAGGGGTGGGGTGGAGAGTCAAGCTCATTGAGAGTAAGGCTGGAAGAATAAAATAATTGGAAATTCAATTACAACATTTTTCTGAAAATTAAAAGAAAAAGCAATAGGTGCTGATGAAACTTCCCTTTGTTGATGGAACAAAACCTAAACTACACTGTTGAGTTATCTGGCCTTTTGGTAAACTGTCCAAAATCCAAAAATTGAGAAGTAAAGCTGTCTGTTCAGCTCTAACTAGAAGAGATTGTTTCAACATAGTCACAATTCACACTAGCTAGCCAAACTATAATTACATTGGGCTACATTTTCAGACAAGTGCATGATTGCATGCACAATTGTGGTGAATAGGTGTGGAGATGACCAGCTGGATGTGTAACTGGTCATGTGTATGCAATTATTGTGAATGTGAATACAAAATATGGTAATTAGGTACAACAAATATAACTATACATGAAAATTAGACACAAACACATACACCGTTTTAGTCACATTTTAGTCAGCCAAAAATCTGAGTTGAGTAAAGTTTTGGCAAAGTCAGAAACCACACAAAACTTGCTTGCTTTCAGATTTTGCTACAAATTCCAACCAGGTTAAGCAAGACATTTGTTTAGGTTCTCAAAACTTTAGAGTGTGTTTGGCCTGGATTTATGTTTTCATCACTGAATCATGCTGGTTTCATGGCTCCATTCCATGGCCTCAGCGAGGAATCAGGTGAAACACAACAGTTCTGAATGAGTTTTGATTCGAGGCTGTGGGATCAAACATGAAACTCAAATACAGCTCAGAGTACGTAAACTCATGTAATATGGTAAAAGACACACTATATTTGGAATGCTGTGTAGCAGTAGTTTTAATTACAGTACTTTTTAATACAGAAAATTTATTCTTGAATGAACTACCCAAGATCCCTAACAGAAAGATGGGTATGTCTATGTTTGGAGAGCGAAAAGAAAAGCTGGATGGTAGCACCTCAATGTTTTTCTCATTTGCTAATAATAAACAAAATTCCACGTGTGCTGTATTCTAGATCCATCAAATATGAATACCTGAGAAATAATGAAACTTAACCTCAAAGTTGTTAAACAATATCATGATCATGGTACCAGCAGCATATATTTCTTCTTGCAAATGTCTTAGTGCTATCTGGCTTTCATAAATCAGATCAGAGAACCACAGAAACTAGAGATAGAAGAAACCGATTATGCTATACAATCCAGCACAGTTTCATTGAAGTATATTTTCTACTGTTTTGTCAACTGGCCCAAGTGATGAGGTTTCTACAACTTCCCTTGGGAGTTTACTGCTTAGCTTATTATGCTGCATTATCTGGGAATTTTTGTCTGATATTCAACCTGAATTTTCTCTTCCTTAATTTTACCCCATCAGTGCTTATAATACGCCTCCCCCTTGCACCAACCATAAATAATTAATCTCTCCCCTTGGATGTTACATCTTTAATGATTTTAGCAAGAATCAAAAAGGAGCTGGGCATTTCTATGGCTAACAAGAATACCCAGAGTTGTTATAGATAAGGATAATAAAAATTTTGGAAGGGAGGTAAAACCTCATGCTTGAGGGCTTAGGCTAATCTCTTACTATTAGGAAGAGACTTTCATGGTAGCAGCTTGTCCCATAGCTGACTACTGAAGAATTTCTTGTACCTTCCTCTGAAGCATCTGCTGTTTGCCACCCTCAGAGGCATATATTGGATTAAATGGACCTAGATAGCAAGTCCCATGTTCCTATTAAATAGATTTGTGAGTTTCACGAGTACCACCATTTTAAAGATACAAGTAATTATTAAAATGAATTTTTAAGTGTGATTGACAGGGCTGAGTATTCAGAGAGGAAAGGAAAGGGGAAAAAAAGCTTGGTACACATACTGACTTTTTGGTGGGGGATAGGGGGAGGCTACATTTTCCCCACTTAGACATACAAATACTTGCTACCTTCTGTATCTGTTCTGCAAATTCTAAATTAACAATTTAACTTCGATTTACTGTTGATAGAAGTCTGGAGCTGCACATCAGCTTGCCCCACTGTTCTCAGCACTAAAAGTCCATAGTGTCTTACCATACTTGAAATTCTTCCCCACTCTCTATGGTCCCTGATAATATCCTGGACATGTACCTTCATCTATATTCATGAGAGTGCAGATGCAGCCAAATTAGTGGCAGCAAAGCACATTTTACACTGTTGAAAATACAATCTGGCTTTTCTGATTTTTTTTTGGTATGATAAAAGTTTTATTTGAAAAAATAAAATCAGAGAGTAAGATTTAAATTCAGCACCACCCGTCATAAGGGTCTGTTTAAAAATGCACAGCTGGCTTGATGATGAGTGACAAATCAAAAGTCAGAGTGAAACTTCCCGATCATCTGAGCCCTTGCCACCCGATTAGCAGAAGAAAAACAGGGCAGATGGAGGGAGATGCAGCAGTTCGGAGGGAACAGATGGCCACTACGAACTTGATATATGAAATTAATAACACTTTCTCAAATACAATTAGTAGCAGGAATACATTACCTGAATTTTCATAACTGTGAGAAAGCTGACATTAAAATGAGGTTTTTCAGATTAACAGTTGATATGGCATTGATATTTGGAGGGAAATAAAAATATATGGAAAACAATGACCTTTCTGCTTTTTTGTGTTGCAATGGATTATAGATGCCCAGCCATCTGAAGCCTGCATTAATTTGCTGCAAGGTTGTATAGTTTGAAATTCCCAAGATATGTGATTCTTTTATTAAGATTTTTTAAAAATCTATTTAGTGCCATACACAGAAGCCATGAGGTTTCATATAGCGTCTGTTCTGTCAAATGAATCTGCAGCGCAACACAAGCTTATTCTGTCTTTCTGGCTTGGGGCTTGTCAGTCCATGGTTTTTTCAGAAGTTGACTGGTGGTTTGGATGCTCAGTTTGAGATCTCTTAAAGGGTCTCAATTTTTAGAGGATGGGTCTTCAGCACTTTCTGAAAATCAGGTCCATACAAAGTTGGTCATCCAAAAATCACTAGCCAATTTTGAAAATCTCCTCCTCCTCCCCACTTTTCTGGATATTCTGTACATATGTCCATAGAGTACAGAAGCAGTAAATTCCAAGGGGAAAAAAAAACCCACATTTTTGAAATCATGCTTCTGCTTTGGGCAGGAACAGCTTTAGAAAGCCTCACGTTAGCCAGCCCAGTAGATTACACAGATACACAAGAAAGCAAGGCTTGAAGTACTCCTCTTGGCACTCTCACTGCCTGGGTGGGTGGATCCCAGGTGTCTTGCATGACTGCCTACAAGCTTTGGCATCTAGAGGAGGATGATTTAGTAGGTGTTTCTTTAATCACATCTACCACCAGCTTATTCATAAAACAGTGGTGGCAGAATTACAGGAGATGCTCTTCTCCCAGCCCAGAGGAAAGTGTTAAAAAGAAAAGTAATAAAACCAATACTGACACTCTGTTGCCCTAGGAGAAGTAAAAACCATTGTCCTCAAGTGAAAAATGTCCCTTCCAGAATGTAAGACTACAGGCATGTGTACACATACATGCACTATTGAAAGAATTATCCCCCACCCCATACCCCATGAGCAATATTTTACTGCAATGTACAAGTCAATATCTGAATAGATACTTGGGGCTAAATTTTATTCTCTTTTACAGCACTTATACAGCCAGATTCTGGTCTCAGTTAAAGAGGGAATTTCAGGGAATAAACAAAAGTGGAAGCATATGACCTAATTAAGAATTCATCCCTAGAATGGTCTGAAATAATGCCATTCTAAACAAAGTGTATTTAATTGGTTGTTCTGTGCAGAATGTTCTTGAAAGGTTTGGTGATCCCCTATTGCCTGATTCCTGAGATAGGGAGGCAATGAAGTTGTGTTTCTTCCTACAATGACACACAATCATTTCTATGTCTCTCCTTTTCATGTTTTGTTATTTTCTTCATTGTCACTTTCCTAGACATAGTCGACAGATGCAAATGTAATCTGTTTATGAATCACAGCATATATTTATGTGAATATACCATATGAATATGCTTGCAATGTGATTAGAGCTGGGGTGAATACTGCAAAAAATTATCTGCAAACATTAATGTAATAAGGGGCCTGATCGAAAGCATACTGAAATCAATGGAAAGACTCCCACTGGCTTCTAGGGGTGTTGGCTCCAGCCCAAAATCAGTACATTCTATTCAGTGGTACTCATGATCCCCTTTTATTTGCTGTTCACGAGTATTTGGGCAAGCAAGGTTTTGTTAACACAAAGATTGTGAAGGGGCTGGTGCTTAGGCTAACACGTGTATTTGTGTGCCAGTATCCATACTGCCACATGACTACATATGTTCACATGAGAACATGTGTTAAATAGACACACAATGCAATAATCATTATTATTTATATTGCAGTACTGCCTAGAGTTCTCAAGAATTAGGGCATACTATGAGAGGTGCTGTACAAGTGAGTAAAACAAAGAGTCCCTGCCCCACAGAACGATCACAATCCGAAATAGGGAGAAAATGCAACAGGTGACTAAACAGAGTTTGATCCTGCATTCACTGAAGTCAGTGACAAAACTCCCATTGGTGCAGGAGGAGATCTCTAGTTAGCAGGAAAGTTGCAGTAAAATTCTGAAGGTGAAATAGGTGCTTTCTGGGGCCCGAGCTTTTTGAAGGTTTCCTGCTTCTAGTCTTGCCAGGTGCCAAGCTACCTTCAACTACCTTTAATTTCAATAGATTTTGAGGGTTTTAGGCAGCTCACAGGACATGCTCAGTATCTTGAGGGATTGGGCCTTAACAAAGGGCAAAAAACCGTTAATCTCTTAGTCATCCCTTATTCCTGGGAAAACTCCCATTCTCTTGTTTAATTTAAGCAGGATTTGGAAATAAATAAGGCTTCTCAAATCAGATGCGCAGAGGTGTGAATGCCATCAAGCTCTAATGAAGAGCAATGAGAGAGTTTTCCAACAGTATACTGAAAATGCCCATTGTGGCACATGCCAAAGGCATCTCTGTTAGACTATAGTATGCACTGCCAACATTTAAAGTGCAAAACTCTGTCACATTTTTATTCAACAGTAGGAACTGTTCTCAGCTGCCTTCAGTCTTCTCTTTTTCACTTGCATGGTGGAAAATATGTGGAGACGATGGTACACTCACACTAAATACAATCTTTTCTATGTATTTAAACTTTCAGTGCTCGCTTGACTCAGTGACCCATCTGTAGTGTCCGGAATTGCATTAACCAGTTCCAGGCAGCAAAGACAGAAATTCCTTTCATTCATCAATAGATAAGGGATTTTGACAACCCTCCCTTGGGATCGGGGCGGGGGGGAAAGCAAGATGAGATTACACTGTAATAATGCAAAGAGCACAGTAAAGGAGCCAAAGAAAGACTGACGGAGGCTTTAGGGCCGCCTGGGCAGACTGGGAGACTGCTATCAGAATTAAACGAGAGAGAATCCAGATCCCCCTTCTACTTCTCTACCTGTTTCTTCTCAATGTCACTATCAGCTCGCACACTGATATAAAACAGGTCCAACAAGTATTCCAGTAACTCTTCAAGACCACCAGGGCAAAAACAAAAACATTCGGGGCTTGACACTTAACCAAGGCAACATGCCAAGCTTATCACATGTGAAAAAGGCTTCTAGAGGAAAATAATCATCTTCATGTTCACAGGGCCAGGGTGTTAACTCTCCAAGGAGTCCCAAGCATTTTCCATCCTTTTAACCAAAGGAGCCAAGAGATTCTTTGCATGGAAATTCAGATATCTCACCAACTTTCTAGCAACTGCAGAGGAGGGGAAAGAGCCCAGGAATTCTTTTTTTGAATTGTATCACTGACCACAGAGGAAGACTTGCAAGTTAATTCTCAAGACTGGGAGATGGGGAGTCTGAGCTTTATTTCTAGCTACTCCACTGACTTCCTCTCAGGTCAAATTACTAATAGAGCAGACCAGAGGATGACAATTCTATTTCATGGACACCATGGAGGTTTCAAAATGTGTTTTTGTTCCACGCTGAACCTTTTGAACCTTTTTGCAAAAACAGAGTTGTGTCAAAGAGTCTGTTTTTGGAGCAGGGTCGTGGTTAGAGCATTTGCCTGCGCAGCCTAATTCACAGCAGAGTTCTTCAGCCCAGATCACTCCGACGCAGGGGCTTGTACCTTAGCCTCCCACATCCCAGGCCAGTGTCCTACCCTCCGGGCCAGGTACAGAGAGTCCGACCGACTCGCAAAAAACCTTCATGATAAAAATATAATCAAAATCAATGCATCTTCATGAAATGTTTCAGCTTTCTGAAACAGCATACTTTGGCAAAATTGTATTTCTTTGACAGTGTTCCAACCAGGTCTAATCACTAACACCAACATTTGATCCTGGCCTGTGTCATACAGTCTTGCAGGTGTAGATAACTGTGGGTTCAATTAAAGTCTGCAATTTTTTTGGTGTCTGCAGCTTTGGTCAGTTAGATGTGAAAACCCCAAATCCTGGGAGGTGCCAACAACCTCGTCACCTGAAGTCTCATAAGTACTAGGTATTGATCAATATTACATGTAACTCTAGCTGTGCTGACATGAACAGTTAAAATATGACCACCACATTTTAACTTGATGTTTTCAAATAAAACAAATTAATTTAAGCTTCTGTCTCCACCTATGTTTGTTCCTAACATTGTCATTTCCTTTTCAATAGATTCCCTTCCCTTGGTGCCTTAGGCTCCAATTCAATAAAAGCTCAAAGTGCCCCATTATGCATCTTTTTGTTTGAAGAATAAGGGCTTGATCCTGCAAGGTGCTGAGTGCCTAAATTCCCACCAAAGCCAATAGAAGCTGAAAGAACTCAGCACCTCACTGGATCAGAATTTCAGTTGTTGTAGTTGCAAAATAAATAAATAAATACAATAAATAAATCACTTAGGAACTAAATACACTATAACAGGGATCGGCAACCTCTGGCACGCGGCTCGCCAGGGTAAGCACCCTGGCGGGCCGGGCCCGTTTGTTTACCTGCCAGGTTGGCAGGTTCGGCCGATCGTGGCTCCCACTGGCCGCAGTTCACCACTCCAGGCCAATGGGGGCGGCGGGAAGCTGCGGCCAGCACATTCCTCGGCTTGTGCCGCTTCCCGCAGCACCCATTGGCCTGGGACAGCGAACCGTGGCCAGTGGGAGCCGCGATCCGCCAAACCTGCGGATACGGCAGGTAAAAAAACCGGCCCAGCCTGCCAGGGTGCTTACCCTGGCGAGCCGCGTGCCAGAGGTTGCCGACCCCTGCACTATAACATGGTGTTGCTCAAAGACCTCTGTTCTACACCTTTATTTGCACATTTTACACATGCAAACAACGAGGCGCACTTTGCGTATTCTTGGAGGAAAAAACTTTGTGAAATCCCTCTCTGGAGGAAAAAAGTTAGTTGCATACATTATTCCTACTAGAGGCAGGAGGAACATTTGAAGTATTCATTTAATCAGTGTCCATCAGCAGATTTCAATGCATAAACTTTCATTTCTCATTGGAAGTGAACTGCATGACACTGACAGCTACAAATGAAAGTGATATAGTTTCACAAACTGCACCAGCTGAAAACCATGACTGGTTGAAGATCATTCCTGCTTTGTTGGTTTTTTACTATACATAGAACACCAACACACTTTCCAAATAGTGGCAGGATGTCTATGGGTAATGGGAATTTTATTAGATATCTCATTCATGATTTCTGACTATACAGTATTGAAGATGAGATAAACATAGGGTTGTTTTTGAGGAAATGAACAACAGGTATCACTATTCCTCCATTAAAGTAGCAATGAAAGATTTGAAGAATTGGACTTATCCTTTTCCTCATATAGGTAATACAAGTGAAGACAGCATTAGTCACATATCACTAGATTGGTTTTAACTCTTATTTAATATATTAGAGTGGTTCCACATGCTTAGGCCCCGTTGTGGTAGGCTTTGGACAAACAGACTTGGCCCCTGTCCCAAAGAGTTTATAATCTAAGGGTATGCTGAGCTATACTTAAGTTAGGGGGGTGTGATTGCAGACATATTCAATTTAGCTAGCTCAGATACTAGAGCAGGGAAGCCAAAGCAGTGTGGGCTGTACAAATCCACGCAGTAATTACCTGGGTAATTACTCAGGTGTCTAGCCCATGTTGCCAGTACCCAAACTAAACAGATTAAAACGTACCCGAGCTGATCACATCCCATGATTGGGAGAAGGGTAGACAATCAACTGTTTAAGTTTTCTGTGGTGCAGTTGCTTCGCCATTCCAACTCATCTTTCTCTTCCCGGCCTCCTGTCCATACAAACATACCAGGCAAACAGTTCCTCCTTCATGAGGTCTGTCTTCAGTTGCCCATGCCAAACCTAAAACCTCAGCCTATCCAGCTACTCCTCCAGTTCTTTTCCCTTTAGAGCCATGAAGTTTCCCAGGATTGTTGTCTCTATGAACTTTTAGGCTGCTCCTTGAAGACTTACCCAACTGCTTCACCCAGGAGCTCACTCCCAGCTCTTCAGGTGGCACTGAATGTCTCCAACAGCACACGCTGTGTCCTCAGTGACTCTGAGTTCTCAACTCTGTTTGGATAGTCCTTCTAATTCCCTCCACACAGCTGGGGTCAGTCATTATAATTAAACCTCCCTAACACCTTCAGATGCAGCCACTAATTACTGGGTTGCCAGGCCACAGGCAAGGCGGAGCCCCAGCTTGCTTGAAGGGCTAGTCAGCCTATGACAGTGTCTGTGAAATTGTTACATACAGGACTTTTCTACTCACCAGGCTCTGCGAGGGCAAAGCTGGCTCTGCTACCAAAAGTTCCTCTTCTTGACCCTGGCTTTGTTTATTCATAGTTTCTCTTTATGTGCCCTTGTTGTAAGGGGGCTTCCCAGCTATAGAGCTATTCATTAAATCTTTCATTTACAGATAGCCTGCGAATCCCTCTTCCGAACACATGGCTTTCTTTCCTCCTCTCTCAGAACTATTTGCTTTCCTGTGTTCCAACTTCCTGGCCCATATGCTCCCTTCCCATACATGGCGCAGAGGGCAGCAGATGGGCGATAATCATGCGGAAAAAGGCAATTGGAGGCCATGCAGAGGGGAAAGGCAGCTCTGTGGCATCATGCCCTGGCAATACAAAGCCACCACCAGCCGTCCACAGCACTCACACTGCAAAGTTGCTTGATGATAAAAAGGGCTACTGGAGAAGGAAAGAGGTGGGGAGTAGTCACTACATGGCATGCTGCCATTGGCAAACATTATAACTTATGATCCAATGCACATCAGGAGTTACCAATGGTCTGAGCAGCAGTAAATCCCCCTCTGCACCAATAACACACACCCCACAGGGCACGGATCATACTTCTTTGTGTCTTCTTCAGTTCTGTGTGCATAGTGATTAGCAGATGATAATTACCACCCGCTGGAGGGGACACATTCATGGAGCCACTGAGGGAAGCTAATGGCAGCATGTCATGGGAGACAATTGTACTACCAATTACGGGTGAGACCTGACACACATATAGGGCATGCCAGTGTATACAGATATCTTTGGCTCTTGTAGGTTTGACCTGGAATTTCCAACAACTATTTGGTCTCTTGGTTTTCAGGTGGCCATGCCCCTTCCCTGTATCAGCAGCTCAACAAAAGCTATGCTATATGCGAGGTGAACATTCCCATTGAAATGACAGCAAAGTGCAGCCCAGCCTCTCCAAGTGCAGTATGCAAGATGCACTTCCCTTAGTGACTGAGTAACCTACCCAGAATGATGGAGAATAACACAATTATCACTCTGACAAATCATGAACCGTATCAACAGCATTAAACTTTTGCTAAAGTTTAGGGGTTTTTACATTTGCCCATGGTGTTACACCAACCCCTATACAAACTAATAGCTTGCTCTCAATAATGCCTGAAACTATTCCACAAAGTGCTTCTTTCCCTTTAGAAAACAGATTTTCCAGACGGCCATCCAATGAATAGTATATACATACCATCAGTATACTATATTATCTATAAACAAGATACATATGCTATATTACACGCATATACTATATCTATTGCTATCTTTCTGGAGGTATGAAGTATATTTATACAAACACACACACACACACACACACACACCTTGAATTTATCTCAGTGTAAACAGGCACAATTTCAAGTGATGGGAGTTACACCAACATATACTAGAATTTGTTATATATACATATAAGGGGGGAAAGAATGGTTTGGCTTAAAACTAATTATATAACCTAGTAGCAACTTGAACAAAGGGCAACAGCACACCTCTTTGGGCAGTGGTCAAATGTCTAACATTGGGACATGAGGCATGGACATCTTCAAGTTATTAGGTTGGGAGAAACTGCTAGTAGAGATGAAGAGCGCTCCTGGATTTGAACCCCAGAGTAATGTCCTTAGGATGCCATCCACCTGTACTGTATGAGCCCCAGTCTCAGAACGCTGACTTCAGTGGAAGGCAGCGCAATCATCAAAGGTGCTTCTGTTCTCCCTCAAACAATCCAGAACCCAGTTCAGTAGGGAACAACCACACATTGTCTCTACGGAGCTCTTGGAGTAGATGGCCCATTCTGCCGCTGAATGACTCTTCTATGCAGCTTTTGGAGCATCCCTTTCCTGAGAATTTTCATGGGAAGGTGAGAGAGAAAAACTGGAGTCGTGGGTGAGAAAGAGAAAATGCAAAGAGTGTTGGCCTTTTTGGAGTGTAGAGAAAGAAGGCTACAGGAGACCGGGAGTGAATATGTGGAATACTGTGGGAACAATAAAGCAAGGGATGGAACACCAGGGGGCAAAGAAAGAGCCGCTTCCCCCATCCCAAAGATCATCCCAGCCAAACAAAAAGAGGAGCTCCAGGCCTTCCTGCAGGAACAGAACTGGAAGATACAGTATTGATGGTCTCTTTAGGCAATATTTTTTTTAATGGGTCCCAAGCAAATGCGAATGCATTTAATAGTACATACTGTCCTCACAATCTCAGGAAATATATTTTCTCTTGGACAACATTTTACTTTTCTTACCCTCGGAACAAGTAAACATTTCTACAGTACAAACACACATACACTGAGTTAAATATTCACATGATTTCTTCCTTAATATCCATCTCTTATATTTGCCCCCCTGGTTACCAATCTTTAATGCCATGACTTCAGTAATAAGGCAGTCTCCAGGCAGACATTTTGAGGGGTTTTCTGCAATATGTCTCAAGTAATGTTCTCTGAAGCCATAGGCCAAGGGTCTAGGGCTGTATAAGAAATGTCACAGCTCCCAGATATGTACTGCCTGGAGTGCCATGTCCTGCACTGGAGTTAGGGAATGGAAAATGTATAAAAAAGCTAAAGGAAAGAAGGCCATACCCGGGCACTTAATGGAGCTTGGTGGCATAGCTTGTTATGATATAATTACCAGCCAATCAGAAAGCTCCATTTATGTCCTTAAGTCCATTTTATAATAACTCGTAATGATAGGATGTTATTGCTGCCATATACAGCCTTCATGCAGAAAACAATGATATGGATTCAGAATACATTTGGTGGCTTGACAGGGTAGGACCAATTTTATTTTAGCTATCCAGTTTTCCCTGCCAGGCATTTCAGTTCAAGAAGTAAAACCTTCACATTCAAAACTGTTTTCCAAGACTAACAGCTTCAGATGTTTAGTTTGGCTAGAGTCAAGTTAGTAATACTGACCACCTGTAAGAAGAAAAAAACAAGACATTTCTGCAGATGGAAGTTCTGAGCTAAAATGCAGAGTTCTAAAAAAGGAAAACTTTGGGGGTACAACATTACAAAGTAAACACCCAAGACACGATACCAATGTCTAAGAATCCCTCATGACCCCTTGAGTGCCACACAGATGTATGGACAAAAAAATCCACAAAACATCTATACAACCATTTCTAAGACTCTTCATAGCTTGAGTCATGCAATAGTGTGCAAAACACTACAGAATATACTTACAGGAAGAATCTTGCACTAGTGAAGAAATGGATAAGATGCTTTGTATGATCCTGCTGATGGCTGTCATATACAATCTGCTAACTAGAAAAATATATAAGGTAGATTTCACATACAAAATGCTTTTTCACCACATGAATTGTGATATGCCAAGGCAGCTGAAGAGAACCCTGCAGCACAGCAGTATATTAGAGGAAAAGGCTGCCATGTAGTAAATATTTGTGTTTCATTCATTAACAGTTTCATGACTGGTCTCTGACTTTGCTAATCTGATGGCAATCTCGGGGTTAATGAATTAAAAAAATAAATCTGTGCAAACCTAATTGTAATTCTAATGAGAAAGAACAGCACAGATCCACAGCACACAGGTAACAAAGAACTATCAGGCATTGTGGAGCCCATTGAGAAAAAGACAAATACCGGGGTAAAATGAGGAGCACGTTCTATTTCATTGTAAAATGGCTTATAAAAAGTGAGCAGTGCCATATTATCACCATTACAAAACTGTATACAATAAGCAAAGAAACGTAAACTAGGGCCAGGGACACGTGGGGAGTAAGACAAATATGGAAGAGAAAGGTGAAAAAATAAATCTGAAATGTTATCTATAACCAGTGTGACAGGAGAGCCAGGCCTGGGGCTTCGTAGCTTATCCTAACATCTTGCTCTGGAAAAGATCATGTTGGAAATCTTGCAAGGTCAAGCTCTCTCATGCGATTTCCAGTACTTCCTGCTTTCAGCCAGGCTGGAAATACCATGCCAAGAGTATCTCATTTATATTTTCCCACCCCAGTGTTTCTGCCTTCTGCTTCCACCAGCAAATACAGGTGCTGGTTTTTGTTTTATAGCTAATCATACTTTTTAAGCCTCTGAAAAATTCAGGTCTGGTTCAATTCCAAGTCCCAAGTTGGTTCTTACTTTGTTTGCTTCATTTTGCCTATTCCTAGTCTATTTGCACTTGTGTGTCTCATTTACTTGTAGGTGGCCACTCATTTCACTGGGTCAGATTCTCAGCTGCACCAAGTCCAGAATCTCTCTCAGCTGAGCACAGCAAAGAAGGACGGTGCAAAGGAGCCATTTGTGGCTCCCCAATCCTGGGGCCAGTACTGTGCTCGTCTGCACCCCAGGATAGTTTAGTGTGGCCCTGAGGCCAGGGCCGGCTCCAGGGTTTTGGCCGCCCCAAGCAGCCAAAAACAAAAACAAAAAAAAGCCGCGATCGCGATCTGCGGCGGCAATTCGGCAGGAGGTCCTTCGCTCCCAGCGGGAGTGAGGGACCGTCCGCCGAATTGCCGCCAAATAGCTGGACGTGCCGCCCCTCTCCGGAGTGGCTGCCCCAAGCACCTGCTTGCCAGGCTGGTGCCTGGAGCCGGCCCTGCCTGAGGCCACAGTCCTCAGGGGTCATTCTGGTCACTGATGATCATCAGAGTTCATGGGCGCTCTGGGCATGCCTGCTTTCTCCCACTATAGTACTCACTCTGCCTGAGGCCAGAAGGTGTGTGGTGTATTGGCTCTATGCCACAATCAGATCGATCACTCCTTTGTGTGTGCAGACTGACTCAAATGGGATGTATTCTGGTGTAGAATCTGCCCTAGTGTCTTTAAACCTTACTTATAAACAGTACTGGAAGGTTGTAATATAGAAACCCTCTTGTGCTCCATTGCTTTGAGTAGGGATATAATTCTGCATTTGCAGGGGGATTCACTAGATGATCTAATAGGTCATTTCCATCTCTAATTTCCATGATTCTATAGTGCTATCCAAGTTGATTAAAAAGGCTCAGCAAAACAATGCTCTTCCTGAGGCAATAAAAAAGGCAGCCTGACTGCTAATGGCAAAACTAGCGAGAAAACAGAGCAGGTGTGTGCTTAGAAAAGCAAAAAGAAATCCTACAAGAAGCAAAACAAATTAAAAATAAATAAATGCTTAGAGAAAAAACAGCACACCTCTCTTCTGAGACACTTAGCTGATAATACAGCCCTCGCAGCATGATTCAGCCCAGTGGGCATTAATAAAGATATTTTCTATTCTTTTTTCTTTCCTCCCCCCACTCCCAATACAGAACTACAATAACCATTAGCCCTAACTTACAGAAAAAAAGTTTATTACAGTACAGGAAAATAACTGCGTTTTGTTTGCGAATTCAGTTAATCAGTTCTGTAGCCTGGCAAAATGTATAGTAATGAAGTTACAGTCAGACACATTTTAGTGCAGTTAATCCATTCTGGTAATATTGATTTCTTCTCAAATAAAAGGAAAAGTTAGATAACTGCAATGTTTTCCTTTGTACGATTTTGTTTTGTTAGTAATTTTATTGGGGCTCAGTTTTCAGATAATTTAGATGTACAGTGTCAATGTTGTACTGGGTTGGACAGGGAAATTAGGTAGCTGTCCATGCAGCTAGATTTGCATGGGCAATTACCCAATTTGCATGCATGGTCATAGGAACGTGCATACATTTTTGCATGCATAAACTCTCTGAAAACCTGTTCCATGGTGTCTAAAACCTGCCTAAAAGAAATTCTACATGTGACATTAGGAATCAGCCACCACAGTAACTCCATAGGATGCTTCCCTGTATTCTTTAGGAAACAGTTCTACATGTGGGGACTGGTCTGATGATAGGTAAAACTATTAGAAGGGTCAGATGGAAATTGATGTTTGCTTCCAACTTGATTAGGTTTTGTTGTCCACTTGAGGATAGCAGAATTAAAGATGGGAAACGATGGCCTGTGTTTCCATTATTTACTCTACATCCCTTTGGAGAAAGCCTGGTTTAAAGGCCTGAGGACTGAATAATTGCTGGAAGGTTCCATTTATAAAAGGCATAGGTAACTCTGTACGAAAGGGTGAGCTTCTGTGTCCTTTAATTAACAGTCAGGTAAAGTTTTATGTATTTTTTATTATATCATGTTGATTTCCATTTTTCTTGTATATCCAAATCCAGCTCCTTTGTTATTGTGTTTAAATACTGGTATAAACACATCTATCTCTAGTTTTATCTTAGTGAGGTGTAGCATTGGAAATAAAAAGAGTAGAAAAACACAAGAGCATAAATGTACAGACATTACTTTATGGAAGGGCTAAAAACCAGAACCTTGAATGTGAACCCTTTAAATTTGGATTCTCAGTTCAGGATCTGACCTTGTTTTTATTATTCTGATTCTGTGTCAAATCCTAACTCAGAAGAGTTCTATTTTCCAAATCCATTTCAGATGTGACTGAACTCTCACCGATTTTAAGGCTAGAAAGGACTGTTATGATCATCTAATCTGACCACAAACAACTCACAAGACTTGGTGCTGTTGAATCATAATTCTTATTCAGCCTTGACTCCAAACCCTGAACCCAACGTAAACCTAATCTGGATCTGATCACAGGCTCTTTCAGCTCCGTTACATTAAAATACTGGCATAGAAGGGATATCAGGAATGTCTTTCTGTCCAGAAAAATTATAACAGAGTGGCAGGGGAAGCACATGTGAAATAATGAAACCTTCAAAAACACACTTGTCATAAGTAGATCCAGCTCTTGCAAGAGAATTTTCTAGCATGTTCCACAAGAACCACTCAGGTATATTCTCATCACAATACACAGTGATTTGTGTGTGTAGCACCCATTTGTGCTAATGGGAACAGCATGCATAACCTCCCCTACATATAAACAAATCAAAAAGAGTGTATACCCCAAAAACACCTTTCTTGATATCAGGGTGGTAAAATTAATCTGGATGC
The DNA here is from genome assembly GCF_028017835.1 of Emys orbicularis. Taxonomy (NCBI): domain Eukaryota; kingdom Metazoa; phylum Chordata; order Testudines; family Emydidae; genus Emys; species Emys orbicularis. Next base: position 45,006,499 of record NC_088684.1, on the reverse strand, counting down.
ACAAGGGAAAGGTTTGTAATCAGCAATTTAGATTTCTTTGCTGCTTTTCATAATATCCTGCAAAACTCCAGCTGACACAGTAAAATGTACTTCAGGAATTTTTTTTTTGTTTCCTTTTAGTCCTTTGTCCTTTGAAACTAATAGAATAAAAATAATTATCACAGGAGAATGTTATGCCTGTGTAATTCTTTTCAGTGCATTGATAATTATTGTATTTCACGTGGTCTTTTAATTACATAGTATCTGAGATTAAAATTCAACAGCAGCTCTCACCGAGAAAGTACTTTAATATCTGCAGTGCTGCTCCTGTACGTTGGCATCTGAAGATAGGCTAAAAAAGGGGGGCATTCAGTGCTAGCATTCACATCCCTTCTAACTGACTGCAATGCCAATGAGCTGCACTGACTCTTTAAACAGACCTCCCACATTCTTGATAGGATGTTTTCTAGCAGAGTGATCCACAAATATTATCATTCAATGACAATACAGTTTCATCAAGGTACGTCTCAATCCACAGGATACAAGTCCCACACAACAGACGGAAAATCTGGCGCAGTGATGCGCACACTGCGTGTGTTACTTACTGGTTATTGCGGTGGTCATACCGAGTCCCGTATGGCATTGTATTAACGAATGGCATGCAAGCACCTTCTGTTGAAACATCTGCGACAGGGAAATTTCAGGCATTTTTCCAGATATTTTTTGTGCTCTGGACCAAATTTTCATTAGGACTATAAAACCTGGCAGGCAGCAGTGTTGTGTATGATTTTTTAATAAACTGGGACATGCCTTTGTTAGAAGAGTGAGGAAAAGGGCTCTTAAGAGATTTCTTTCTACTACAAAAAGTTCAGAAAACATACGACAGCTCACAAAATAGCATCTCCTAACTTTTTTTTTCTCCTCCAAGAGTAAGATTTCCTGATTCTTTAGATGTATATAAAGATTTACAGTTTTTGAAACGTAACCAAAAATGTAGATTTTTTTTCATCTCTCAGATGAAATGATTCTAACAGTGGCATTACTTGAGAATGTGTTCAAAGCGAGTGCGTGCAGCTAACATAGACTTTTAGCATCTTTATGATGCCTGCTGCCAAGAATCTCACAAAGGATTTTCACTTAACCAACGAGGAAAAAAAAAAGAAGAAAGGGAAACAAATGGGCATGTGTCGATTTGATCTTGTATACAATATGAACCTAACTCATAGTGTTACTTTTTTTTGTTTATTTTAACACCAAATCACACATTATTCATTCTTCACTTCCCTGTAAAACAACAGCCACCAGACACAACCTGAAGTTTCCATTCTGTAATTCTCCCTGCAATCCTATGAACACTAATGCAGAACAAACACGCTTGGCAGTAAATATGTACATTATCATTATGTAAATAGGTACGTTATCATTATAGCAAAATGATGATGTTCTTTGCTAAGCCTATATTCCCTTCCCAAAACATTACGCAGTTTGAAGTATAATTCCCATTATACCACTGGGGCTGGAAAAACACTTCAGTTCAACAATTATTAGTATGCTGTATGTAACAAAATGTTTTCCATATATAAAGATGGTGTTCAATTCTAAATCTTTCCAGACAAACTAATGCTGTTTCACATGGTACAATTCAGCCTTAGCAATGAACAGAGCATTTTGAGATTAATATCCATTTCCATGTTCAAACTGAGCATCATATTATGACATTTTATATTGACAACACTGCAAGCTGAGATGATAGCATTGTAAACTGAATGAGGTGAATGATTTACTACTAATACAAATTACACTGCATTTCTGAACCTTATATGAACTAGGAATGACTGCATGTCACAGTCTGTTTGGAAATATTACAGTGTTTACATAAAATCTATTGCCTATGCATAAGCAAGTATATCAGCACAGGAGAACTGAAATCTTTAGGCATACAGTAATTCTTAAAGTTCTTGTGGCAAAAAAAAAAGCATACTAAATGCCTAAGTTGTGCTCTGTGCAATAAATGACAAATCCCATGCAAGTCGTACTGTATATCTGCCATGTACCTATTGTATATAGTACCTGGGTACAGAAGTGTCAGTTTCCAGTGCTCAATTTGTAATGAAAGAGGTGCTCAAGCAATTAGGTGTAGGGGCTCAAGCTATTTTTTTTACTTTCATAACTGATGCAGCAAGTCTAGAGGTGCTGGGGCTATGAACTGCCAAGCCCCGAGATGCCAGGGCTCAGTCCTGTCAAGCCCTGGCAAAAATTAAGCACTGCCAGTTTCCTATGGCTATCTAAAGAAGGGAGCACAGAAGGAATACCAGGCATAAAGTAATGTTGGATGAAAATATTTCTAACATTTTTAGGTGAGTAAATGTGAATATGTGTCTTATTCTTTCTGAAAAAGTGGGCTAATCCTTTAGAATCACAGAATCATAGAAGTATGTAAATGGGTTCAAAATGTCTCAAGTTTCTGCTTTCCTTTTCCTTTGAATCCTGCTTTGAACTGAAAAAAATCAATCTTCAGAAAAGGAAGATATGCCAATTAGCATGGGAAAATGAGCCAAATTGAATCCACTAACTATGAAAGAGATGAGCGCCTGATTCTTACAAATTTGCTGCCCATTTATTCCAAAATATCATGTACCATATTCCAGCTCAGAAAATTTTTAGTTTTAAACAAACTATGCATATGAATCACATCAGTTGTTTTAACGCCTCAACTCCCTTCATTTCTTCCCTTAAAACAAGAGGCAGCATAGCCTACGAGTACACTCAGAGCTAATGTGCATGGTCAGTTCCTCTTTCCAATGACATTGTTATTATTATAGATTGAGACTGCGGTCGTGTCTAGTGGCCAACCAGGCCCCATTGTGGTAAGTGCTGAACAGAGTAAATGACAGTCTATCTATTTTAGGTACTTACTATAGTATCTGAGCACCCCACACATTTAAATGTACTTATCTGCACCACATCCTTGTGAAGTAGGACCATCGTATTATCCCTATTTTACAGATGGAGAACTGAGGCACTAGGTGACTTGCCCAAGGTTGCACAAGAAGTCTGTAGTGGAGCAGGCAATTGAACCCAGGTCCCAGACTAGCACCCTAGCCACTTTCTCTCCCAGACCTAAAGAGTTTACATTCTAAAACACAAGACATAACAAGTGAACTGAGGTAAAGAGGGAAAGAGAGAGTAGGGTGACAAAAATATTAGGATGCATGCAATTATTAGCCAAACAGGAACACTAATCACATAGTTTTCCCCGATAATCCATGCAGTGTTATCAACACGTAGGCTGTTCTTGAAGCTACAGAACAGCTTGTTAAGCCAGCAGAACTCCATAAGGGACCATGCTCTAAGAATTAGCCCCTGGGAGTATGGGCTCTGTTCTGCCACTGACTCCTTCAGAAGTTTTTCAGCAATAAGCTTATATTTAAAAGCTACCTTTGATTTGCTAGAATAAACACTTTCAAACTAAACAAATTAGTCTACTCTACTGTGTGTAACATGAAACAATTTAAAATATTAAACTTATAATCAGCGCAAGCAATTTAATACATTAACTTATAACCAGATTGGTTGACTGGATCTGCCAGAACTGGATTCCTTGGAAGGAAATAAAGGAAATTATAAACCCACATGGCCACATATATCCCTGCTGAAGTCAACATATGACTTTAGTCTACTATGTTCAAGTGGGATCCCAATTGCCCAAAATGCACTGCAACTGTCCTTAAATTTAAAAGTAAGAGTAAAACAACAATTAGAGACCACTTAAACAAAAATATCCTTTCAACTGCTCGGACACTTAGTCTCACAACCAATTTTAAGCTCTAAGGCTCACACCCAGACCCACCTTAATCATTTACATTATTAAGCTCTTTCGTCCATTGTTGTTTTCTCTGCTCAGCACTGCCTTAACATATGTGGTTGTTTGGAGATTCCGAGGTGACATGGTCAGTTTGATGAAGTATACATAAGCTTTTGGCACTGCATATCTGCAATATCATGGACGGTCAAGGAGGCGCCTGTTATAAAAATACACAGTGAAACACAAATGGAGGACTGCTCTTTCTCAAAGGCTAACGTAATGCATTCCTTCTGTTTAGGCTCATTTTCCAGCCTTTCACATTCTTTGTGAACAAGAGTTATAAAACAAGCCTGATGCTGGCCAATTATTTTTACTTTGAAGGCCATTAATCAAGATTGACTAAGAAAATGAAGACAGCTAAGCAAAATTTCATATGTGACTAGAGTGAGATTAAAATAAAACCAGATGGGGATGGACAGAGACGCTAAGCATTTTTTTTAACTCATGTAATAAATGTCTTTTACAAATTACAGCACTCTTATTTTCTTACAGTAAATCAAATTGGGTCATAATGTACAAGTGGTCTCATTGCTGAAATGTCAAAAATAGAACCTGCCTTGTTCTCCCAGAGTAATTTCTCAAATCTAAACCAGCAGTGTGGCCTGACAGCCTATAAACCAGCTACCTGGATGCAGATCAGTTTTGAGGTAACTGTCTGTATCTGATAGATGTATTTCTCAAGCCTGCAAAGTAAGCCTTACATTGAAATCTATAGAATCCACTATTCTTAAGGGTCTGAATTTGCAATCCCTCCATGCATAAACTTCCTATTGAAGTTATGGGATTCCTAGAGCCAGGAATTTTGCAATATAGGGCCTAAATTGATCAACGTTGACAGTTACCAGGTCAATCAGTGGCCTATACACCTGGAGAAAGGGCTCACATGTTTTTCCTCTACCATATGTATCACACGAGCTGTGGATGTCATTTAGAACTTTCAGGGGGTATCAAAGAACTTAATAACCAAGGGTGGGAAGAAGAGAAGAAGAATCTCCCCATCCTCAACATCAGTCTATATGCAAATGTGAAGCCTGTATATACAAAGTAATACTAAATTCTTAAATCTTACTGTCTCTGAAATGCAGATCTGGATTTGAGTTTTCAGGCTTGGGGTCATCTCTGAATAATATATACATAACCACTTTTGATTAGGGAGGAACAAACTGAGTTTGCACAAACTACTCTCACAAATGTTTTGAGTGTTCAAAACTAGTTTCAATTTCTAAATCCTTTTCCCTCTCAGTAATTCATTTAAATCCAGGGCCTTCTTCCACCCTCTGATCACTCAGTGTAAAATGCCACCATGTTTTTTCCCTACTAAAGTGGAGCTTATGCTTTGCATTAGGGATAAAAGAACATTAAAAAAAAACAACCTAGCTCCATCCATGTGGCCTATATATAGTATATACACTGTATTTTTCTTCTCTGTTAGTATTTCTGCTCTTTTCTGGTCCATTTTCAATTTATCTGTATTTGTTTATCGCTGTTCCTGGTATCTCTTCCCTTTCTACCATGTTTTCTCATTGAATTCTCTCTTTTTGCCCCTTTCCCAGTCTGTTTTAAGTGAAATGGTTGCCCCACAATGTGCAAGTGTGAATCAACCTTTTGAACCCAGGAGTGGGTTTGAAACGAAGGAAATGGAAAGTTCATCCAATTCCTGTTCCAATCTCGTTACAAACATTGGGTCACATAATAGAAGTCTAAAAACTCAGTACATTCCACTTAGTTCTGTTTTCAGAGCAAATGAGGTTAGGTGGCAAGCTTTCAAGGGAAGCTGATCAGTAGGGAAATTTATTAGCCACCTTCCTAGATCCTTAGTCATTTCATGAGACTGCCCTCTCCTTCATTCAGTTCCACCCAGTCTCCATCTCCCAAAGTCTATCCTCCCAAAAATTATGCCTTCTCAGTCTCCACCCCCAATTCCATACTTGGAGAGGGATAAAATTGCAAAGGCAGTTATTGCTGTTCATAGGAGTAGCTTTTGATCAGATTTGCACCTGAAAATCCTCAGACAAGCCAGAGAAACATGCAGCAAAGCGGGCCTGCTTTGATCCTCCAAAAGGCACAGAATTTCTACTCTATGGATTTCAAAGGATGAAGCTTTGGTGGCATCTGAAATCTACCAAGGCTCTTATATTGCCCTCATCACTGTAGTATCTGAGCAGTGGGGAGTATGAAGCTGAGCTACTGGTCTAACATTTCCACATGTCTGCAGGGTTTCCTGATGAATATTCCTCCCCTCTGCAGTGTGTGGCAGAAGGGAGTATGTGGCTCATTTTCTAATTAATTCTCAGAACCCAACTGTCAGGCAGGAAAAATAAGGTCCTATTATACCCATTTTACAACTGGGAAAACGAGGTTGAGACTTTACCAAAGCCACAGCTGTGGTAGAAATCCAAGCCCATATTAGAGCACAGAACCTGTAGGCTTTGAGTCCTCTATTCAGATTATACCTCTCCAAGTTGGCTGGCAGAGGACACAAACTCCCAAAATGCAACAGTTGCTCACCAACCTATGAATCTCTTCTCATCTCCTCCTAAATCTTTCCCTGAGACCCTCTCTGGTGTTGTCAACTATGTACCACATTTACTCACGCCTGTTCTAATAAATTAAGCATTCCATACAATAGTCTAGCTGATGCAGTGGAAAAACACTCTACCTCTTTTCGTAAACCACTGTTGTGTAGAGCTGGCTGAAAATTTCAATGAAATTATTTGTGAAAAACTGTCACCATTTTTCAAATGGCTCTATTGTCTGCTCTTTCGAACTAACCTCATACATGTGCTGCTTAAATCTCTAATGGCACATACTCAGAATATATACTTTAAATAATCCACAGAACACTCCTTGATGATTTCAGTGCTGTCTCTATTCACTGACAAATTTTATATCTAGCAGTTTAATTAAATGAATATATAATCTACTCATTCCTATTCCAGGACCACATCATGATCTCCTCAGTGCTAACAAGCTCAGCTACTCACAGTAATACATGACAACCATTTTAGTATTTCCAATCTGCCTTACTTTTTCTTTTTACAGGAACTACTGCAAAAGAGTCAGGGAAAGGCAAACTCTTGAACATTTTATTCAGCCTAGATACTGATCCTGCCAGGTGCTGAGCACCCTCCACTTCCATTGCCTCCATTAGGACTCAGGAGACCTCAGCACTTCCCAGGAGACCCTCAGCACCTCAGGATCAGGTCCCAAATGCAGTAGTAAAATTAATGGTCAATTTTCTTATGCTTAGCATGTGGAGTCTTCATAGGACCGTAGTATCTCACCATTGCTGCTGAGCTTAAATCCTATATTATCAAACCATTGCACAGAAGGTGCATGATCAATTCCTGCTAAGCTCTTTGGTGGTCTTAGGTTTCCCAGGTGCTTGCCAGAGTACAACCTGCTCTGTGGACAGTGACACCTGACTGTGAACTCTGCGCACTCTTGTGCTTTGCTGCTCAGGTGTTTCTTTTGTCACACAAACCGGTAATTGTCTGCAGGTGTGCTGAACTCTTGGCCTGTATATAGTTCCAATGCATGCTTCAGTAAAACAGGAAAGACTTAATCCAGAGAGATTTAGCCTGCAGTGTTATACCGGCTTCCCATTTAAAGTCATCATTGCCTGGCATACAGAATAAAATCCTTTCAACCTGTGATGAAGGACCATGCCATTTTAACAGATGTCTGTAAGTGTTAGCAGCCGAAAGACCAGGTATGTTCATTAAACATGTTTACTGATTATTTCATATCAATCAAATTGCCCACAGGCTGCCAGTCCTGATCTTGCATGACTGTGGTAAGGAGGATTCATCATCACTAAACTAACTCTAAACTAGATTTATTTTTCAATATAAACAATAGCTTCTGTGACTGTGTAGCCAATAGAGGTGTTTTGGCTTACTTTAATCAAATGGAATCAATGGCAGAGGCTGATAGCAGCATAACAAGGCAGATAACACTGCTCTATAGACAAAATGCTTCTGAAATAAATGTAGTCAAACTTTACTAATTCTGGGTCACTGAGAACGAAAATGATGCTTAAAATTGTTGATTGGCTCTAGTTTTCAAGATATGCTATTGGGTCAGTATATACGACCCTTGACTTGGGAATGGTGGAGGATAAGTGAGTTATAAAGGGAAGGGATCTCAATTTAAACCAGAAATGACTAAAATACATCTTTGACTGGATCTATGAATAAAACTATGACTGGGTTTGGACAGTACTTGCTTTTTACGTAAAACAATGAATGATGCAATCTGAAGCTGGTATTGCGTCATACATGATATGAATTGCATCATGTTATTCCTAGAAGTCATGGATGATGCAATCATAATGAAGCTTACATCACTCTGCTGAACAAATTGCCCTATATCAGCTCTAGAAATCATACAGTGTCGTGCTCTCTTATTTGTCAGTGTTTGCAAAATCAAAGGGACACATTTCTGTTTAGCCAAAGTGAGCAGAGATGCCTCGTACTTGTGTGAACAGTGCAGATAACTTCTGCTATGTTTGTGGTGAAGTGACTTTTGCATCACAAAAGCGCAGTATAACCACTATGGTTAAGAAAGCCTATCACCTTTATTTTGGCTGCAAAACTGGAGATCAGGACAAGAGGTGGGCCCCACACATATGCTGCAACACTTGTGCAACAAATCTTCGCCAGTGGTTGAACAGGAAAAGGAAATCTATGCCTTTTGCAGTGCCAATGATTGGGAGAGAGCCAACGGATCATACCAGCAATTATCAGAGGGGTAGCCGTGTTAGTCTGAATCTGTAAAAAGCAACAGAGGGTCCTGTTGCTTTTTACAGATTCAGACTAACACGGCTAGCATTCTTGCATCTGAAGAAGTGAGGTTCTTACCCACGAAAGCTTATGCTCCCAATACTTCTGTTAGTCTTAAAGGTGCCACAGGACCCTCTGTTGCTCTATACCAGCAATTATTACTTCTGCATGGTGCCTCCAGTTGGGAAAGGTGTGTCAAAGAAGAAAAAGTGGACTGTGCATTATCCAAACATTCCATCAGCTATACGCCCAGTACCCCACGGAGAAGGACTGCCAGTTCCTGATGCACCAGAATCATTCTCACTTGAGTCAGACGAGGAAGAGGAAGAGGATGAAACTTCTGGTCCTGAACCATCAATGTCACAGGACCCACATTTTCTCCCATCCTCCTCCTCTGAACCACACCTCAAAACACAAGGTGAACTGAATGACCTTGTCAGGGATTTGGAACTACCCAAGAGTAAGACAGAGCTGTTGGGCTCCAGACTACAGCAGTGGAATCTCCTGGCAGGTGATGTTAGGGTTTCCATGTTCCATGACCGTCAAAAGGATCTTGTCCCATTCTTCTTCATGGAAGGTGATCTTGTAGCCTGCAACAACATCGATGGTGTGATGGCAGCCCTCAACATCGTTCACGATCCAGATGAGTGGAGACTGTTCATTGATTCATCGAAGACGAGTCTTAAAGCTGTTTTATTGCAGAATGGCAATGTTTTGCCATCAATTCCAGTTGGTCATGCAGTCCATATGAAGGAAACCTATGACAACAGGAAACAACTTTTGGGGTGCATAAACTATGACCAACATCAGTGGCAGCTTTGTGGCGATTTGAAGGTTGTTGCTCTCTTGCTTGGTCTGCAGACTGGATACACAAAGTACTGCTGTTTTCTCTGCGAATGGGATAGTCGTGCAAGAGATTCCCACTACATCAAGAAAGATTGGCCACTCCGACAGTCATTGGAGCCTGGGAGGAAAAGTGCTCAGCATCCACCACTTGTTGAATCAAGGAAGATTTTGTTACCACCCTTACACATCAAGCTGGGTCTGATGAAGAACTTTGTCAAGGCCATTGACAAAACACAAGCAGCTTTCAAGTACCTCCGTGGAAAATTTCCAAGGTTAAGTGAAGTGGGTTGTAGCCCACGAAAGCTTATGCTCTAATAAATTTGTTAGTCTCTAAGGTGCCACAAGTACTCCTGTTATTTTTAAGATAAAGGAAGGTGTCTTTGTTGGTCCTCAGATTCGTGAACTTCTTCGAGATGATGCATTTGACCATGCACTGCGTGGCAAGGAAAAGACGGCATGGAAAGCCTTCCATTTAGTGGCAATAAATTTTCTCGGAAACAACAAGGCAGACAACTACAGGTTGTTGGTGGAAAACCTCCTCAAGGCATACAAAAGCCTTGGTTGCAACATGTCACTAAAGATACATTTTTTGCACTCTCATCTAGATTTTTTTCCACCAAACTGCGGAGCAGTGAGCAACGAGCACGGCGAGCGATTTCACCAGGACATTGCAACAATGGAGAAACGCTCTCAGGGCAAATGGAGCCCATCAATGCTTGCAGACTATTGCTGGACAGTGACGAGAGATGCTCCATTTAATGAATACAAGAGACAAGCCAAGAAGCGCCGAGTAGACACTGAATAGGACTGAACTATGTACATAATAGTTTTTTGCCTTTTGTTTCATAATAAATTTTATTTATATAACCCTTTTGCTGATTTTTAAAGTGTTACATAAACAGGACAGGTGAAATATTATCATGTAAAGCAACCATAAACACATGAAAAGACCTAGGTTTACAATTTTTGATTAAAACTCTACTATCTACACAATATACATAGACATAAAATGTAAAAACTTAAATATCTTAGAAACAGTAGCCAATCAGTTGTTTTAATTGTCATATTTGAATTCAGCACATCAAAATACATAATAAATAGCACATTTTATCTCTGAAGCAGACGACTTCTCAAAAATTGTAGACCAGTGTAATTAAACCAGGTGAGTTTTGAACAGCTTCAGGTCCATGATGAAAGCTTCACACAGCCCATATGTTCACCATCTCTCAAAACCAGTGTAATAGAATCACAGAAATTACAGTTTATGATCTATGCCCTTTCCCCAAAGAGAGGGGGAAATCTAATGGGTAAAGCACAGAACTGGGAGCTAAAAGACATGAGTATGAGTTGAAATGCTGTCTCTGACTTCCTGTATGACATTGGGCAAGTCACTTAAGTTATCTGTGCCTCCATTTCTCTATGTGAACTGTAGAATGGAGCTATTACACTTCTTACAGACACCTTGGTGATGGGAAATACAGAAACCCTAATAGAGAAACAGCCATCTCCCAGGGAAGTGGTGACAGTTAGTCCATTAGATTGACTGGTCGGGAATATCAGTTTTAGACCTGAAGTGCAGCACCAATTTAAAAAAATGTATAGGAAAAGAGCCTCTGCTAGATGGTAGGGAACTTGATCACTCTGTTTGGGGCATTCAGAAAACAAAGGGAATTTTCAAGGGTGCTGCTTGTATCTTGAAAATATGGTCTCTATTCTGGGCACTAAGCTAGAGCTGTACAGACACTAAGGTTGGAATTTTCAAGGTGTACAGGAGTCAGAGCTCAGGGTCAGAACCAGAGTCAGAGGCCACATGCCAGTGCTAAGGGTCAGAGCTGAAGTGAGAGATCAGGAATTGGAGCTGAGGGCCACAGTGGGGTCACAGCAGAGACAGGCGCTATCACAGCAATGGGTGAATGCTTTGAGTAGTTACTAAATTAGTGGTACTGCTGCTGCTGGGCTTAAAAGCCTATCTGCTGACCCTTCCAACCAATCAGTTGGTGCAGTCAATCACACAGCCTACCAGGCCAGCTGTGCTCATTAGGTTGCCTGGAAATTAGTTCTGAGGCCATCCCTGCTTCCACAGTGGTTCTGCTGCAGGCCTTGATTCCTGACAGCTATGTTGTTTCACTAGGACAAAAGGTTTGGGGAATCCTTTCAAGCAGCATTCTATCCATTATAAAGCACTCTACTTCTAATATGCAAGCATAAAAAGGAGAATAACTTAAACTTCACTTCTCATGAGCATTTGTGTATGCAAAACTCAGGTGTTCAAAGGTTCATGGTGAGTGAGCACAAAAGCACAGCCTAAGTGATTCAACTTTAAATTCACTCAAGTACTTATAGATGATTTTTAGTGGCATGCACACAACTCTGTCGTATCTGTCCCCTTTAGGTTTTACATAGTCCCTGTTATTGTGGTATCTAGGTATCCACCTATGACTGTCTTTCTGGATGTGCAACATTTAGCCAAATCTAGTCATAATACAAAAATATTCATTAATTCCTTTAAAACCAAAAGAAATTGCTAGAAAACTTGCAGTGTTTCCAGGATTTTGTACAGTTTGTGTAAAAAATGTAAATGAATAATATCAATCTGATAAAACAACTATTTTATGCTAGTTCTTATTCATGCTCATAGGAGTCATAACCACTCAGATACAACTTTTGCTCTATAAGAACGTTTCTGAGTAATTCACTAACTGTACAATGGACGTTAAAGTGAGAGAATGAACTACATATGGATATATCAAATGAAGAATGGGGAAAGAGCAAGACAAGAGTCTGGAAAATATCAAATTCACCCCTCCTTAGATTCTTCCAAAACCAGATTTTTAAACAATTTATTGGACACCTGAGAAATAGCTAAATCAGGTTTTTCATCTGATGGAAAATGTTGGAGATGCACGTTGCAGAGCAGACATCAAATCTATCACCCCAACTGATTTTCTTGTTCTAAAGTCAAGTGATGGATTGATGTTTCTAGAAGCCTCCCCTGTTCTCTAGAAGCCTCTATTCTATTCCCAGTTTTGTGTCTCTACATTTCCATCTTTATTCATTTCCTCTGAGAGAGGTCCCTGTAGGGCTAACAATAGCTAAGGCCTGTACTTGGGACTGACCACACCTTCAGACCAGCTGGATAATGAAGTCAGTGTGAATCATTAACTTGTGTTTGACAATGAGAGCTCATTCTGTGCTCTGTAATCTGCTTGGGCTGCCTCTTAGTTTCCAGGTGGAATCTGAGTTTTGCGGGGGAGGGTTGTATGTTAACTACTGAGTAAAGATCTGAATGGCTTTGGAGTTCCCTATGTGAAAAACTACCTTTTCCTCCCCATATGATACTGTCACTTTTGGTATCAGCTGAAATGACTGAGCTGCCAGGAAGTGCATCTTTTGTGATCAGCCCTTGAATCTAGAACTTACACCACATGCTGCAAACCTTTCCATTAGGTATGCTGTGAGGCCCTTATATTTGCTCATTGGGGAGGGAGAGGGCAAGAAAAGCAAGCTAGGGAATAGGATTGGAGGGAACTTCAGGCGGATCTGGGCTTCCTATTTCAGATAGGCTAGTGATTCTGATTTATAAGGAATGGTAAAAATGCACAGAACCACAGGATGGGGCTCTTTAATGTGTTTAAAATATTAAACAAGAGCACTATATCTAAAATAAAAGTGTGCTCTGCCCAACCGACTAATGCTGCCTTAATGGAGACATTTTCATTTAATGGGATAAATAACAGAAAAAATTATGATCATAGCATCAGGGGCCAGATCATGCCTCCCCTCCCTGAGTGTACCAGGAGATTAGCTGGGGGCAGTTTCAGCACCAACTTAAATTAGGGAGCCTTGAGGTTGCTCCAAGTTATGCCAGCCAAAGATTGCCGGAGGGCAGCATGTTCCAGCCCTGCCTCAGCCTGCCTTTAACAGACTTCTGTGCTGGGTGAAGGGCAGAGGGTGGCACAGAGCTCTCCACCAGCCATGTTGCCTCTCCAGCTGCCTGCATTCTGGGAGACTCCCGAGCTGTCTCTTTAGAGCAGCTTTAAGTATCCTTGACACCACTTGAGGAATTTAGCATGAGCCAGGACCGGCCCATTGAGAGTAACTTCACTCACTTGCAGTGTTTTGATTTTATAATTTGGCTTTGACACTGCACTGGAGTGTGAAGCTGGGTTTAAAGAGGGAGATTCAAATGTGTTCAGTGTTGGTCTAACTGTTCTGTTGAACCTAGTGGGAATGTTACCACTGACTTAATCAGGGGCAGAGTTAGGCCAAGGCTGGGCGCTTTTGAAAATCCCACCCAACTGTCTCAGCTCAGAAGTGATTTTTAGTTTTACTAATTGTAGAAACTATTCCTTTCACCAATTTAAGGTTAAATGGTTCAAATTCTTACCTCCTTTGCACTCGTGCAACCATGCCAATTACAATGGCATACAATAGCTGTAACAGAATTTAGCCAGAGTGTCAACTCTCCCGACCTCACTTATCTTAAAATTGCTTTGAGATGTCTCAAACGTACATATAATTTCCATCTAAAATACGAAAATTGGCCAGGGATTAGTCTACAAATCTAATTATTTTTGGTACTGTGAATTAAAAAAAAAAAAAAAAACTATATGAAAACTTTGTATCTGCACAAGTAAAATGCATTTTTTCCTTACACATTTCTATAATGTTTTTTTTCAGGCTAGCACATGTTCTAACTACAGATTGGCACAACAGACCCAAGCAGTTCCAAAGGCAGTTATTTGGGGAGGAATATATGCTATAAGCATATTCAATGATAGACCAGAATATTCCTGTCTAACAGCTACATAATATGCATTTCAATAAATTACCAAAATATATATTTATCTAGTTGGTAAAAACAGCATAAGACGTGCCTTTCTGATCTATGCATTGGGGGCCCTAACCCTGCAATGGGAGCTGCTAGCACTGACCCTGCGTCAATCTCTTCTGTGCTCGTGGTTTCTGCTATGTAACAGCGGATTATAGTGAAGGCTCAGATTTTTGTCACGGAGGTTGCAGAAGTCACAGAAGCCGTGACTTCCAGAGACCTCAGTGACTTCAGCCGTGGCGGCTGAGAGCTGCAGGGTCGTCCCCCCACTGCTGCCGGTGGTGGTTGGGAGCTGTGGGGTACCCCTACCACCTCTGACGACAGGGCCTCCTGAGCTCCCAGCCTCTGGTAGCAGGGGTTACTCCACAGCTCTGGGCCTCCACAGGTGGCAGGGGGACCCCGCAGCTCCAGGCCTCCGCAGGCGGCAGTTATTATTAAAGTTGCACTACCATACCCCATCACAGGGAAATTTGTGCCTTTAAAGCACTGACCTGCAGTGGGTTATTGTAGAGTTTTGGCAACCTGTAGGAGAAACTCTGAGGGCAGAGGAGGTAGATTATCCATCAGGGAGGCAAAATCCCATTCCAAGCAGCTGATTTCTAGGGAGTTATGTGGGCTGCCTATCTTTTAGGATGCTACAGCCTGCTTCTGCTGGCATGCTCACTTCATAACTGTCTGGCCCTGTATGGAAGTGTCTCAAATGGAAGCAATGTGGAACAGAAGATGGAATTTCAGAAGTAACTTTGAATTACAAGGCTTTTTACAATACAAACACCAATACAGAACACAAATTTTGCTTTCTGTTTGCCCATTTCTGCCACCCTGTGATGGGGTGTGCTCCCCACACTGGCCCTGCAAGAGCTCCCCGCAGGGGCTGGAGCTCCGGGCCCTTTAAATCCCCACCCAAGCCCGGCTGCCGGAGCTCCGGCGGTGATTTAAAGGGCCTGAGACTCCCTGTAGCGGCTGGAGCCCTGGGCCCTTTAAATCACCGCTGGAGAAGTTGATCCAGTCCGGCACGGCGAAGAGCCGGTACGCCGTACTGGATTGTACCAGCTTACTTTCACCTCTGGTCAAGGGTGAGTCCTGGTTCCTCTGCCAGCCCTGATGGGAGTGGCACCGTGAGGCAGTGAAGCGGAAGACTGCTGGAAAGCAGGAACTTTGATTATGCCTGCCTCCCCTCCCCGCCCCCCGGAAGGGGAAACCACAGTAGCGATCTGGCCGGAGGGCTGAGTCAAGAAGAGACTCCTGTGATTCCTGGTGTAAGAGAGAAGCTGCAGAGGATGTAACCCCTGGAGGGAGCGTTGGCCTGATGGAGCTAATCCCCAGAACTGCCAGGAGGCGGCGCCATCCAGCGGTGAATAGAGCAACCCATCATGCTCCAGTATCTTACTCCATTTACTGAGTAATTTATTTCAATGGGAGCAGGATAGAGCCTTTACATTCATTTACACAGGTGTTGCTTGTAGAAAGTTTGTAGTGCCCCAACAAAACTGTTTTCTCCAAGCAGTTTTGAATATTTTTCAACTTAGCCAATATCTTCTCTACCTGCCCATTTTTATATTTATGAAAACTCTTAATAATGTCAAAAAAGACCTACATACATCAGATTCCTAATGTGGAAATATCAGCTTGTGCTTCTGAATTAGAAAGGAGATTGTTTTTAAACACCTTTTTATATGTTTCAGAATCTTACACATTTTAAAGACATTTAATTTTCACCAAAATGCAATTTGTAGATTATAAAAGGTGGGGGTTTTTCAGAATGCTCTCAGCTCACATGAAATAGTTCCAGGACATCCTACCCAGTTATGTCACTCAATTTTAGTCAGTCTGTAAAGAGACATGACATTTCATAACAATGACATGTCTGCTTGGGAAATAGCAAGTGGGGGAGAGGGGAGCAGTTCTCAAAATCATCTCATTCATCTATATAGAAAAGCTTCCCTTCCTCAACTGAACCAGGTTACATTTTAAAAATATTTTAAAACAAATTTAAAAATTAAAGGGCTCATTACCTGGGAAAAGATTCAGGTTTCACAAGTAATGAGTGGGAAGAAGAATTGCCTGATTTCTCTGCTACTTGTGGGTATTTTGATTGAATTTAGCACATCTCAAGCTGCCAAATGCCAGTGCTACTCATATGAAGCAGCACTGCTTCTCCAATTAAAAAGTGGAAGCCCAGCTGCTTCCAGGCAAGTGGAAAGGAAAGTTGGCTTGAGTGGCAGCAAAGGGAGGGGGTCAAGGGAAAGTAAATAGAAGTGCTAATTTCTTTATAAGAAGTTGGAGGGGGAGGGAGAAGTGATGGGCTGGCATTGTCAGGCATCAGAACAGAGAATGATTGTTACCTAGCACTACCTAGCTTTCCTCTTGATAACACAGCTTCCTTATTATTCTCTCATCTTTAACATCTCTACCAGCTTGCAGTATCTCTCTCATTCCCAGCTTTCCCTGCCTTTCCAAGTGGGGAACAGGTTGAATTCTAGATAAGGGAGTCTTTGAGTTACTTCTCAAGAAAAGAGAGACTAATGGGAATCCCCAGCATGAGCTCCACAAAGAATAAATTAGGTATATGTGACATACTTTTTTTTGGAGGGGGGGGGGGGGGAGGGAATGGATCTAATATGAATACCTGAAAAGAGCAGAATCCAATACAAATAGAATACTGGCATTTTCTTATCCCTGTTACCAAAGCTCTTCACAGTCCAGACCTGCTTCTGGCTGATCTGTTAATGGTATGCTGCAATCTGTACGCAACAAGATTTGTGAAAAGCAATAAAAACATCTCTAATATATGATGTCTCACAGACCCGCATAACATCCAGAAGTAACCACATGCAAATTTTATGGTGCCTACATTAATTATCTTACCAATAAAGCATCAAGAGAAGTAACCAGCTATCCCAGATCTGGTTCGTGCTTATTAAAAATGTGGGGATTTATGTGTGACAAATTAAGAAAAGCAGCTGTCTAGAAAACATTCAAACAACTAAAGCTCAAATATTCTCAAATTCTGAGATGTGTTTGAAATCAGAACGCAGAAATAGATCTGAATTTTTCAACTAGCCCCAATATTTCTAATGGACCAAACTCCAGAGCCAAACAAACCCAGACTCCGGGGTGTCTAGAATCCAGTTGTAAATTTACATTTCACAGTTTCCGTCTGTCCTATAAACCAACATACAAATAAAGAAAGAGGGAAGATTTACATCAAGTAGTTTGCCTTGGTGTACAGTGGACCAAATGGGGAAAATCCATCAATGAGTGCTAGGAGCCAAGGCACTTAACTGCATCTTTAGGTGCCTAAATACCTTTAAAAGATTGTCACTTGGGTCCTTAAGAATCTAAGGCCATTTCTACACTACCACTTATATCAGTGAAAAAAAGACACCCCTGAGTGACATACGTTTTGACGGCGTAAGTGGTAGCGTGCACAGCGCTATGGCGGGAGGGGCTCTCCCATTGGCATAGAGCCACTACATGAGATCTTATAGGGGCGCAGCTGTGCCACTGTGAGGTCTCTAATGTAGACACAGGCTTGCATCACTAAAAAAAAAAAAAAAAAAAAGAGACAGATTTAGGCTCTCCCTCTCCCCCCTGGACCCCCATGACTGGAGGGGTGTTAATGGGCCACTTCACCTTAAATGGTCCCTTGAAATATGTGTTAACTCTTTATGCTAAACTACCTGTTCCACCTTGTATTTAGCTGTGACCCTCTGTGTACGTTTCCCAGACCCGAAGAAGAGCTCTGTGTAACACAATAGCTTTTGTCTCTCACCAACAGCACTTGGTCCAATAAGAAATATTACCTCATCCACCTTGTCTCTCTCATATTACCCATAGTCGAACTCCATCATTAGACATTAGGGAAAGTTAATACTGAGATCAAACAACAACAACATGGAGTCAGTAACTCTGGTCCTGAATTCCCTCAGCTGAGCCTGGGGCTAACCAGCTCAGTCGTCAGGCTGGTTAACGTGCCCAGCTAGACTACAGCAGAATCACCTGATTGACCAGCCTGTTAAGTTGGCTGCAAGGAGCCAGCAGGTTAGCGTTTAAGTTCAGTGGCAGGTCGCTGTCTGCTCTATGCGTATACCCACAGCTGCGATCGCTCCTGTGCTTGCCTTATTCCCAGCTTTGCTCCAGCATTGTTCCTGTCCTGCTCCAGTCCATTCCAGCTCTGCTATCCTACTTGCTCCTGACTCCAGCTCTGACCTTTGGCTTGACTCATGCTTCCTAGCTCCGGTTCTGATTCTTGGCTTGACTCCTCATTCCTGATTGCCACTGGTCTGACCACTAGGCTTGACCGCCCATGCCCCAGTCCTTAACCATTTGAGGAGACATGTTTTAGCTGCAGGGATGGTCCTCACTAAAGCCAACATATCTTTAGTGGAGTTAGTGGGTGCCTTGCAGAATCTACAAACCCAGATCAATGGCCTGCAGGCCCAGAATGTAGCAGGGCAGGCACAAGTAACACAATCTGTCACCCAGACCCATCAAGCCATGTATACCCCAGCTTTAAAAAGAAACAGTAAGAGGGCCAGGAAAAGAAATGTCACCATGGAAAAGAAATGCCACTATGGCCAAACAAAGTCAAAAGTTCACACGATCCATTGTCTACAGCCGAGCTCTAAGATACAACCACATTTGCTCCAATCCCTCAGACAGAGACAAACACCTACAGGATCTCTATCAGGCATTCTTAAAATTACAATACCCACCTGGTGAAGTGAAGAAACAGATTGACAGATCCAGAAAGGTACCCAGAAGTCACCTACTACAGGACAGGCCCAACAAAGAAAATAACAGAACGCCACTAGCCATCACCTACAGCCCCCAACTAAAACCTCTCCAGTGCATCATCAAGCATCTACAACCTATCCTGAAGGACTATCCCTCACGTTCACAGACTTTGGGAGACAGACCAGTCCTCGCTTACAGACAGCCCCCCAACCTGAAGCAAATACTCACCAGCAATTACACACCACACAACAAAAACACTAACCCAGGAACCAATCCCTGCAACAAAGCCTGTTGCCAACTCTGTCTGCATATCTATTCAAGGGACACCATCATAGGACCTAACCACATCAGCCACACCATCAAGGGCATCTACCAATGTGATATATGCCATCATGTGCCAGCAATGCCCTTCTGCCATGTACCTTAGCCAAACCAGACAGTCTCTATGCAAAAGAATAAATGGACACAAATCAGACATCAAGAATTGTAACATTCAAAAACCAGTAGGATAGCACTTCAATCTCCCTGGACACTCAATAACAGATTAAAAAGTGGCAATTCTTCAACAAAAAAACCTTCAGAAACAGACTTCAACGAGAAACTGCAGAGCTGGAATTAAGTTGCAAACTGGACACCATCAAATTAGGCCTAAATAAAAACTAGGAGTGGCTGGGTCACTACAAAAAGTAATTTTCCCTCTAATACTCACACCTTCTTGTCAACTGATGGGAATGGGGGATGTCCACCTTGATTGCATTGGCTTCATTAGCGCGGACCCCACAATTGGTAAGGCAACTCCCATCTTTTCATGTGCTGTAATATATATACTGCTTACTGTATTTTTCACTCCATGCATCTGACGAAGTGGGTTTTAGCCCACAAAAGCTTATGCCCAAATAAATTTGTTAGTCTCTAAGGTGCCACAAGGACTCCTCATTGTTTTAACTGTGGTATGTAACATATCACTTATATCATCCTCTAATCTGATGACTAGAGGGTTGCTAATGTAACACTAATTTTTTTTTCTCAAAAGACTCCAGAGGTGATCCTGGTAATTACAGGCTGGTAAGCCTAATTTCAGTACCAGGCAGACTCATTGAAACTATAGGAAAGAACAGAATTATCAGATATATAAATGAACACGATATGGTGAAAAGTTGACATGGCTTTTGTAAAGGGAAATCATGCCTCACCAATCTATTAGAATTCTTTGAGGGGATCAACAAACAGATGGACCCAGGTGATCCAGTGGATAATGCCTTTGACAAGATGCCACATCAAAGGCTCTTAAGAAAAGTAAGCAGTCATAGGATACGAGGGAAGGTCTTCAGTAACTGGTTAAAAAAATAGGAAACAAAGGGTAGGAAGAAATGGTCAGTTTTCAGAATGGAGAGAGGTAAATAGTGGGGTCCCCCAAGCATCTGTATTGGGACCAATGCTGTTCAATATATTCATAAATGAGCTGGAAATGGTGGTGAACAATGAGGTGGCAAAATTTGCATATGATATGAAATTACTCAAAATGGATAAATCCAAAGCTGACTGAAGAATTACAAAAAGATCTCACAAAACTGGGTGACTGTGCAACAAAATGGCAGATTACTTTGCAGTTATCAACACTGAATTTCATGTACATTGGAAAAACAATCCAACTATATATACACACACAATGATGGATTTTTAATTAGCTGTTACTACTCAAGAGAGAGTGATCGTGGACGGTTCTCTGAAAACATCAACTCAATGTTCAGCGGCACTCAAAAAAGCTGACAGAATGTGAGGAACCATTAGGAAAAGGTTAGATAAGTTAGAAAATACCATAATGATGCCATATAAATCCATAGTACACCCATATCTTGAATAGTGTGTGTGTAGTTCTGGTCACTCTATCTCAAACAAATATATATTAAAAGTGGCAACAAAAATGTTTAGGGATATGGAACAGGCTTTGAAAAAGATTATCATTTGAAATAGATATCCCTTACTACTTATAAATGACCTCTTCAAGAAACTCCACTCTGAAAATCTTCACCAAGCTGGACCTCCATGGGGCTTATAACTCACTCTGTATCCAGGAAGAGGATGAGTGGAAGACTGCCTTCCAAACCTGATATGAGTACTTTGACTGCTGAGTAATGCCTTTAGGCTGCGCAACACTCATGTGACATTTTTATCAATGACACCATCAGACATATTGGATGAGTTCATCATTATATACCTCAATTATATTCTTATTTTTCAGATAATCAGGCCCTTTGTGACTAACATATACTCCAAGTTTTGGAATGCTTTGCCAGAATCATATCTGTGTTACGCTGGAGAAATTTATGATCACATTCCTCTGGTACACTATATCACCCAAAAGACTAATTATGGTATGATATCCACAATCTCCAAATGGTTAGCTCCAAGAGACTCAAGGGATGGGGTGGGAGGTTAGCAAACCAAGGAATTATTGTAACTTTTAGCAGCATTTCATCAAAGGGTTTTCTTGTCTGATATCCCCCATGCAGTACTTCTTTGGCGGGGGTCCAGTTTATCTGGTCACCTGAGGCACAGTCCATCTTCAACCAGCTGAAGAAGGCATTCACTATGGTTTCCATCCATCTGGATCCCATCAAGACAGTCATTAAATTTTTTACCATAGGAGCTGTTTTAACTCAGCAAATGGGGTCCCCATAACCAACTCCATCCACACACATTTTATTTCCAAAAATTAATCCACTGGAACTATTAGCAAATTAAGGCAGCTTTTGAAGAGTGGCAGCACCTCATAGAAAGGGCCCAGTTCAAGTTCTTATGGACCACATGAACTTAGTGTCTCTGCACAGCCAGAAAAATAAATGACTTTTCTTATCCTGATTTGAGTTCATCATGATGTACTGCCCAGGTGCAGTAATGGAAAAAGGAATCCTGTATCCTGCAAAGATTAATATGTCATCTCGTGCACAGAACCATTTAACACTTTTGATGTCATCTAACTTTGTCAATGGAACCATGGACAGGAGCCTAATGGCTGCCCCCGATCCCTTTGCCACCCAGATTTTCCAGAGCTTGGTCAGTGAAGAAGCCCAACCTGCCTTGTGTTTATGACTACAGAATGGCTCCCCTATCACAGTGAATGCATTATGTCTCAGATGGCTCACCTGGGCTCCAAGTTCTGAAATTATGTCACGATTCACCACTTGCTGGTCACTTTGGTTGAATTACAACAAAAAACTTAGTTGTCTGGGTATATGCTCATAAATTGCTTCGTCTCCTCAACCTGTTTCCCACCTCATCTCTGCCCTTGCCTGTAGTGTAATTGAACATCATTGTAGAATTTCCACACTCCCATAGTTGTACAGTAGTGCTAATCACAGTTGACCTCTTAACTAAAATGGCATACTGTGTCCCTTCTCACCCAGTCCCTACCACACCAGAAACAGCTCACCTCTTTCTAGAGCACATTTTCCAGCTCCATGGACTGCTGACTGGTACTGTGTTGGATCAAAGTCCACAATTTGTCTCCCATTTCTGGTGTAAGTGTTTGTTTTTTGTTTGTTTTTTTTAAGCTCCTGGATGTAGAAATTGTATGCCATCAGCATACCACCCACAGACCAATGGACAGATTCGACTGGTAAGCCAGATCTTAGAGCAGTACCTCCAGTACTTCCTAAATTATAACCAGGATAAGTGGGTGTCCTTGCTGCCATATACCAAGTTCACTTACAACCCAACAGAACACATTCTATGCCAATTATGGCTTCCATCCCTGCTTTCACTCAGCATTGTGAGGCTCCACAGGCTCCACAATCCCTGCAGTAGCAGACCTGGTCACCCATCTGCACCATGTATAACAAAAACTTATAGAACAGTTGGATGCCACCAAAACTTTAGCATCAGGGACAAAGTCTGGTTATCAACTTTGGATTCTCAAATCACCCCAACCATTGGCTAGGATCATTCAAGATTCTCAAGCAGATCAACCTGATGACACTCAAGCTTCAGTTATCAGAATCAATGAAGACTCATCCTGTGTTTCATGTTTCCCTCTTAAAAACCTTACCTAGAGAACCCCTTCCCAGCTCGATCCAACCTGCCACCACTGGCCATAATAGTCTCTAGAAAAGACTAATATCTTGCCCAACAGATACTTGACTCCAAGCAAGTTGGGGCCAAAATTCATTACTTGGTGGACTGGGGAGAGTATGGTCCTGATGACTGGGCATGGGAACTGGCAGAGAACATTCATGCACAAGGGTTAGTACAGGACATTCACTGGATCCATCCTGAGAAGCCCAGGCCAAAGGCCCCTAGAAAGCACCCTTGAAAGGAGTGTGGGGTGTTGTCGGGAATTACATGCCTTAGTTCTCTCAGGTGAACCCGGGGCTAGCTGGCTCAGACCTCAGACTGGTTAATGAGTCTGGCTGTGCTGCAGCAGAATTATCTGATTGACCAGCTCACCCAACTGGCAGGAAGGAGCTGACAGGTCTGCATTTAAGCTCAGCAGCAGGTCAGGAGCTGCTCAACGCGTATGCCCACAGCTGTAATCACTCCTGTTCCCAGCCTTGTTCCAGTCCACTCCAGCCCAGCTTTCCTGCTTGCACTCTGACCCTAGGCCCTGACCACCCATGCACTCATCCTAGACCATAGATGCCTCCGTCTGAGTGCCAATTCATTTCTCCAGTTATTTTATTGTTTTGCTTTAAGAAAAGCAACAAAAAAATAGGATTTCTGAGGAAGACTTTATACGGTTTGAAATAATGTAAAGGTGGTTGTATTTGTTATCTTTTGCTAATTAGATTCATATTGCAATGAAACAACATTTGGCAATCGATTTCAGTTCAAAAAATTAAAACATTAACAATATTTCAGTTTTTGCTGCTTTGAAATCTCTTTCTGTCCTGAAAAATTCAGGAAAAACAAAAGCAAATGAAAACCAACTTTCATATGGAAAACATGCTACTGGTCTAGATTAAGGTGAACATCTGATATCCTCATTTTCCCAGAGAGTCCTGTGGCACCTTTAAGACTAACAGATGTATTGGAGCATAAGCTTTCATGGGTGAATGCCAACTTCGTCAGATGCAAGACGAAGAGGGCATTTACCCACGAAAGCTTATGCTCCAATACATCTGTTAGTCTTAAAGGTGCCACAGGACTCTCTGTTGCTTTTTACAGATCCAGACTAACACGGCTACCCCTCTGAAATTTGACATCATTTTCCCAGGATAGTTTGAGAACTAGGAACAACATTGTCTAGAGATGTGAAGGCCTGCTTCTACAATATTATATAAAAATGTCATGTTGCTTTTGTTTAATCTGAAGCTAAACTCCAAAGTCTAACCTAAAGGTAATTTTTTCAAAAGCACCTAAGTCCCATTTCAAAAGCGACTTAAGCACTACAGAGCACAATTTCTGGGGAAAGTCGATCTGGATCCAGAACAAAATCATTACTACTTTGGTCTATTTCTGCTTCCTTGATCCAAACATACAGGATAAGTTATTCATTACACAAATCTAAAAATAAAAAGCATTAGAGATGAATGCATATTTCAGAAAGAACGATGAGAGGAAAAGGAAAGGAAGACCAACCTTTAAAAAAAAAAAAAAAGCGATCCAGTCCATAGAGACCAATCTGTATTCTCATCACTTATATTTATGGGGGCAAATTCGGAGGTACCTTTTGTCATGTGGTAAGGCCAGGGCCGGCTCCAGGCACCAGTGCAGCAAGCAGGTGCTTGGGGCGGCCCATGGAAGGGGGTGACACGTCCGGCTCTTCGGCGGCAATTCGGTGGCGGGGCCCTCAGTCCCTCTCGGAGGGAAGGACCGGCCGCTGAATTGCCGCTGAAGAATGAAGCGGCGGCAGCTGCCGCCGAAGTGCCGGTGATCGCGGCTTTTTTTTTTTTTTGGCCGCTTGTGGCGGCAAAAACACTGGAGCTGGCCCTGGGTAAGGCACCAAATTGCCTAAACATATTCTCCAAAATAACAGCTAGGTACTGTAGATACTATGTTCTTCCTACCACAAAACATCAGCTCTACATGAATTCTGTGAATTTTGATGTGCATGGGAGAAAAAATGCATACAGTCACTAGATTTGGTCAAAACAATTCTGTTTTTATTTATTTATTTAGCCAGAAATGCAGTTTTCCCAAAAAATAGAAAAATTTCCTGTGTGTGTGGGGGGGGGGGGGGGGAGATTTTTCCAAATTTTTCCAAATTTCCCATTGGTAAAACTGAAACATTTCATTTTCTGTGAGGCTAATCTCATTCGAAACATGTCAGTCTGATATCAGTCTGTCCACCTGCATTTCCATAGTGTCTCACAGGAGCTGAATGGGGCTGTGAGGCACTTAAACCTCTCCTCTATGGGCCAGGCTTCCCAGCCAGATTATATCTCCCATGATGCACCATGGTTTCCCTCTTGTTGAACTACCATAGTGAATCATGGGAGATGCAGCTGACTATGGAATTTTCGCCATAGAAGAAAATGGGTGCATAAGGCACTTGGACTATAACTCCCATGAGTCACTGCAGTAGCTCAGGGGAGCACAGATTAATGTACAATTAGACTGAAAAATGCTTCGACACTTCTAAAAAATGATGCATTTGGGGAGGTATGAGAATAGGAAAACTTATTCAATTTTATTATGAAAGGCCAAGTTCACTGGTTTGTATGAGGCTAGCTTAGTTTCAGGTGAAACCAATATTCTAAACAAACCTCATGGGCTGTGAGCCTGTGTTAGGCAAAGCTGCAGGTTTTAGTTCTCTGAAGCTATGGAAGCCAAAAGTAGTGTGTTTCATACAACTTCATTAGGACAGAATTCTGACCTGATCTTGCTTACAAATCTGAGAGCAGACTCCAGCCCTAACCATTCATCATTACAAACAAGGTGTTATCTGATTTAAATAGGTATCCTCAAAGGAAAAGAGGATCAGTACATCAAAGCACTATCTGTAGTTTATTTAATGTGCCATGGCCAAATGGCAGGCCTTTTTCATGTTTGAGGTTAAAAATGTAAGCAGTTACATCTGTGCAGTTGTAACTGATACAGCCAAGTCTGTATACTTACCAAGAACTCTTTTATCCAATTTACTTTACATAACATATTACCCCTAGGAGGACTCATGGGTTTAACTGATTTCTAGTGTTTATGGACATAATATTTTGTCCCTAGGAATAAAACTACATACAAAAAATTAATACTTGGTCTCATCGACATATTGGTCTGTTTCAGTGTGGAATCTGCTGCTATAGCATTAATGTAATCCAAAGAATCTCTTTCCAGTTTAAAAAAAAAAAAAAAAAAAAAAGCGCTCATGCTAAACCTGAGCAGTAAAACAGCATGCCAACTGCACTGATCCACAGTCATTCTGAGCCACATCTCTCTTCCCCACAGTGAAACTCCAGGATCTCAAGGGATATGCAGAAAGCCAATTTTCTCTGGCAGAGGCCCTGTGCATTCATTCAACCTAGTTCTGTTGGCCCTGAAGTCACCTTCATTTTCCTGGCTGTATGGAATGCCATTTTATTACCTTTCCCTGGTAAGCTTCTTGGGGACAATAGATGAAACTGCATCCATCCCAAAACCAAGCCCAGCCTGCCTCATCCAATCCAGCCCCTTCCTCGGGCTGCTCAGTCCCCTCCCACATCCCTACAGAGAACCTAACCTCACAGAAGGGGAAGGAAATGCTTTCTCCACAGGACTGCATGAGAAGTACCATTCAAAATCTTGGTTTATAATAGGAGCTGTCGAACAATACACCGGGAAAGGACATTTGAGGGGGACCACTGCATAATTCACATATAGAGTGAGAAACTGAGCCAGTCACTGAATTGCCTTTAACCACCTTTGAAATGCAACAGCTGCCCCCAAAATTATACTTTCTGGAGTGCCTCACTGCGGTTATCAAATATGAAATGTTAAAAATAAGAGACAGAGGATAAAAATATTGACCTGAAGAAGAGCTCTGTATAACTCAAAAGCTTCTCTTTCCCCCAATAAAAGTTATTACCTCACCCAGCTTCTCTCTCATTTGTGTCTAATGACATGGGAAAGACCTCATGAACAGGCAACTGCACAGCTCTGTGTCCAGTATCCCAAAGCTGTTGCCTAATTTCAATTATTATTACTTGTTTGATGACAGAGAAAATCATTTGGTCACAGGATAAATTAATATGAATGGTCTGTGATGTCCAATACTTTTAGAATTCTCCTGTTGCTGTGTTCAGCATTGCAGTTGCATATTGATTCATCCCATTACCCAGCATGCCACTTTCTGATATTGTCACTGGGGAACATTATGAGTTCGTAGATTCCAAGGCTAAACAGTGAAATCCTTGCTGATCTTAAACGCAAAAAAGAAGCTTACAAGAAGTGGAAGATTGGACAAATGACCAGGGAGGAGTATAAAAACATTGCTCAGGCATGCAGGAGTGAAATCAGGAAGGCCAAATCACACTTGGAGTTGCGGCTAGCAAGAGATGTTAAGAGTAACAAGAAGGGTTTCTTCAGGTATGTTAGCAACAAGAAGAAAATCAAGGAAAGTGTGGGCCCCTTACTGAATGAGGGAGGCAACCTAGTGACCGAGGATGTGGAAAAAGCTAATGTACTCAATGATTTTTTTGCCTCTGTCTTCACGAACAAGGTCAGCTCCCAGACTGCTGCACTGGGCAGCACAGTATGGGGAGAAGGTGACCAGCCCTCTGTGGAGAAAGAAGTGGTTCGGAACTATTTAGAAAAACTGGACATGCACAAGTCCATGGGGCCGGATGCGCTGCATCCGAGGGTGCTAAAGGAGTTGGCGGATGAGATTGCAGAGCCATTGGCCATTATTTTTGAAAACTCATGGCGATCGGGGGAGGTCCCGGATGACTGGAAAAAGGCTAATATAGTGCCCATCTTTAAAAAAGGGAAAAAGGAGGACCCGGGGAACTACAGGCCAGTCAGCCTCACCTCAGTCCCTGGAAAAATCATGGAGCAGGTCCTCAAGGAATCAATTCTGAAGCACTTAGAGGAGAGGAAAGTGATCAGGAACAGTCAGCATGGATTCACCAAGGGGAAGTCGTGCCTGACTAACCTAATTGCCTTCTATGATGAGATAACTGGCTCTGTGAATGAGGGGAAAGCAGTGGATGTGTTATTCCTTGACTTTAGCAAAGCTTTTGATACGGTCTCCCACAATATTCTTGCCGCCAAGTTAAAGAAGTATGGGCTGGATGAATGGACTGTAAGGTGGATAGAAAGCTGGCTAGATCGTCGGGCTCAACGGGTAGTGATCAATGGTTCCATGTCTAGTTGGCAGCCGGTTTCAAGCGGAGTGCTCCAAGGGTAGAGGATTGGGCCAAAAAAAACCTGATGAGGTTCAACAAGGACAAGTGCAGAGTCCTGCACTTAGGACGGAAGAATCCTATGCACTGCTACAGACTAGGGACCGAATGGCTAGGTAGCAGTTCTGCAGAAAAGGACCTAGGGGTCACAGTGGACGAGAAGCTGGATATGAGTCAACAGTGTGCTCTTGTTGTCAAGAAGGCTAATGGCATTTTGGGCTGTATAAATAGGGGCATTGCCAGCAGATCGAGGAACGTGATCGTTCCCCTTTATTTGACATTGGTGAGGCCTCATCTGGAGTACTGTGTCCAGTTTTGGGCCCCACACTACAAGAAGGATGTGGAAAAATTGGAAAGAGTCCAGCGGAGGGCAACAAAAATGATTAGGGGTCTGGAGTACATGACTTATGAGGAGAGGCTGAGGGAACTGGGATTGTTTAGTCTCCAGAAGAGAAGAATGAGGGGGGATTTGATAGCTGCTTTCAACTACCTGAAGTGGGGTTCCAAAGAGGATGGAGCTCGGCTGTTCTCAGTGGTGGCAGATGACAGAACAAGGAGCAATGGTCTCAAGTTGCAGTGGGGGAGGTCTAGGTTGGATATTAGGAAACACTATTTCACTAGGAGGGTGGTGAAGCACTGGAATGCGTTACCTAGAGACGTGGTGGAATCTCCTTCCTTGGAGGTTTTTAAGGCCCGGCTTGACAAAGCCCTGGCGGGGATGATTTAGTTGGGAATTGGTCCTGCTTTGAGCGGGGGGTTGGACTAGATGACCTCCTGAGGTCCCTTCCAACCCTGATATTCTATGATTCTAAGGCCAGAAGGGACCATTCTGATCATCTAGTCTGACCTACTTTGTAGTACAGGACATAGAACTTCCCCAAAATAATTCCTAGAGCAGATATGGGGGGGAGGGATAGCTCAGTGGTTTGAGCATTGGCCTGCTAAATCCAGGGTTGTGAGTTCAATCCTTGAGGGGGCCACTTTGGGATCTGGGGTAAAATTTAGTACTTGGTCCTGCTAGTGAAGGCAGGGGGCTGGACTTGATGACCTTTCAAGGTCCCTTCCAGTTCTAGGAGATGGGTTATCTCCATTAATTATTATTATTATATTTTAGAAAAACATCCAATCTTGATTTAAAAATTGCCAACGTTTGAGAATCCACCACGACCCTTGGTAAATTGTTCCAATGGTTATTTACTCTCTCACTATTAAAACGTTACCCCTTATTTCCAGTCTGAATTTGTCTAGCTTCAGCTTCCATCAATTGGATTATGTTATACCTTTCCCTGCTAGATTGAAGAGACCATTATTCAATATTTGTTCCCCATGCAGGTACCTATACCTGTAATCAAGTCACCCCTTAACCTTCTCTTTGTTAAATTAAATAGATTGAGCTGCTTGAGTCTGTCGCTACAAGGCATGTTTTCTAATCCTTTAATCATTCTTGTGGCCCTTCTCTGAACCCTCTTAAATTTATCAACAAATTGCAGGCACCAGAACTGGACACAATTGTACCAGTGCCAAATGTGCAGGTAAAATAACCTCTATATCCCTACTCAAGATTCCCCTGTTTATGTATCCCAGAATCACATTAGCTGTTTTGGTCACAGCATTACACTGGGAGCTCATGTTCAGTGGATAATTCACCCCCACCCCCAAATCTTTTTCAGAGTCACTGCTTCCCAGGATAGAGTCCTCCTTCCTGTAAGCATACCACCCCACCCCCCCACACACACTTAGCCATATTAAAATGCATATTGTTTGCTTGTGCCTAGCTTTCCAAGTGATCTAGATCACACTGAATCAGTGACCTGAACTTATTACTTACCACTCCCTGGCACAGAGAGGACATTTTGAGTGCCTCTGCTTTTGGGAGCCCAACTTGAGACCTCAAGTTTTTACACTGATGAAACTACAATGACTTTAATACAGTTACAACAGATCCTGCCAAATGATAAGTCGGCTTCCCCCCCTCCCCGTTCTGGCCATGTAACACTATCCTATAGCTAGCCACTTGATGATTTCCCCCACCTATGTCTAGGAGACTCCTTGGATTGTGTAGAATTACGATAGCAGTGCAGATGTCACCCCTGCAAGCAGCCACTGGTTTAGGACACAAGGCTAGCACCCAGCTGAATCCTGGAGGAGTGGCGAGGAACCAGTGCATATTGCAGTTGCTTGAAGGCTGCTCTAATTTGCATTGTGTGGTTATCGGTGTTCAGGTGCCCCCGGAGTTGGGGGATCAAACTTTACTAAAAGCCACCTTTGCAACATTCTCCTTCTACTGAGCACTGTTCAGCTGCAGCTGTGGATCTGGCCACTTGTACAGTCATTTGCACTGTTCAAAGTGAATGCAAAGTGGATGTAAAATGCTCTCAAAGCAGAATAGCAGCATTTTAAACACATTTTGCCCTCACTTTCCACTCATGTAGATGACTATGTAGCGTGCAATGCACTGGAGAATTTTGTCCAAAATATTGAAAATACAGATAAGTAGCTGATCTCTTTCTAAGCATAATACAAGCTGTAGTTCAAGTCAGCTAATCTTCTAAGATGCAAATAAATGCAGCGTTTATTACTGCTTGAGTTTTGTCCTTTTGAGCAGATGTCTGATCCAGAGTCTCTGCTCATGGGGAATTGAATGTCTAGGATACTGGGAGCGGAGGAGTTGGGATATTATAGATACAGTTATGTATCTCTGCCCTCTTCACCTGAAAAGGAGCTTCTTTTAAAAACTGACATCCAGCTTTCCTGACCTTATTCTTTTGCTTCTCTTGTTAGCAAAACACTGCAAAGCCTTCTTTAACTAAGTTAAAGCTAGCATCACTGGGACTTGTAGATGCAAGCCTCATTAGATATGTTAAGCATTTAAGATCTGAGTGCAATGCTCATCACTGTATGGTTTCAGCTTTCACACAAGCAAGCTGAAATAAACATGAACATTGAATATGATTGTAGCTGGAAAAATCAGGAGTATCTGAAGAATGCAGCAGAGGGTGGAGGATTTGAGTATCCACAGCCAAGGGAATTCACAGAATGAAAATCCTAGGCTAATCACTACAGGAATCTTTGGTTGATTTCATTAGGATGTACATTTTAAGTGGTCAGACATGTCTATTTAAAAATAGCAGCTAGTGGAACATACGTGCCAAACAAATAACATTTGAAACTATGTCAATCTTTGAACAGAACATTCATATAAAATAAGATACAGGGTTTTCTCCACTTTCCTGGTCACATTGTGACCCGCCCTATTCAGGGCGGTGTGTGAGGAGGACAAACAAGGCAAGGCACAAGGGACTAAACTATACCACCTTGAAAAATTGTACAGGCTGCTTGGGATGAGATTGTACCTGCCTGGAGCACCCTCACTTAGCTTCCCCCCTAAAGATATAGAACTGTACCACCCCCAATGTAAGCCAGAGCCTCTGTGGCACAACTTAACCCTCTTGTCTTTCTAGACAGGCAAGCTTTATTATCTAATGCCACTGCAGACTTATTGAGGAACACATTCCTCTCTGTTACATCATTGTGAAGCTGGGATAAGCTCCAACAATTCCAATGGAGTCCTTCCAGATTTACAATGGTGTAACCAAGAGTAGAATTTAATCCATCCTGTTTAGTCACGGAGATTATTTTATGATGTTCCATGTGTGAGTTAGAGGAGTGACAGACGAGGCAGAAATTTTCAATGACAAAGCAAAAGATCTAGGATTTTACTTTGGGATGTTTAATGTCATTAACCTGCAGTCACTGAAGGTCCAGAACTCTGCTTTCATGTGACTAAAACCTTCAGTACTTAAGCCATGTCAATAGGCAACACAGGCTACTAGTTCTTTATGTAATGGAGTAAAATTGACTTTGCTGGAGACAAATAAGCCCACAACACATTTTAGACATCCTGGGCAAAATTCTGCTCTCTTCAGCACTTTCAAGTAGTGTAGTTGCACAGGTAACAAAGCAGAGGTTTTTTTGTTTTTTTTTTTTATTGTTTCAAGAGATCATATTTAAAGACACAACAGAGTTTAATCAAAGTTAATGGAGAGTTTTAGAAAAAGGGATCTCACATAAAGGCAGGATGAGACAATCAGTAACAAAATTGGGGGGGGGGGGAAGAGGGAGAAAGCTCTGCACAAGCCATGTTGACCTGAGGCAACTCATTATTAATTTTTGGACTTTGGATGTACAGAGGACTGCATAGGTATCCAGACTAATAGACAGAAGCAGGAGGGGTTGTTCTTGCAGCACAGACTATTTCTTACCTCCTTTGATGAAAAAAAATCATGGTTCCAGAAGGGAAATATAGAGGTTCTGATATTTGAAGAAAGATCTTATGAATATTTTAATATCCCATACTAATGGTTAATCCTATGAGCAGGAAATGTCTCATGGGAAGTAGATATCATCATCATGGCAAATCCCATAAGGAAGTGGCCTCCTTGAAAGTCAAGCACCACCCAGATCAATCTCTGGGGAAGTGTTGAAGGTGGTGTGATTGTTTTTTCAGTTTATGTCCCTCACTGGCAATCTTGCCGTGCCACCAAAGCTTTTGGTGCCCACATGATCATCGGCTATGCAGTAGCATTTTAAGAAAGCCACTGAAACTAAACCAGTGCTGATGGAGGCACTTGCTAGCTTTGAATAGCCTCACTGCTTATATTGTCCTGTCACATAATATGGAGCATCTGGTGGAGACAACATCAATCTGGTGTTCTTCAGCCTCCCTCAGAGCCCACATTTCACTTGTGTACAACAGAGTTGGTACAACTGTGATTCTATGGATCCACAGCATCGTCAGGTAGATGTCATGACTTCCCCACAGAGGCTTCTGAAGGGTCCAAAATATGGTAGCAGCTGCTGCTATAAGAGTATACACTTACTTCAATCATCCTCCAGCATGGTCTATGACAATACAAATATTTGAAAACTGCTACCTGCTTGATGTTCTGTCCAGGCAGGTTAATACTGAGCTGGTTGAAATCTGGAGCTGGAGGCTGTTTGATAGTAATGGCCAGGGATCTAGTTTTATTCAAATTAATAACCAGACCAGGCCTCTGATAAGGCATCTCAGCATCCTTAGAAAGATAGTGTCATTGATAGAAGAGCTCTATAATGGAACAGAAAGCTATGTTCAAGTCAATGGCTGATACACAGCATGGTTTCCTATCTCCATGAGAGTTTGATGAGGCCGTGTTCTGTCACCTTCATTGTTCAATATTGGCACTGATTGGTTGACGGATAACATTGTCTTGTTGGCTCAGTTTGGTGAATCGTTGCAGCTGATGGCCAACCTGGTTGGGAAAAAAGCAACACATATTAGTCTGGTTATTAAGGAGGATAAAACCATGTCCCTGTCCATTACCATCAAACAGCCTCTCCTGGGAAGTGGAATGAGGCAACTTATGGACCCCATCATCATTACATTTCAAACAGGACCAGCTAACGAGATTCTTAAGTTACTAAGAAATGTTGTCCCTGGACAGGGTAGGGCCTATATTTAAGTATTCTGAAATTTGTCAATAATTCTTTGTAATTAGTTTATTCCTGCCTACATTGACTTTGAAAACTGTCAGCAGCTTGCTGGCAAGAGCTGTGTTTAAGCTTCCATGGTTTGAACAATGAATTACACGAGGCTTTGGGGAGCACACACAACTCACTATCAAAAAATGAGCATAATCTGAGCTTGTGCTGGATAACAAGTTGGTTTTATATTACTGGCAGTTACAAAGTTGCCACTTTTAATAAAGTAGCAAGGGGACCTGTCCACTTCCATTAAATGATTTAATGTCATTTAAAGAAGCTGTCTCCATATAGCGGAGAGATACTGCTGCATGAATGGACTCCTGGGTTTTGGTGATAAATGACTTGAAACTTCTCATAGAGGAGGGTTACTAGAAAAAGAAACTGTAAGAGGAAAATGGTTTATTATATATACTCCTCTGTATACTGTACTGAGACATTGCACTCATGGTCAGCTAGCATATATTTTCGAAAAATTCTTTATTAACTTTGACAATTGCTACTAAACCTTTGATAACCTTACTAGGTGAAATGAGACCATTCTTTCATATTGATGATTCTTCTGTTATTACTAGATGTGCTACAGAAAAGAGCCAGCACTTGGCACAGAAGAAATGCAAAGATCCCCTTCAAAACCTTCCTTAAGGTTTTTAATATGCTTATCTTAAGATTGATAAGGGAAGGTATTCTTTGGCTGAAGCACATTTGGCTTCTGTTGGTCTCCTGATATTACTGATTTAAAAGACTACAAAATCAGGTACAAGTATTTGAGAAATCTTCACTGACTGCCCTGAATCATTCTTTTTCTTCCTTTCGGGCTTTAGAAGGGGAGAGGGAGAAATTCCCCGGCATTCATTCTCAGCTATCAGGGCAGCACTCTCACTTCTTTACTTCTGATCAAGCAAAGCTGTATCACTAACATCGGAAAGGACAGGTAGCCCAGTGAGTTAATGCATTAATTTCCCTTTGCCTACAGAAACATCTACCTTATGGAAACCCAGAGAAGATTCGGTCACAAGTGAAAGTGAATTTGGTGGTTTTGTCTTTAGTCCCACGGCGATGTTATTTATCACAAAGCTAATTTGATATGAGTTGTGTTCTGGAGACGCCCATGATTCAATTTATCTGGCCTCCACTACCACAGTATCGGAGTGCCTCATGATCGTTAATATATTTATCTGCACAACACCCCTGTGAGATCAGGAAATGTGGTTAACCCCATGTTACAGATGGGGAGCCGAGGCACAGAGTGACTAAGGGACTTGTGCAAAGTCACACAAGAAGTAGATGGTGACCTAGGAACTTGAACCCATGTCTCCCAACTCCTATGCTAGTGCCCCTAATGACTGAACCATCTCTTCCTCTCTGATTGGAGTACTAGAGCACAACCGAGGTGCTTTGGCAGAGAAGATCTCTGGAGAAGTTTACAGAATTCCTTCAGTCGATGCTTTTAAAAAAACCTGATCTGTAGACCTGTTCTAAAACCTGATCTGAAACTTGCTCTTGCTGACCCCCAAAATAAATAAATATCTCTGCTAGAGAGTGAGAACATTTAGTGAAATGTAAGTTGATTTCTAAGTCTATAGTGATATGGAACATGTGGCTAGTTGACATCTAGCAGACCATACCCAGAGGTCAAATTCTCCTGGCAGTTTTTTTTTTCTTTCAGTTTCAGTGGGGGGGGGGGGAGAGGGGGCAGTGTTGCTACGATTGCTCAAGTCCTTGTTCCTTCTCAGCACCCCAGTGATGCTGTTACCACTGGTGTTTCCATTGAAAAAATGGAAGGATGGTCCAGTGGTTAGGGCACTACTCTAGGACTTAGGACAATTGAGCTACCAGAGTCTCTGTATTAAAGATGGTAAGGTGCTCAGATACTGTGGTGATGGGGGGCCACATAAGTACCTCAGATGGATAGAAAGTATGTGGTAGAGCGATAATGTACTGGGGAGTATCAAAACTTTTGCCTAAAATGCATACAAGCTCCAGGTACATATTAGATGGTGCAATTTAGCTCTCCATCTCAGTATAATGCAGATAATACCAATATTCTACCAGTGCTGTTCATGTTCATTATCTAATAATATTTACTATTTATTATATTGTAAGTATTTATATAGTGGCATGCACTGACACTTTGAAAACAAAAAAGACACTTTTCTTGTCATGTATAACTTGCTGTCTGCTTAAGACAAGACAAGCACAGGGCATCAATTCAGCACAAAGACAGCAAAGCGTGATTCATGATGGAACTGCTTGAAGGGCAGACAGATTGTTAAAAGAGGTGGGATTTAAAAGGACAATAATGGTGTATTAAATTGGAAAGAGTTTTTAAAAAAATCTTATGTACTTGTCACCCATAATGGTTTTACATATTTTCTGTACTTCATTCTGATTGGCCCATGAAAGTTGAATTTGGTTTCTAATCACTTTCACATTCTGGCAGAGCCTGAGCCACAAAACCAGATTTTGAATCTTCCCAGAGAGTAGAGTTGTTTGGAACAAAGGTCATAGGAGCCACCTGGGAAATTCAAATCTGGATCCTTGTAGCAGAGGCGGATTAAGATTCACTGGGGCCCTGGGCACAAAGAACATTTGGGTCCCCCACACTGCATTAAAAACACAAAGCTTTCAAAATGTATTAATACAAAGATGCCATTCAGTGTTTACACACTGCATTAATAATACAGCAAATCATATTCCAGTTCATTATGCCTAAATTAACTGCTCGGTTTTTCCACATAGGAAATGACTATGGCTAGATATTCTCCATACCATTACACAATGATGTTCACTGCTAATCTGGACAACACTGGTGTTACAAGAATCAGTCGTTCACAGTTCAACAAGTGGTTCTTTCATCTCCACCAATTTCCTTAAACCTAACCATTACCCATTTCCCCCTCACCTATTGATCCTGTTACAGTCCAGTTTTTCTACTGTGGAAGTAAAGATATCTGAAAGACAGCAGTCACTATTCCAGAAAGAAACACTTAAAAGAAATAATCCTAACCTGAGGTAAAATTACTCTATTATTAAGAACTTTAAGGCCTGGTCCACACTAACGCCCCACTTCGAACTAAGGTATGCAACTTCAGCTGAAGTCGAAGTACCTTAGTTCGAACTTACCGCAGGTCCAGACGCGGCAGGCAGGCTCCCCCGTCGATGCCGCGTACTCCTCTCGCCGAGCTGGAGTACCGGCGTCGACGGCGAGCACTTCCGGGATTGATCCGGGATCGATTTATCACGTCTAGACAAGATGCGATACATCGATCCCAGAAGATCGATTGCTTACCGCCGGACCCGGAGGTAAGTGTAGACCTACCCTAAGTTTCAGCTGAGGGCGAGAACTGGTTTAAAACCAAGTTTGCAACTGATCACAAACTATGAAAAAATGTTGAAAGAATGTGATGTGTGCCAAAGGGACTCTTTTTTGGCTTTCTGCCAAAGGCTATTCATGCCAAACCATGAGAAAGTTGACATTTTCTCAATTAAGTTTTAGAACTAACTATTTCAGCTAATCAGAAACTAGCTTGTACATATACATTAAAGCACACTTTTAAGAATAGGCCAGGTTCCGATTAGCCAGAATACACCACAGGAAGTTTGGTCATTACTAAGCCAATGAGAATATAGATTTTCCAATAATACTGCAGAGAAAGAATATTTATCACTCCATTACACCAATGTCTGATCATAATGGAGGGGAAAAAGTCACTGGGGGAACTGAAGATTCTCACAAGATAAATTTCTCCCACTTCTATAACTATTTGGGTTTGTTCTTTATGTTTTATCCCCCAACAAGGCTTGGCTTTGGCATTCACAGAGCAACAGATGATCATTTGCCCATGAGAACAGTTGATTCCACTGACCATCTGTGTTAAGTAAATTTGGGCGGGTGAAATTCATTTGTGAAATTCATAGTTCAGTGAGTTGGGTCTGGAAGCAGTGGACCGGTGTAAACAGTGCCACATCAGTCCATGCTGGGTGAGGGGGAAATACACACAAAGATCTTAAAAGTACGGTCTGGGGTAAATAGCATGTTAGTCTTTCATCCAATGCTAAGGTGGGAGAACCATACTATGGAAGGCCTCATATCAGCTGAGCAGGTGGGTAAATAATGGCATATCACAATGTACATGGCAAGAATCCACACTAAGATCCCAAGGCTCTGAACCATGTGCATAGGGAGGTGGGATCCACAAAGATCTCAGGGGTGCAGGTGAGGGTAAATAGGGCTACATCATGACATATTAGAATGGGGGTAAATAATGCTGCATTGTGAGATACAGGGATAGGGGCATCCAAAGGCCTCGAAACTGGATGGAGTCATAAAAAAAAAAAAAAAAAAACCCGCAAACAAAGCCTCTGTCTCACCATATATTTAGCGATCACCAAAAGACATAGGAAAAAAACTGGAAGAGGAGGGGAGAGAATAGGTCTGTCATAACTATAAAGGGAAGGGTGACAGCTCTCCTGTGTACAGTGCTGAGATCCCTCCTAGCCAGAGACTCCAAATCCTTTTACCTGTAAAGGGTTAAGAAGCTCGGGTAACCTGGCTGACACCTGACCCCAGGGACCAATAAGGGGACAGGATACTTTCAAATCTTGGGGGGGGAAAGGCTTTTGTGTGTGTCCTTTGTTTGAGGGGTGGTTCGCTCTTGGGACTGAGAGGGACCAGACATCAATCCAGGTTCTCCCCATCTTTCTAAACAAGTCTCTCTTATTTCAAAATTGTAAGTAAAAGCCAGGCAAGGCGTCTTAGATTTACTTTGTTTTCTCAACTTGTCAATGTACCTTTTACCAAAGTGCTTATCTTGTTTGCTATACTTTGAACCTAAGACAGAGGGGATTCCTCTGAGCTCTTTAAGTTTGATTACCCTGTAAAGTTATTTTCCATACTGATTTTGCAAAGATGATTTTTACCTTTTGCTTTAATTAAAAGCCTTCTTTTTAAGAACCTGATTGATTTCTCCTTGTTTTAAGATCCAAAGGGGGTTTGGATCTGTATTCACCAGGAGTTGGTGAAAGGAAGGGGGGGGGGAAGGGTCAATCTCTCCTTGTTTAAGATCCAAGCAGTTTGGATCTGTATTCACCAGGGAATTGGTGAAAGGTTTCTCAAGGCTTCCCAGGGAGGGAATCCATCGAGAATGGTGGCAGCGGGACCAGAGCTAAGCTGGTAAATAAGCTTAGCAGTTTTCATGCAGGCCCCTACATTTGTACCCTAAAGTTCAAAGTAGGGATACAGCCTTGACATGGTGGCACAGCGGTGGGATCGTTTTAAACCCAAAAGCCAGTAAGATTTTTTTTTCCTTCTAGCTGCTTGGAAAGCAGAGCTGAAGGTAGATGCATATCTTATCTCTCCTTGCCTGAAGGCAGAGGTGTTAAGTTTTTTTTAACAAGGTCCTTTGTTAAGAGAACGGTTCAATAAGTGAGCAAACTTTGATCTAGTAAAGGTAATTTACAAGGTGAATTGTTTTTTTTTTTTTCTTTTTACATCCTCGGGAGTAGCTTGTTAGAAAGTCTCTGTTAACTCAGCAGCACTCAGCAGGAGCCTGAGCTAAGTACATCCCAGTTTCAGTCAACTGCAGAGGGGTGTGACCCAGCACAAGAAAACCAGGAAAATGACTACCAAAGAAGAAAAAGCTAAAGAGGAGGCCCACAAGAGAGCTATGGAGCTGAAAGAAAAAGAGATAGAGCTGAGAGACAGAGAAGAGAAAGCCAAAGAGGGGGCCCACAAGAGAGAGATGGAGCTGAGAGACAGAGAAGAGAAAGCCAAAGAGGAGGCCCACAAGAGAGAAATGGAGCTGGAAAAAGCCAAACAGGAGGCCCATAAAAGAGAGATGGAGCTGAGAGAAAGAGAAGAAAAAGCCAAACAGGAGGCCCATAAAAGAGAGATGGAGCTGAAAGAAAAAGAGATGGAACTGGAAGCAGCAAGGACTAGGCAGGGTGCATCAGACCATCCTAACAACTCCTCTCCAGGTACCACTTCCCATCCCAGGAAATTCCCCACCTACAAGGCAGGCGATGATACTGAGGCCTTCTTAGAAAATTTTGAAAGGGCCTGCCTTGGATACGACATCCCTCCAACCCAGTACATGGTAGAGCTGAGGCCGCAGCTCAGTGGACCCTTAGCAGAGGTGGCGGCTGAAATGCCTAAGGAACACATGAACAGTTATGAACTTTTTAAAAACAAGGCCAGAATCAGAATGGGGCTAACACCTGAGCATGCCCGTCGGCGGTTCAGAGCCCTAAGGTGGAAACCTGATGTGTCATTTACCCGACATGCCTACCACATTGGGAAAAATTGGGATGCCTGGATATCAGGAGCAAATGTTAAATCTACGGAAGAGTTGCCCTTCCTATTGCAAATGGAGCAGTTTTTAGAGGGTGTTCCTGAGGAAATAGAAAGGTACATCCTAGATGGGAAGCCCAAAACTGTAACCGAGGCGGGGGAGATTGGAGCCAAATGGGTGGAGGTGACAGAAAAGAAAAAAGCTAGTAGCAGTTGGAGCGAATATCAGAAGGGGCAAACCGAAACAAAACCTTATCACCGGGGACAACCCAAGGCCCCACCCACATCCCAAGGGAAACCCCAGACGCCTTCTCACCCCACCACACCAGTC
The DNA here is from genome assembly GCF_028017835.1 of Emys orbicularis. Taxonomy (NCBI): domain Eukaryota; kingdom Metazoa; phylum Chordata; order Testudines; family Emydidae; genus Emys; species Emys orbicularis. Next base: position 44,965,997 of record NC_088684.1, on the reverse strand, counting down.
TCCATCAACCAACATCGCCCCGGTGATACCTTAGCAGGGCGATGTTTTAAATGTAATGAACTGGGGCACATAAAGGCTCACTGCCCCAAGAACCCCAACCGATTACAGTTCATTACACCCCAATCACACCAAAGAACCCCAGACCCAGATGCCTCTCTCATACCCTCGGAGCGAAGGGAAACCTTGAGAGTGGGCGGAAAGAAGGTTATCGCTTGGAGGGACACTGGGGCACAAGTGTCAACTATTCACCAATCCCTAGTGGACCCCAAACTCATCAACCCGGAGGCTACAGTGACAATTCAACCCTTCGTGTCACAGTCTGTAACCTTGCCTACAGCCCAGTTGCATGTCCAGTACAAGGGCTGGTCAGGAATGTGGACTTTTGCAGTCTATGACAATTATCCCATTCCCATGCTGCTGGGGGAAGACTTGGCCAACCATGTGAAGCTAGCCAAGAGGGTGGGAATAGTCACCCGCAGCCAGGCTAAGCAAGCTTTCACCCCCATCCCTGTTCCTGAGCCGTCCACCAGGGCCCCGTCTGTGTTACCGGAGACCCAAACACAGGTGGTGGAACCGGATCCCCTGCCAACGACTGCAACAGCCGTAGTGGATCCAATCCCAGAGACCCAGCCAAAGCCCGTCCCGGAACCGGAACTGGCAACGCAACCAGCACCAGAACCATTGTCAGCACTGAGTCCAGCGCTTGCAAGCCCGTCTACAACTCCAATGCCAGAGGACACCAGCGAGCCTGAACTGGCGGAAGCAGCAGATAACCTTACCCAAGAGGCTCAGCCAGAGCCTGAGATACCACATAGTGCACCAGCGAACAGCGGTTCACAGTCAATGGAAACAGCCCCAGCACCTGCATCGCTTCCAGAGGGACCAAGCCCCAGTCCACAGTCCAAGGAGGAACTGATGTCTCCAGCATCAAGGGAACAGTTCCAGGCCGAGCAGGAAGCAGATGACAGCCTTCAAAAAGCTTGGGAGGCGGCGCGGAGCACCCCACCGCCTCTCAGCTCTTCTAACCGATCCCGGTTTGTTGTAGAAAAAGGACTTTTATACAAGGAGACTCTTTCTGGTGGGCACCAGGAAGACTGGCATCCTCAAAGACAGTTGGTAGTTCCCACTAAGTATCGGGTAAAGCTCTTGAGCTTAGCCCATGATCATCCCAGTGGCCATTCTGGGGTGAACAGAACCAAAGACCGGTTGGGGAAGTCCTTCCACTGGGAGGGAATGGGCAAGGACATTGCTAATTATGTCCGGTCTTGTGAGGTGTGCCAACGAGTGGGAAAGCCCCAAGACCAGGTTAAAGCCCCTCTCCAGCCACTACCCATAATTGAGGTCCCATTTCAGCGAGTAGCTGTGGATATTCTGGGTCCTTTCCCAAAGAAGACACCCAGAGGAAAGCAGTACGTACTGACTTTCATGGATTTTGCTACCCGATGGCCGGAAGCTGTACCCTTAAGCAACACCAAGACTAAAAGTGTGTGCCAGGCATTAGCAGACATTTTTGCCAGGGTAGGGTGGCCCTCCGACATACTTACAGATTCGGGAACTAATTTCCTGGCAGGGAACATGAAAAACCTGTGGAAAGCTCATGGGGTGAATCACTTGGTTGCCACCCCTCATCACCATCAAACCAATGGTCTGGTGGAGAGGTTTAATGGAACTTTGGGGGCCATGATACGTAAATTCATAAATGAACACTCCAATGATTGGGACCTAGTGTTGCAGCAGTTGCTTTTTGCCTACAGGGCTGTACCACATCCCAGTTTAGGGTTTTCACCATTTGAACTTGTGTATGGCCGCGAGGTTAAGGGGCCATTACAGTTGGTGAAGCAGCAATGGGAGGGGTTTACGCCTTCTCCAGGAACTAACATTCTAGACTTTGTAAGCAACCTACAAAACACCCTCCGACACTCTTTAGCCCTTGCTAAAGAAAACCTAAAGGATGCTCAGGAAGAGCAAAAGGCCTGGTATGATAAACATTCCAGAGAACGGTCCTTCAAAGTAGGAGACCAAGTCATGGTCTTAAAGGCGCTCCAGGCCCATAAAATGGAAGCGTCGTGGGAAGGACCATTCACGGTCCAGGAGCGCCTAGGAGCTGTTAACTATCTCATAGCCTCCCCCACCTCCAACATAAAGCCTAAGGTATACCATGTTAATTCTCTTAAGCCCTTTTATTCTAGAGAATTAAACATTTGCCAGTTTACAGCCCAGGAAACTGATGACGCGGAGTGGCCTGCAGGTGTCTACTATGAAGGAAAAAGGAATGGTGGCGTGGAAGAGGTGAACCTCTCCACGACCCTGGGACGTCTGCAGCGACAGCAGATAAAGGAGCTGTGCACAAGCTTTGCACCGATTTTCTCAGCCACTCCAGGACGGACCGAACGGGCATACCACTCCATTGACACAGGTAATGCTCACCCAATTAGAACCCCACCCTACCGGGAGTCACCTCATGCCCAAGCGGCTATACAAAGGGAGATCCAGGACATGCTACAGATGGGTATAATCCGCCCCTCTACCAGTGCATGGGCATCTCCAGTGGTTCTAGTTCCCAAACCAGATGGGGAAATACGCTTTTGCGTGGACTACCGTAAGCTAAATGCTGTAACTCGTCCTGACAACTATCCAATGCCACGCACAGATGAGCTATTGGAAAAATTGGGACATGCCCAATTCATCTCTACTTTAGACTTAACCAAAGGGTACTGGCAAGTACCACTAGATGAACCCGCTAAGGAAAGGTCAGCCTTCGTCACCCAGGCAGGGGTGTATGAATTCAATGTACTCCCTTTCGGGTTGCGAAATGCACCCGCCACCTTCCAAAGACTTGTAGATGGTCTCCTAGCAGGATTGGGAGAATCTGCAGTTGCCTACCTCGATGATGTGGCCATTTTTTCTGATTCATGGACAGAACACCTGGAGCACCTGAAAAAAGTCTTCGAGCGCATCCGGCAGGCAGGACTAACTGTTAAGGCTAAAAAGTGTCAAATAGGCCAAAACAGAGTGACGTACCTGGGGCACCAGGTGGGTCAAGGAACTATAACTCCCCTACAGGCCAAAGTGGATGCTATCCAAAAGTGGCCGGTTCCAAAGTCAAAGAAACAGGTCCAATCCTTCTTAGGCTTGGCCGGATATTATAGGCGATTTGTACCACACTACAGCCAAATCGCCGCCCCGCTGACAGACCTAACCAGAAAGAAACAGCCAAATGCAGTTCAGTGGACTGATAAGTGTCAAAAGGCCTTTAACCAGCTTAAGGCAACACTCATGTCTGACCCTGTGCTAAGGGCCCCAGACTTTGACAAACCGTTCCTAGTAACCACAGATGCTTCCGAGCGAGGCGTGGGAGCAGTTTTAATGCAGGAAGGACCAGATCAAGAATTCCATCCTGTCGTGTTTCTCAGCAAGAAACTGTCTGAGAGGGAAAGCCACTGGTCAATCAGCGAAAAGGAATGCTACGCCATTGTGTACGCGCTGGAAAAGCTACGCCCATATGTTTGGGGACGGCGCTTCCAACTACAAACAGACCATGCTGCGCTACAGTGGCTTCATACCGCCAAGGGAAATAACAAAAAACTTCTTCGGTGGAGTTTAGCTCGCCAAGATTTTGATTTTGAAATACAACACATTTCGGGAGCTTCTAACAAAGTGGCTGATGCACTCTCCCGGGAAAGTTTCCCAGAGTTAACTGGTTAACAATTGTTCTTGTAATGAAACATATTGTTAGTTTTTATATAATCAGTAGTATGTCTAAAGGTACATGTGTCTTATTAACTCTGTTTTCTCCTAGAGCTCCAGGAAAGAAATCACAGCCAGTGTGGAACCAAACGTCCAACACTATCTGTGATTTGGGGGGCGTGTCATAACTATAAAGGGAAGGGTGACAGCTCTCCTGTGTACAGTGCTGAGATCCCTCCTAGCCAGAGACTCCAAATCCTTTTACCTGTAAAGGGTTAAGAAGCTCGGGTAACCTGGCTGACACCTGACCCCAGGGACCAATAAGGGGACAGGATACTTTCAAATCTTGGGGGGGGAAAGGCTTTTGTGTGTGTCCTTTGTTTGAGGGGTGGTTCGCTCTTGGGACTGAGAGGGACCAGACATCAATCCAGGTTCTCCCCATCTTTCTAAACAAGTCTCTCTTATTTCAAAATTGTAAGTAAAAGCCAGGCAAGGCGTCTTAGATTTACTTTGTTTTCTCAACTTGTCAATGTACCTTTTACCAAAGTGCTTATCTTGTTTGCTATACTTTGAACCTAAGACAGAGGGGATTCCTCTGAGCTCTTTAAGTTTGATTACCCTGTAAAGTTATTTTCCATACTGATTTTGCAAAGATGATTTTTACCTTTTGCTTTAATTAAAAGCCTTCTTTTTAAGAACCTGATTGATTTCTCCTTGTTTTAAGATCCAAAGGGGGTTTGGATCTGTATTCACCAGGAGTTGGTGAAAGGAAGGGGGGGGGGGGGAAGGGTCAATCTCTCCTTGTTTAAGATCCAAGCAGTTTGGATCTGTATTCACCAGGGAATTGGTGAAAGGTTTCTCAAGGCTTCCCAGGGAGGGAATCCATCGAGAATGGTGGCAGCGGGACCAGAGCTAAGCTGGTAAATAAGCTTAGCAGTTTTCATGCAGGCCCCTACATTTGTACCCTAAAGTTCAAAGTAGGGATACAGCCTTGACAAGGTCATTCTGGGGGGAGAGAAGTGATTGAACATTGAGAGGCAAGGAAGAGGTGATGGGGGCTCTCACAGTGTGTTGGGGGGGGGGGAGGGTTTGGGGTTTCCATGTTTCCCACCTTGATCAGAACAGCAGAGAGAGTCTCTCCCATGTGCTTGTGGGGGTTGCATCTCCCTGGGGGCTGCCCCGTGGGTTGAGGTAGTGGGTATTTCCCCAGCTCCCCTGGCTTCAGGAGCTCCCCATCCCAGTGCCCCCCACCCCTCTTACCGTCTATGTTCTCCCAGTTGCTGATGTGTGGCAGATTGCAGCCCGTGTCCTCATGGCTCAGCTCAGGGCAGTGGACTCAGCTGGGAGTGGGCATTCCTGCACAGCTTGGGCCTGTAGGAGTCACAGCAAGAAGTGGTGTTCCCCCATCTTCCTTTCCGCTTAGCCCTGGCTGCCCACCCAGGTGCGGGAGGATGCAGGGGGAGCCCATCACCAGCGGCGTCGAGAAGCCACGAGCAGCAACAATGAAAACGTCAAGTAGGAGAGGAAGAGGCAGCGGCTTCTGCTATTCTCTCCAGCTGCACTCACCGGCTGATCCCCTCACTGGCTCATCCATGAAGCGTTGCCCCAGGCAGATCCAGCACGGCCAGCAGAGCAGAGGACGCAGCAGCTGAATCATCCTGCCTTAGCATCATGAGATTTTTTTCCAGGGCCCCCAAATTGGCCAGGGCCCCTGGGCACAGGCCTTCGGAGTCCATGTGTTAATCTGCCTCGTAGATCCAGAAGAAAAAGTCTCCCCCAGAATTCAAGGTTGTTTGGTATGGGGACTGACATAAATGTGATTTTGTTGTTTAGTTTCTAGCATGCTCACCACCCTAGTATCTGACAACATCTCTATTTTTTGATTCTCCTGCACTAGCAAAATGCTGTGATATTCTAAACACTCAACATTGGGTAAAATATTCAAACCCCAAATTAAGCTTGCTTTCTTTTTAAAAATATTCCCTAAAAATCATTAAATTTTGAAGATTAGGGGGGGGGGTTAAATATCATCTAATCTTCCTGACATTGTCCCTTTAGCTATTTCAAAAGAGCTTCTGTGAAAGCTCACAACTGAATAGGTCTCTAGCTTGAGGGGCATGTAGCATGCTTCTTGGAAAACTGAAATGCCACCTAGAAAGGCTTCAGTAAAAGGAGACATGCAAGTTGCTATGAAAAAGATCAACAAAACCAGCTAGTGATATGCTACAAAGTACCACAACTCATGTTGGAGTTCATAAGGATCAGGCATTATTAGACCAGTGTCTGTGACTGGCAAAATCATATTTGGCCCAACGACACTGATGCATAATAACAAACAGGTTACCAGCAATAGAGTGCTAAGGTACGACAGTGATGGGTGCTATAGAAAACCCTAAAGCACAGGTTGTATTTCTGCTACCTAAACTGGATGAAACGTACAATTTTATTTTAAGTTGTCATTGGTCACTTCCTCCTGAAAGACCAAAAGCAAGTTACACTAGGGTTACAGAATATATGTTCAAAACAGGATATGCGGGTCCCCAAAGAAACTAATATGACTCAGTCATCTACTTAATCTTTAAAAGAAAAAAGGCAGCTACTTAAATTGCATGGTTTTTTTTGATGGTGTCTCCCTTCTCCCTTAGCTCTTACGCTGACCATGAGAAAGATTTTCTGGGAGTACTAAAGTCAAGACAGCAACTATTTCAAAAACACTCATCATCTTGGTAATGAATTTTAAAATGAAATTTTGATAGTTGTTTTGAGCCTCTCTTATTAAATGCCCAACTTCTCCTTTTTCACATCACGAATCAAAAACTCTTTTCAAGTGGCATGGAAGTAAACATAAGCTACAAATGCATCTGGACATAAATTATACATTTTATTTGTTAACTAGGTTATTTGGGGGGGGGGGTTCAATTTTGGCAGAGCTACACATTTGAACAATTCCACTGATGTAGAAAAGACAAATTATTTTAAAACCTTTAAATTATTTGTACATTGTTCCCCAGGTGGCTGGTTGGACAGAGGTTTAGGTTTTGCTTTTGAACTGTTGTAAAAAGTTAGTTTAAATGAACCGTTATGCTCCTGAACAAAGAGACTCTTTACACTCAGTGATGTGGGTCATTAATTGGACATCTCATTTATCATAGACCCTTACTAGGAAAAACAAAGAACAAGGACTATAACAGTACTCTGGTTTTCTTAAAAAACGTTTAAAGAATCTGCATTTAATCAAAACATGCAAAACAATCTCCAGATACTGTCTGGCAACAAATTTAGGATTTGCAGAGCTGAAATGTTCATTTGCTTGGCTATAAATATTATGCTGATGAAAGACAGTCCTAACTCTGTCTTCCACCACTTCACTTCTGATAGGGAAGTTAAGATTTTATGTGTTTGCTTAGAAACCCATTAGATCTAACCTTTCCAGGAGAATTACAAACGGGAATGATAAATTGCTGTGTATCAGTTTGTGGGGGGGAGGTGTCTACTGAGGTGCTGCAGGGGTAAGTATTCAATTTAGTCTTATTTATCATCATCATTAGTGATTTCAAAGAGGTTGTACATGAATGAAAATCAAATATGATACTAAACTGGGAGGAATTGCTAATGCTAGTGAGGACAGAAAAATATTAAAAGTGACATCAAGTATTTAGAATGCAGAACAACAGAAAATATCAAAATGAGATTACCTTGCATTTTCAAAGTTTAATGTACCTGAGAGAAAATACTCTGAAGAGGCAGAATTCAATGGAAGAGAGAAAGCAGTAACCTAATAAAACTTATGCCTGATAGTGGTAAAATTAGGTATGAACATGCAATGAGATAATGCAGTAGAAGAGGCCAAATCAAGTTTGTGATGAATATATAGAGACATCTCACAGAGAATGCAGTTAACCACCTCTTTATATATGGCTCTGAAATGACTAGGCTTAGAATGTAGTATTAAATTCTGGCCACCATATTAGAAAGAAGGACAAATGTTATGAGTTCAGAGAAGAACAAAAATAATCAGGGGACTGGAGAAACTGATTTATGATGAGGAAAAGATTAAAGGCCACATTTTCAGACACTGGCCTACATTTTTGTGGAATAAATTATACGTGCAGGCAGAATTTTGCACCCCTTGGATGTACGAGTCCATGATTTGCAGCTATAATCCTGGACTAGAGTCAAGGTTTGGCAAAATGGGTGCCTAAATATAGGCTCCAAGATTCTATGTACGCACCTAAATAAGGGGTTTGATTTTCAACTTTGAGGACCCTAGAACACCCATTAAAGTCAATGGGAACCACTTGTTGCTCAGTACTTTCAAAAGTCAGGCCACTTATTTAGGTGCCTAAATATGGATTTAGTGGCCTGACTCTAGGCCACCATTTTGGAAATTATTAGTCTAGGCATCTACATGACTGACACTGAAGTTGCAAGTAATTGCTGGCACAAAATTGTGTGCACTGTTATTTGTTTGTGCCAAAAATGGAGAACTTGTGAAATGCAAAATGGGACAAAAACTGCATAGGCTGGATTGACTGAAGTCCATGGAGCTAGATTAATTGACACCAGCTGAGCATCTGGCCGATAGCACTATGCTAATTAAAGACAGGATTTTTTCCAGGAAATTTTTGTTATGGTTCTCTCAATAGTATGCAAGTTGTGACCAGGCACTTTATGAAAGGAATCTATTGGTGAATGCTCCCTGATGGCTGTTTGAGTGCTGATGAACAGGCTGCAGGGTTTTAGCCTCTCCCCGTAGCAGAAAAATCTTAAAAGCAATCACACTTTCCTCAGTGATTTTGCTGTGACGTTGTGCAGTCTATATGGTTTTATAAAAATATAAGTGAGTATAATGTAACTGGGATATGCTTCATGCAAAAGGTCTCTTGTAAGGTATCATTACAAAGCTTATAATCTACTGAGTGTGATCATCCAATTTGTATAAATGTACCACTCTTGTATCTAAAACTAGAAATATAAAACATAACTCTGAGGGCCTATTGTAATTATGTAAAGTGTGGGCCATTAATGATGGTTTGGAATCTTGATGACTCCCATTAACAAGGACCATTGTCTGCAGATGACTGTGTTTACCTGTGAGTCTTCCTGTATATGTGTGTGCTGGCAAGTGAGTATTGAAGTCTTGCAGTGACATGTGATCATGTCACCTGAACTGGAATCCATCTTTAACCTGGTGCTTTTCCAGTGAGGGGGGGTGGAAACCCAGAGAGACAAAGGGTTCCCGCCTTATGCAAAAGATATATAAAGGGGTGGAAGAGAACAGAGAGAGAGAGGAGCCATCATGGAGAATCCCCTAGATAACACCTAAGCTGGAACAAAAGCTGTACCAGGGGAAAGAATTGTGCCCAGGCCTGGAAGGTGTCCAGTCTGAGAAAAACTTACTGAAGCATCTCTGAGGGTGAGATTATCTGTATTTAGTTTGATTAGGCATAGATTTGCGCATTTTATTTTATTTTGCTTGTGACTTACTTTGTTCTGTCTGTTACTACTTTGAACCACTTAAATCCTACTGTCTGTATTTAATAAAATCACTTTTTATTTAGTAATTTACTCAGAGTATGTATTAATACCTGGGGGAGCAAACAACTGTGCATATCTCTCTATCAGTGTTATAGAGGGCGAACAATTTATGAGTTTGCCCTGCATAAACTTTATGCAGGGTAAAACGGATTTATCTGGGTTTAGACCCCATTGGGAGTTGGGCATCTGAGTGCTAAAGACAAGCACACTCCTGTAAACTGGTTTTCGGGTAAACTTGCAGCTTTGGGACTAGTGATTCAGACCCTGAGTCTTTGTTAGAGCAGACTGGAGTGTCTGGCTCAGCAAGACAGGGTGCTGGAATCCTGAGCTGGCAGGGAAAACAGAAGCAGGGGTAGTCTTTGCACATTAGGTGGCAGCTCATCAAGGGGGTTTCTGTGATCCAACCCGTCACAGTGGCGTAGTCGAGCAGGATCTGTGCACAGCTGATTGCTTTGAGATACTGGTAGTGATTTTAAGTGAGTTTTACGTGTGGTGGCTGGAGAACAGACAAAGTGGTTACTGGTTTGTTATTTTCTGTTTGCTTATTTCGGGAAAGGAAATTAGGGACAGAAAAGGAAGCAAAATAAGTAAGAATGAAGATCAAAAGAAGCTAAAACTACACAAGTTGCAAATTGCCCAGAAAGACTGAACAATGGGCGCTGGAAATGTCTCTGTTAACTAAGAAGCCCCTGAGCTGAGTACATCTCAGTTTCAGTGAACTGCAGATGGGTGTGGCCCAACCTCTGTCTGTGCTGAAGCTGACTGGAGTGTCTAACCTAGCAAGACAGGAGGGGAGGGGTGCCTGTTCTGGCAGGAGGGTGTTCTCTGTGGTATCCCAGCTCATCAAGAGATGGTCTCAAGGGAAGACAAATGGAAATTGATGTACAATTTGCCTGGGAAAAGGCTGCCCTGGAAAAAGAAAAGGCTGCCCACCAGCCTGGACTTAAGAGACAAAGCAATTAAGACCCAGAAGCATGACCTGGCTGTAATGGAGTGGAAGAGGTGCACAGAGACATGTATCCTGGAGCTGGAAGTTGGGGTCCTGGTGACTGCTGCGGTGGGAACAAACCCCAAGGACTCTAGCTGGAAGCAAACCCAACCTGAGTGAAAGGGGGGGGATTTTGCTGGCCAGCGAAAGGTCTCTCATAGCTGGTAGCTGTGAGCCTACAGCTGGATCAGGGTCTCTTTCCCTTTTGGGGGACACAGGAGTGTCTGCCCCATAGGGGAGCCCAAAAACGAATTTTAGGTATACTGCCTCCGCCATGGTCAGTGTCCAAGTCTCTGGCAGTAAGTTCAGGAGGAGGGTGTGACGTTGTGCAGTCTATATGGTTTTATAAAAATATAAGTGAGTATAATGTAACTGGGATATGCTTCATGCAAAAGGTCTCTTGTAAGGTATCATTACAAAGCTTATAATCTACTGAGTGTGATCATCCAATTTGTATAAATGTACCACTCTTGTATCTAAAACTAGAAATATAAAACATAACTCTGAGGGCCTATTGTAATTATGTAAAGTGTGGGCCATTAATGATGGTTTGGAATCTTGATGACTCCCATTAACAAGGACCATTGTCTGCAGATGACTGTGTTTACCTGTGAGTCTTCCTGTATATGTGTGTGCTGGCAAGTGAGTATTGAAGTCTTGCAGTGACATGTGATCATGTCACCTGAACTGGAATCCATCTTTAACCTGGTGCTTTTCCAGTGAGGGGGGGTGGAAACCCAGAGAGACAAAGGGTTCCCGCCTTATGCAAAAGATATATAAAGGGGTGGAAGAGAACAGAGAGAGAGAGGAGCCATCATGGAGAATCCCCTAGATAACACCTAAGCTGGAACAAAAGCTGTACCAGGGGAAAGAATTGTGCCCAGGCCTGGAAGGTGTCCAGTCTGAGAAAAACTTACTGAAGCATCTCTGAGGGTGAGATTATCTGTATTTAGTTTGATTAGGCATAGATTTGCGCATTTTATTTTATTTTGCTTGTGACTTACTTTGTTCTGTCTGTTACTACTTTGAACCACTTAAATCCTACTGTCTGTATTTAATAAAATCACTTTTTATTTAGTAATTTACTCAGAGTATGTATTAATACCTGGGGGAGCAAACAACTGTGCATATCTCTCTATCAGTGTTATAGAGGGCGAACAATTTATGAGTTTGCCCTGCATAAACTTTATGCAGGGTAAAACGGATTTATCTGGGTTTAGACCCCATTGGGAGTTGGGCATCTGAGTGCTAAAGACAAGCACACTCCTGTGAGCTGGGTTTCGGGTAAACTTGCAGCTTTGGGACTAGTAATTCAGACCCTGAGTCTTTGTTAGAGCAGACTGGAGTGTCTGGCTCAGCAAAACAGGGTGCTGGAGTCCTGAGCTGGCAGGGAAAACAGAAGCAGGGGTAGTCTTTGCACATTGGGTGGCAGCTCCCAAGGGGGTTTCTGTGATCCAACCCGTCACATTTGCTTCTCAAGCTCTGAGGAACAAAGTTTCTGTACCCTCTATAGGGGCACACAAGGCCTCAAAGGCAACTGGAATAGCCCCCACTGTTTTGTCTGGGAGCAAACTACAGAAAGGGTATGCTGGGAAATGCCTCACATCTTGTTCCCTGGCAGCAATCTGCAGCATCGTGGATGGGGTGTTGGGACAGTGTGGGGAAAAGGCCAGAAGATCTACAACGTATGCGACTAAACACTGCATAGGCAGAGATCAGCCAGTAGGTCCATGCCTTGGCTCCAGTTATGCAGGGAGGGATTCTACCTCCCTGCTTCCATCCCTGCAGAGTCCATTTACATATGCTGTGTGGGGGAGGAGGGGGGAAAAGAAGAATTTGAGACTGAATCTGCACAAGTTTCCTTTTTAAAAGTCATGATAAGTTGGAAATGGAATTTTCTTTGCTTTGTTGACATGCAAGCCACATCTGTAGTTATGTTGCTATTCACCAGTGTTGGGCTCATACCAAAACCTTGGATCTGAACAACCCCAAACTCCAGTTTTCGAACACCAGGATTTGAATATTGTGGTTTGGGGAACATCTCTTGTGATTATATGGAATAATACCACACCACTTAATTTCATATAGCATCTTATATACCAGCTATAACCCTTTCTGAAACAAACATGACAAGACAGCAGAGAAAAAGTGGTAGGACATTCCATAGAAAATGGAAGGAAGATACAGTAAAACCCTTTTAACTAATGATACCAAAACCTATAGTCCTGGCCACTGGTATTAAATCAGTGCATTTAAAAAGCAAAACACTTAGTAGAATTCCCAGAATATTTCCTCTCTTTAGCATCAATGACCTGCTGCAAAGAAACTGGATGGAAGTGAGGAGAGAATCATTTTTCTTTACTCAGATAAACTTTCACACTTAGTCTAAACTTGTCCATAGATAAGACTTCTGGTGATGTTTTACACTGTGCTAAGTATTTAAAAACGGGCACCATCAGCCTGGGGAAATAACACTAGTTTATCAGGAACTAAGCTGAGCACTGGAAGATTATCATGGAACATCATAAAAATACTGCTGTTTGTAAGAGACCACAAAGAACAGCATGTTTTGCCCTGTAAAACAGCCAGGGCAGTTTTATTAAGGTCAGATGGCATTCGAAGACAGAATCATGAAGAAACATATTGAAAGGCTTTTATAGAATATTCAAGTTGTGAAAACACCTTAGGGATTTACACGCACTTACACATGTTTCCTATTTTTATTTCCATGACTTCATGTACATTTGCTCAGTTTAACTATCAAAAAGTTTTCTGTCATTGCTGTTCTAAGCCTTTGCCATGTTCAATTCTTCCAAGTATATGTTCCATAAGATTGATTCATTCTCAAATAGTATCAGCTTCACAGAACATAAAAAAACATAGCCAGATAAAACAAAGATACAACATGTAGAACTGTTTTTTTAAATGATGAGGAAAATACAGGAGCCAAATGCATCCTTGCTGTAATGTCATTGATTTCCATAGAGCTACACCAAGAATGAATTTGAGCCAGTGTCTAGTGGGTCAGTGTCTGGTAGACACTGAAAGAACTTGAACCCAATAAATGGTGAATATAAGGAGCTAAGAGAACAAAATCAGAAACCTTGCCTTAAGTAGTAAACAAGATTGGCAAGTCAGAGGAAGTGCATATCTATGCAACACTAAGGGCCTGCTCCTGAACTCCTTGCTCAAGTAAAGCTACTATTGATTTCAGGGTCAGTGACAGAGTTTCTTGCTTATAGCTCAGTTCTTGATGTCTTGTGTCAGCTCTTAACTCCTATTTCGTACTTTGAGAAACTTCTAAAACCAGGTTTAATACCATGCACATTTGGTAAAAAAGCAGCAAGAGAGGCAAACTTGATAGAAAGTGAATTTCAGTGAGACTCATTTTCACACTTGAAAGCAATATTTTTCACTTAGTCAATATCATACTGGCATAGTTAACATGTCAAGTAATAGCCACAATCACACCCTTTTTTCTTTCTTTCATATTTTCAAAACATTTAAATACATTTCTTATTACTAGTTTGAAATAGATATTCCAATAGTATGTTTCTTATACTATTTATATATTCAACTTGTACTTTGATGATAGAACTACTACATGAAAAATTGAATTTAGTAAAGATTAAAAACAAATGCAGATGTTGCCTGCAGTGGGACTGGGGGTGGGGGGGTGCTGCTGCACCCCCTGGCTTGAAGTAGTAATAACCCAAATATATAGTTTCTGCCTTCAGCACCCCCACTATAAAAATTGTTCCAGTGCCACAGTATCCCATTAGATTAATAAGTACTTTGTCATACACTTATTAAAAAAGAAGCTACTAAATAGCAGACAAAAATTATGAGCAGGTTAATTTTAAACAAGACTGTTATAGGAATTCCTCTTAAGTCCTGAGCATCTTTTTGAAAAATGTCATGTAAGCGGAAAATGAGTAAACATTGTTTAGTGTAGCTGTTCTGTTTCCTCTGGGATAGCTGTAAAAATCTGACTTTATAAATGTAAAGATAATTACCCTCCTTAGCAATATCAGGATGTAAATACTTAAAAACAGAATTGCTTGAGCTGCCGAGTTAACACAGAAGCCTACCCAATAAGGGGAAAAAAGACTAAGGACCTGATCCAAAACCTATTGAAATCAAGGGAGTCTTCCCCCAGGCTTTGGATCAGGTTCTTAGCAGAACAGCCTTCATGGCTACCACTGTGCTCCCTGTTCATTCGTCCCTTAACATCACTTCTCACATCTTCACAGATTTTAATCAAAGAATCCATATAATTGATGCTTTAACTGAAATCACACAGGGAAAAACTCACCTCTGTGCAGAGTCCACACAGGGCCTATGCACTGCTTAGGTCCCACTTTAGTCCCACTCGAATGCTCAAAGTAGGGCTTAAGTGGTGCCTAGACCTTGTGTGGACTTCTCCATAGGGACAAAATGCTGACATTAAAAGCAAGACTCCTTGACGCCCCTGTGCAGCTACATTGAGCTATGTTGCAATCTAGCTTTTCATGTTCAAAGCTCTAATCCATTTTTTTCCAGAATTACTTAAGCTATAGGCCTAGTTTAGAATTATATTTACATTTGTCTTAAAGAGAAACCTGTCCTTTAAAATAAATCATTGTATCCATTAGGGTTTCTTTTTTGCACTTACCATCAAGTGATAGGTTAGCAGAACATATAGAATGATACAGCTTCCAGTTCTAGACTTCAGTGAAAGCACCGTGCCAATGACAGCTACATCCAGAATAGTAATTGTAGTTCAGTGCTCATGCTTTCTGTAAAGCAAAAAAAAAAAAAAAAAAAATTGTGCATTGGATCTCAATCATGGCTCAAGACAAAAATCTATACCCACAAACAAATGGGCTTTATTATTTGCTCCTCAAAAAACACACTTCACAATTTTTACAGAAGAAAACTGAAAGCTACTGTGCAGCAGCTGAATTTGAGGAATATGCTGTGTTACTGTATATTTGAGGCTTTACACAATACTATCAGCTTGATCCTTATATGGTATAAATCAGCATAACTCCACTGAATCTGACCCTTATCCTTCTGTTATCAAGATAGGCCCTTTTACCTTTCATAAGCTTGAGTAGATGTTTTGCCCAAGAGTATATTCAATGATTCCCCTGTGTTTTGTTAACTTCCAGCCATATAAACAGGTGTTTTCTTTGTGCCAATCACATCTTTCATCTACTTCCAAAAGTCTGCCTCTTTCACAAAGTTTTCCTTGTCCACCTTTCAAATCAAGCACAAACTGAATCAGAATAAAAAGTGCTATTATATTACACACACACACACACACACACACACACACAGAAAATAAAACATGCCATTGGCCTCTTTCATTAGTGCATATAAAGTTTTTGAGTGGCATTTTTAATTGTAGCATTTGAACCTCACTGTAGTCAGACTTAACCCTTCCATAATGCCATCCGGGCACCAACAGACTCTTTAGGATTGTCTAGGATAGCTTGACATTCATGCTTCTTTAGATTTGAGAACAGACCTGAATGCAGGTTACCTCTGGGTCCTCCTCTGTCTGTTAGCTGATTGCCTTCATGACAGCACAGTTTGGACAGAAAGACAGTTTGGACACTCTATAATCCCAATTAAACACTGTGGGTATGTCTACACTGGCAGAGTTACATCTCCGGCAGTTACAGCACTGCTCAGAGAGCGCTGAAGGGAAACTGCTGTTGTGTGTTAACGCTGTCAGCTGCCTGCACAATAGCGTGTTCACACTTGCGGTACTTGCATCAGTATTCAGAGCGGTGCATTCTGGGCAGCTATCCCACAAAGCATCTCTTCCTCTTCTGCCACTAAGAACTGTGGGAGGGTGGAGGGGTCATGTGGTATCCTGGATCCTGTCCCAATACCCCGTGATGCATTGCTTCACATCCCAGCAATCCCCGTGCTTCCGTCCGCATTTGGTGCCATCTTTCAACAGTTTGTGTACTGTGCGTCCTGCCTCTTCGGTCTGCAGGAAAGGATCCTGCATTGTTGACCAATATGCTGCTTGCTCTCACTAACATGTCACGAGTGGCAGTGGAGTTATTCCTTAAACTACAAAGGCAAGAGGAGTTCGACATTGATCTCGCCACGTGTATTAGCTACGACACAAGATTGCTTGTGGCATTCACGGAGGTGCTGACCACAGTGGAATGCTGCTTTTGGGCTTGGGAAACAAGCACTAAGTGGTGGGATCACATTGTCATGCATGTCTGGGATGACGAGCAGTGGCTGCAGAACTTTCGGATGAGGAAAGCCACATTCATAGGACTGTGTGATGAGCTCGTCCAAGCCCTGCGGTGCAAGGACACAAGAATGAAAGCTGCCCTGTCATTGGAGAAGCGTGTGGTGATTGCACTCTGGAAGCTGGCTACTCCAGACTGCTGTTGATCAGTTTGGAGTGGGAAAGTCGACCGTTGGACTCATGTTGACAGAAGTGTGCGAGGCCATTAATCGCATCCTGTGAAAGACTGACTTTGGGCAACGTGCGCAACATTGTGGATGGCTTTGCACAAATGGGCTTCCCTAACTGCGGCGGGGTGATAGATGGCATGTATATTCCAATTCTAGCACCAGATCACCTACCCACCAAGTACATTAATTGGAAGGGGTATTTCTCTATGGTTCTCCAGGCACTTGTGGATCACCATGGGCGTTTCACAGACATTAACGCAGGCTGGTCCAGAAAGGTGCATGATGCACGCATCTTTCGGAACACTGGGCTCAGGAAGCTGCAAGCAGGGACTTTCTTCCTGGACCAGAAGATCACTGTAGGGGAAGTCAAAATGCCCATTGTGATCCTGGGAGACCCTGCCTATCCCTTAATGCTGTGGCTTATGAAGCCATACATGGGGAACCTTGACAGCAGCAAGGAGCGGTTCAACAACAGGTTGAACAAGTGCAGAATGACTGTTGAGTGTGGTTTTGGCCATTTAAAGGCCCGCTGGTACTGCCTATATGGGAGGCTGGACCTGGACGATGACAGTATTCCTATGCTTATAGCCACCTGCTGTACGCTCCATAATATTTGAGAAAGGAAGGGTGAAAGCTTCATTCAGGGCTGGACCGCTGAGGCTCAGCACCTGGAGGCTGAATTTGAACAGACAGAGACAAGGGCTATTAGAGGGGCACAGCACAGAGCCATAAGGATCAGGGATGCCTTGAGGCAGCAATTTGAAGCTGAAAGCCACTAATATTTGTTGCTATGCTTGGGAGTGCCGTGCTTGTAATGCTAGGAGGTGATCGTGATTGGTGCAGACGATGCACTGTGAAGGTTTAAGAAAATTGCCTGTTGCTTTGCAGGGTTGTGTTTGCTTTCAATTAACGGAATAAAGATTGCTTTCAAACCAAAACAATTCTTTTATTAAAAAACCACCACTAGAGGAGAGATGGTTAAAGACTTGTGTATGTTCAGGTATCATGTGCAATCTTGTCCTTTGGAGTACAGTGCAGCAGGTACTGTATTTCAGCAGGCTAAACTGCCGCTGGACAGGTGTTGAGTGGAGTGGGTACAGGGAGTCCGCAGGGCTGGACTGTGACGCGGCAGAAGTGGAATGCAGCAGGTACAGACTGGAGCAAGGAGGTTGATAAAAGTGTGTTGGGAGTGTCTGGGGGGAGCATAGGAAAGAGTTTTGCAACAGTGGCTGCAGGGGAAGGCTGGCATGGAGCTGCTCAGTTTGCAGTGCTAGTAGTGCCTGGAGCATTTCTGCTTGGTGCTCCATAATGTTTAAGAGCCGCTCCGTGGCTTCGGTCTGGTGCGCCGCATTCTCCTTTTGGTCCCTCTTCTCGCTGTCCCGCCACTCCTTCAATTCTTGTTTTTCGGCCGCGGAGCGCATCATGACATCACGCAGAAAATCCTCTTTAGTCCTTCATGGCCTCTTTCTAATTCTTTGCAGCTGTTTTGCCAGCAATAACAAAGAGGGAGGCTGGGCTCCCAAGGTCATATCTGTGAAGCCAAAATGCAACATTTTACAGAAGCAGATTGTTTGCAACAGAGACCACTGATTTAAAACACAGCCACTATTCACATACCTGTCACTAACTGGCTGAGGTCAGGCAAGTGCACATGAGCCACAAGACCCCCAAAATGGTGAGTAATTGCAGGGGCAGGGGAAATCAGTGTTCCAGGACCGTACTGTACACTGGGCCCATGGTGGCAGAGTGGCGCGGGAAGTTACCCTTAATGGGACAAGAAACAAAGCAACTCTGCCAGAGAGCCTGCAGCAGCAGATTGCCCAGTATTTCCACAAGAGTTTCCTGGAGATCTCGGAGGCAGGTTTCCGTCAAGTGAGGGAGTCAATCAACACTCTGTTCCGCCGCTCAGACTAGACATGTGGTGGTATGCACATCATACAGACACAAGCTTGCTTTCTGCAACCCTCCTTCCCCCAACAACTCGCTTCAGCGATTCCCAAAATCAAAGCCACTTACCAGGGGCCTCCTCTCCTGTTTGCGCTTCACCAAGCTCCGACAGCTGTGACTGGCTAGCCTCCTCAGGGGTAGAGAACAGTTCCTGGCTGCATGCATCTCTGACCTCCGAGTCATCCTTTGCCTCTGGGTCCCCCTCCCCCTTCAAATCCTCCTCAAAGATTTCTTCCTCCTGGCTCGGTCCACTCTCGACTGGCACACGAGCCACTAAAGTATCCACAGTGGCCTTTGCAGTGGAGGTGGAGTCGCCACCAAGTATTGCATCCAGCTCTTTGTAGAACTGGGAGCTCGTGGGTGCAGAATCGGAGTGGCGGTTTGCTCTCCTGCCTTGTGGTAGGCATTCCGCAGCTCATTCACTTTGACCCTGCACTGCAGTGTGTCCTGGTCATGGCCCCTTTCTGTCATGCATCGTGAAATCTGTCCTGGAGCACAGCTGGGACTGGGCAGCCTCCTCTCCCCAAATGCTGATGAGTTCCAGCAGCTCGGCATTGCTCCAAGCGGGGGATCGCCTGGTGTGTGGAGCAGCCATGGCCACCTGGAAAGATGCGCTGAGATCAATGTACAGATCACCGAGCAAACAGGAAGGGGACTTTCAAAATTCCCAAGGAATTTAAAGGGTGGGGCTCCTGGTTGGTCACCTGATGGCAGGGCAGTAGAGTTCAAACCTATGACCAGAGAGGCAAGAACAGGCATTGTGGGACACCTCCTGGAGGCCAATGGCAGTGCTGTAATTGACCAGAGTGTCTACACTGGCATCATGGCACTGTAGCCCTGGCGCAGAAAGCTCTACGCCTCTCGTCGGTGGTTTTTTGTTTGTTTGTTTTGTTTTTAAACACAGCTCTGCAACTGCGCAGTTTCTGTGCATTAAGTGGATTGGCAGTGCGTACACCTCAGGAGTTAGACTGCAGAAAGCTGCTTTACTGTGCAGAAACTTGCCAGTGTAGACAAGGCCTCCATCAAGCATATTCCATTGGAAGCATTCCAAAGAGGGCATAGAACCTCACTAGGAAATGATGGTACTGTGTGTATGCCAGAGTTCTTCCTTCTTACTCCCTTCCCTGCTGATTTGCTGAGACATTTCCAAAGGCCAGAGAGGACGCCTCATCCAGTGAAGGTTCTGCACACTCATCCACTGTTCTGCCTTTTCTCCTAAGTGGTCATGTTTCCACGATCAGTTTTCTAGATCTCGCTTACTCCTGTACTGCTGGTTCTACGGCAGATGAATAGTTCAATCTAATCAAGATTTTCCTCAACTGCTCTATAAATTGGAGTGGAAACTTTTTACTTCCTTCCCATGAATTACAGGAGTTCCAATCACTGATGGATCTCCAATGTTATTTCATGTGGCACACTGCCAGAAGAAATACTGAATTCAAGGACAGTATGACTGGCAGTGCTATGAGTGGTTGATCCCAGGTCTGTATTGCAGCAGGAAGCCAAGAATTCTCAGCAAAATGGCCAAGGGAACTCAATTGCAAAGTGCTAACAGTAAATGAAGAAACTGCGATGCCCACATCATATCATTATCTTGTTGTGGGTTGGTAACAATTCTGAGATTTCATTAATTCATAACAAAGCAAAAGTGCCCAGAGCTAGACAAGATGGAAGTGTTTCTGGAAAGACCTAAACTGTCCAGATTCTTACAGAGCAATTTCTGGTGGTCCAGAAGGAATCTAATCCAAATCTGTTAGAGCAACTGCAGCATAAAACATTAGTTTAAGTTCATAATGTAATATTTACATTAAAGCAAGCACAAGAAACACTGATACAGAATTTAGGTGTAATGCAAATTGCTGTACTGCTATATTCAATCTCTCACACGGGAACAAAAGAAAACATTAACTTCAGCTTTGATCCTCTTATCTTCCACTAACACCAAAAATCTGTGTCTAAGTAACTCTTCCAGGGTTGCCCTCATTTTAGGAGATTTCATTTTCCCCTTTCATTCTGTCATAATTAACTTTGTTCTGCCAGGAGATGAGAGTTTGGACACAGTCATTGATATTTTCAAAGCTGTATTAATGTTAGTAGCAATTGGGTATTCAAATCCCCTAGATACTTTTGAGTTTACTATCTAGAAGTGGGACCAACTGTACCACACACTGTACTGCAACAAACAAACACACATGTGATTACACTTACTAACATGGTTATTCCTAGTGTGTGCATACATACATGCTGACTTTTACAATGCCCTAAGCTACTGAAAAAGGACACAAGGCAGTACCATGTTTAAGTGTTTGTTAGAATGCCTTAAATATACAGAAGATTTATATAGAATGGCTACATATATATTTATTTATTTACTGACAGGTTTATTCCCAGGTCAGGAATACAATGGTTCTTCTAGGAAGAGTGGGCACTGAAAAAAGAGCACTATTTAGAAACCAAGTCCAAATGTAGTAGAGACTTATATAATTTCAGAGTATAGACAATTAGGGGAAAATTAGATTTCCCAGCTGCCAGATGAATCCCCCATTTGTAAAATGATTAGCCATTGTCAGCTATGCTTATGCTTTTTAGCTCTCAGCACAAGAATGCATCTGTGTTAATTTTTTTTAAAGAATGTATGAAGGTGAAATGGTAATCACCATCTAGAAACACACGTAAGGTTACTTACATACTATGGAGGGAGGGGGAGAAAGGTGCAACCCTGAATAATTAATGTAGTTAATTAAAGAAATGGTACAGATTCACCCCAGTAAACTCATAATCACTAGAGTAATGACAACCTGACTTGGGCTTCACTGCCTAGGCAGACTCTGCCTAGAGACTCCCCAGCATCTTTTGCTGTCTGCCAGCTGAAGTGTGTCAGGTTACATGGAGTACAAAATAAAAATTAATTTCAAGGCCTTGTGTTTGACAATTTACAAAGGGAGGCTCTCCAACAGCTGAACAATATTAGGATGTCAGTACTACATGTCATAATTATATTTCACATGTCCACATGGTAGGTGCCCCACAGAACAAATAGCAGACATAATCCCTGCCCCAAAGATCTTACAATCCAGACAGAGAAAAATCAGACAGAGGATGTGGCAAGCAGATACAACATACAAGCATTTTTGCCATCTCTTTCCAATAACAGTATCCCACTGGAAGGTTAAATGCTGGTATATCATGAGATAATTAAAGTGTTGGTGTAAAATAGTTAAAAACAAGCTGCTTGATTTCTACCAATCCTATCGCACATGAGGAGATAAATCCTCATGAAGCTAGGTGTGCTGCTGACACAGCTATGTTGTGTTATCATGATGACCCTCCAGGTCCTCAGTTATACTCTAATAGGCTGTAGAAGAGTACTTCTAGGGGAGTGCTAGACAGTGTGATCCATTATTGGATAG